>NW_024715228.1:9162920-9188355 GCF_018991925.1 Homarus americanus
ACTAACTTGGCACATGGGTACCTAACTCTGAGGTGGTCTGAGGTGGTGATGAGATGATTGATAAGAGTGTCTCTGGTGGGTGATCGAGGCGGATGTGTGTGTGTGTGTGTGTGTGTGTGTGTGTGTGTGTGTGTGTGTGTGTGTGTGTGTGTGTGTGTGTGTGTGTGTGTGTGTGAACATGGATGCGTGTTCATATATTGTGTATATAAATATAACAGATATGGGGTCATATACGTAAATAGGGTATAATAAACTATATGATAGTGTACCCAAACACACACACACACACACACACATGTTCGGAATTACATACATACATACATACATACATACATACATACATACATACATACAGACATACAGACATACATACATACATACATACATACATAGACACACACACACACACACACACACACACACACACAATAATGGTCCATTATGAATCAATCCCATGCTTGGCTGGCACTATATTGTCGTCATAACACCTCCAACTCTCCCCCGACCTCTTCATCACCTCGCCTGCTGCGCTAAACCTTCCCCGAATAGTTTTGGTGAATCACAATAACTACAGAACTAAGGACTGAATCCCCACATGTTAGTAAGTTTAATTTCAACAGTTCGCTCCAGGGTTCACGACACAATGATAGCAGCAGAATTTGGTGTAGATGTTATACCGAGATTCTATAATCCGTATGTGTTGTGTCATCTCCAGTTATGGCCTAGGAACTAATGTAAGAGTTTTTTGTGAATATATGACTAAATGCTCAACTGGTTCTCGTTGAGTTATACAGTAGTATCTTTTAGCTTCGTGTTTTATTATTTTATTTTTATTTTTATTTTTTATGAAGTTTTATTTACTCAAATGTAGAGTAGCAAGTAAAGTTTTCTCTTCATATTATCCCTGTTGGCAATTTATACATCACGTATTTTTTCTCCCTGTCTCATAATATCTCCCTAGCTCTGTCAGGTAGCTTCGCCGCGCCTTGTCGATCTATCCACAAATCTCCAGGAAGTCTTAACAGGTCAGTAACCATCACGACCCACAAACATGGTCATCAAAATTCGTCGACCACATCACTTCCTCTCTATATATTAATCCCTAAAGCCGTATTGAAACACATTACAATTCATTATTATCCCCATTTCCATTTATATATATACAATCTCTTAATGTACCTTACGTATCACCATTACTAACTTCAATGAGTGCTACGACATTTAAGCGTTTGTTTATGTGAATCTCGAATAGGATAAGATGTATAAAGTAGCCAGGTTTAACGTTTAATGACCAGA
This sequence comes from Homarus americanus, assembly GCF_018991925.1. NCBI lineage: Eukaryota > Metazoa > Arthropoda > Malacostraca > Decapoda > Nephropidae > Homarus > Homarus americanus. The sequence goes on from NW_024715228.1 coordinate 9,164,217, forward strand.
TATTAGAAGTCGATAATCGTATCTCTTAACTTAATGAGAACATGTCGGTGAGGCTGCTGGCTGGTGTGTGTCTCCTCGCGGCCTTAAGTTGATGTCTGGCGAAGTGGCAAATACTGTAGTGAGAACCTCGGGCCTGTGAACAGTTAGATGAAGATAATGAGTAAAATATAGATACACGGGAATAATACCCTCGTCCTCTATAATAGTTAAAGAAAGAAAAAAAATGGTTGATCTATTTGCTGAGAAATTATCTAGTTAAGACTGTCCAAGCAGCAGTCTTAAGTTGTTATCAGATTTCATTTCATTATAAAATTTTGTTCTATAAAGTAAGAATTGTTTATGTGTAGAGGTTAAGGAATCAGACTTATGCCCTTCCTACAAGGCTCACCCACCATGGCTCCTCAAGACACGGACAATACACCACTGTTATAAGTCATATTTTACTCTAGTTCTTTACATTCATTAGTCTGTGTTTTAGTGTCGTGGAGTAGAGTCATTGATGTACATTGGGTGTTTTAACTGCCAGGGTTATTAAACACCAATCACTAGGTTTGTTCTTCGCAATATACAATAACAACACCAACACCAACACCAACATCTACTACTACTAGAAATAATAATAATAATAATAATAATAATAATAATAATAATAATAATAATAATAATAATTTAGAATTTATATCTAAAAATTGGGTGCACGCTCTGAATCGTAAAATACAATGAACACGGTAGTGAAACAAAGGACAAAACTATAAAAGTTTTGTGTGTGTGTGTGTGTGTGTGTGTGTGTGTGTGTGTGTGTGTGTGTGTGTGTGTGTGTGTGTGTTTTAGTATTTTAATATGGCGTATCGGGAATACTACCCAGGTCTGAAGATAAGGTCGGGGGCGAGGAATATTAGGATCACATGGTGAGGTCAGGAAGAATAATGCCGCCGGGGTTATGTCTGGGGTCAAGGAAGTCCACGTGTTGGTAATCAGGGCTGGACTCAAGGGGCGGATTGGGTCCTGGGATCAGGGTTAGAGCGAAATGGGTCACACTCTCTGGAACAATGTTGGTTGTGGGTCAAGTGTTGGGTCAGGAGTGGGTGTCAGGTGCTGGGGTCAGGGGTGCTGGCCGCTGGTACCCTGGACCTCTATTATTACATTCCTCTTTGACCAAACTCACCAAAAGTGACACAGTTGCTCGAGCTGAATATTCCACCAAGAGGACGTCCACTGTGTGTTCCCAGGTAGTGAATGACGCTCCCTCAGCATGGCCTGGTGGACTTCCATTCAAGACGTATGGGAATGTGCGTAGACCAATAATGGCAACATGACATACTGGGGTACACTTTACCATACAATAACAACTGAAGAACTACTTTGTATATCTGGCCACGGTATGACTGGCTGGTGTGACCTCCAACCTGAACATACTCTTGACAGCGTCTGACGTCATCATAAGGTATGGCCTCTCACCATTAGGTTAGAGCGTCACTCCATGGCCACCCCTCTGGCCATAATGTTCCAAACTCCATCCTGGCCGTACCGTGAGCTAGGGTTAAAGCGGCACTCATGAATGGACATCTGGTCCTCGTGTCACCTTCCTGGAAGTGATTTCTCACTGTCTGGTCAACCCTTACAGAAACCAGTTTCCAGGAATCAGGCCGCACTTGGCATTTCCGGCGGCCAGGTGAGGATCTGTCATGTGTGTGCGACCCTGACCTGGCCTCCTGGTGGTCGTCCGTCCTGCTGCAACATGCACGGCGTATTAATGAAGGATGGACACACACACTGGAGCTTCAAGGCACTATTCTCTGTTACCATCATCAAGGACCTGCACGGTTCTGATAACTCCATCTTGTTCTTGTGATCGTTTAACACAACCAGTCATCGTCAAGAGCCATCGAGTGACCAACATGTAGACAATACACTTGACGATCTCAAACGGGACAAATGCCTCTACCAGAACCTGACTCTAAAGTTGTTGTATAGAGGTGAGGTCTTGAGACACAGGAACACACATAACAATTTATCATGTAAGATTTCTTTAAGTAAACACACACACACACACACACACACACACACACACACACACACACACACAATATATATAAATATATATACATGCTTCTTTGTACGAAAATACAAAATATCTGTGATGAAATTCGAGAAGTAATATCTCTGATGCGTCTCTCTGGAAACTCTCCCCGTGATATAATTAACAGCCTCAAAACCCGGCAGTTACAGTGGAGTGCGTTCCTCCCCCATGACAAAAGACAGTAAATGCACCAGGAGACATTTTCCCGGAGTCTGGAGGCTGGCTCAGTGGGTCCGTACACCCAGGTGAGAGCTGTGAGGGATTCTGTCTCATCATACTCACCCAGATCAGTAAAATGAGGAACCACGCACCTAACTCCTGGGCTTCATACTATGGCGACATAACTTACAGAAATAAGACTTAATTTTTAGTATGAAGAAAATGTTAAGAAGGAAAGAAAAATATAATAAAAACATTACTGAGCATTTAAGAGTAGTAATTAAAAGTGAGACAATAAAAATGTCACCAAGTCATTTACGACAACAGTTAAAGGTAATGAAAATGGAATTTGATTTTACTTCTAAGCATCTCTAATAATAAAAATAAATCTAAGTCTGATGTTTTCAAGAAATACAGAATGAAACTAAGACAAAGTGTTTACGAAATAAGGACAATATATAGTTTATACTCATTTAAGGTGTAAAGAAAGAAAATTGTCTTGACGAATTTAAGAAAGAAGTTATTTTCTCTAAACCTTTAAAAAAAAAGTCATTGGATCACCTGAAGAATCTCCACCCAGCTTATTTCACCTAAAGATTAACCACCCTAACGTTCACCCAACCGAACCTAACTTAACCTATCTAAACCTAATCTAGAAGCATCCCCCAAATAGAACGTTAGGGTGGTTAATCTTCAGGTGAAATAAGCTGGGGTGGAGAGCCTTCAGGTGATCCAAATCATGAGAACGAGATATCTCTAAACTCTTACGAAATTATGAAAATCGAATAAAATCGTATTGTTGGGAAGGAAAAAGGGAAAACATCTTACGCTATGAAGGAATGATAGAGATTGATCATTATTGTGATGTTGATGTATTGCCTCATATAAGATGGCTCCCTCCCCTCCTATTCTCACCCCTCCCACCTCCCACAATCTTTTTGGTGTGTGTGTAGAGAAGAGAGGGGTGGAGGAAGATTAGAGGTGGGAGGAGGAAGTTATAGTTCGGAAATTGGAGAAACTTAGGAGGAGGTAATAGAGGGCGGGCTGACCTCCCTGCTGTAGGTTAGCTAAGCAATAATGTGTTAGGGTTGTGTCATGGGTTAGTTATTGTCTGTCGGTACAGGCACTAGACATCCTACCCTGTCCCATATATGGGTGTTTTGAGGGCCTTATTTCATATTCCGCCGACCCTACTGGCGGATGCTGGTCTAGGGAGGTTGTCTATTGCCTGGCCGTATAGATAGGGGGTGGTAATGGACCTTTTGAGATTTGGTAACTTCTGGGGAACCATGTATGGTTGTTATCGTTGTCTGATGGGAGTCTTTGAAGGAGTTCTTGCTCTGATCGTTCTATCTTTTGCCAGACTCTGCTGGCCAGGGTGTGCAGCTGCTGGTTGATGAGTTTTATTCTCAGGTCTCTATGCATCTCAGCTGTGGTTCCGGTGACGAATCTTGGGGCTTTATTTTGGACCACCTTTAATTTTAATATTTGAGTGGTTCTTCATTCCCTTCTTATCCAACCTTTCCCCCTCCCCTCTTCCCGAATTCTTTCCCTCTACTCTTATCCACCCATTCCCTCCCCTCCTCTTCACTATTATCCGCCTCTTCCCCCTTTCTTCTCCTTCCCCTCCCATATCCTCTTCCTCAACCCTTTCTCGCCACACTTCCCTCCCGTAACTCTTCCCTCTTTTCCACTCATTCCTTTTCCTTCCTCCCCACCTCTCCTCTTTCTCCTACCCTCCACTCTACTCACCCACTCCTCCTCTTCCTCGCTTCCCACCCCCTCTCCCGCCCTCACACTGATATACATGAGGTGCAAATTGCAGTCGACCTGACAAGGCAGACAAAGACGCGAGGTCGGGAAAGATAAAAGGAAACACGTGGCGGGAGATGCTGAGGAATTCCAACCCCTGAATATCTGTGTGTGAGAATAACAGATCGAGAGGGGGAGAGAGAAGGCTTGTGAGGGAGGCAGAGGTGGAGGAAGAGGGATTAATACAAGGAGGTTTTGGGATGGAAGAAAGAAAGAAAGAAAGAATGAAAGAAAGAAAGAGAGAGAGAGAAGACATAGGAGGACAAGGGAAATCAAATAGATTTCAAGTAGTGGAAGAAAAACTTTATCTCGAACTATACGAATGAAAATAAATCTTTCTCAGTAGGTTATGAGATGTAGGAGAAGGAAGGAAGGAAGGAAGGAAGGAAGAAAGGAAGAACAGAGGAAATTAATGACCCTTGGAAATTCATTCAAGCATGAGTCGAGAAAAAATATATATTGGTTTCTATATTTTCAAAATTATTATAGAACGTTCTGATAAGATTTTGTTCCTAATATTTTGTTCTTTTACAGCTTACGAATGTCTCTCCCAGAACATATTTTTATAACTTTTAACACAAACACAATTTACGCCACACATCTCCAGTACACTTCAAGTACACAGAACTTTTATTCTTTCTTTGTTTCGAGACATCTAAAGGAATACACACACACACACACACACACACACACACACACACACAATGTACCCTTTCTTGGTCCGCACCTTCTCACTCTCACACACACAAGACACAAATCATTTTCCTTCTCCTCCTCCCTCTTTTCTTCTTCTTCCTCCTGTTCCTCCTCCTCCTCCTCCTCCCATTTCTCCTCCCTTCCTCCCCATTGGACACTAAACTACAATACTAAGGACACGGCTGTCATTATAAATTCGGCAACGTCACTTATCACGTACAACTTGTCTCATTATCATACGGACGCCGAGGGGTGCCACGAGATGCCCAGCGAAGTGCCACGGGTGCCATTCTCCTCCTCGCTGAAAGCCTTTAAGTTACAGTGACGCCACACGCAGAATGACAAGTAGGCGACGCTGAAGACCAGGTTTGTTTAGTTCCGTGTTATGTGGCTGATATAGTCCTGCTGGTGGTGAAGTATGTTGTTTTGTATGTCCCGTGTGTGTGTGTGTGTGTGTGTGTGTGTGACGTACTCTATCTCTCTCTCTCTCTCTCCCTCCCTCTCTTCCCACTCACTATCTCTGGCCTCTGCATAACACTTGTCCCCACTCATGTAAACGCCATGAAGACAGTTGCACCTGAGGGCATTGATAAAACATGCGAAGCCACCCCCTCCCCTACTCACGCCACCTCCTGCCCCCCTCCCCACTCTCCTCCACCTCCTGCCTCCCTCCCCACTCACTCCACCTCCTGCCTCCACCTCCCCAATTCCGCCACCTCCTGCCCCCCTCCCCCTGCGCCACCTCCTGCCTCCCTCCCCCACTCCCTCCACCTCCTGCCCCCCCCTCCCCCACTCACGCCACCTCCTGCCCCCTCCCCACTCCTCCACCTCCTGCCTCCCTCCCCAACTCCATACCTCCTGCCTCCCCCACTCCACGCCACCTCCTGCCCCCCCTCCCCACTCACTCCACCTCCTGCCTCCCTCCCCACTCAACCTACACCTCCTGCCCCTATCCCTTCTCTTCTTCCCAAGCCCCCTCTCCCCCCTCCTTTCCTACCTCCCTCCCCTTCCCCACCAAGACCCACGTCACGCACATATTACTGGAGACGTGCGTCAGGGGGTGGAGAGAGGTTGAGGTTGGGGGAGCTAGGTGTAGGAGAGGATGAGAGGTAGAGAGGGGATGGATGGGGTAAAGGAAAATGGGAAGTAAGGGAGAGAGGATTGGATGTGGCAAGGAAAGGGTGGAAGGTAGGGAGGCAAGGAGAGAGAGAGAGAGAAGAGTGGAAAACCAATAAATTAGGTGATATACAAAACAAGGATTGAAGAAATAGGTGATAAAGATAGGAAGAGACAAAAGGAAATGAATATATAATAATGCCAAATTCCAAAAGGCTCTTCCGACGATTTTTCCCGTAACTGGAGACGTAAGATCTCCCCTCACGGACTAACTTACATAAACGACACACGTTACACACCACAATCATACACATTCACTGAGCACCAGTTAGGGTAAAATAAATAATATGTATAATCTTTGTGAATACGAACCGAGAACTGACGTAAGGTGATGGAGACAGGTAAGGTGAGATCAGGTGAGGTGAGGTGAGGTGAGGTGAGGTGGTGGGGACAGGTAGAAGTGAGTGGGGAATGGCCGGGTATTCTAGTTGGTCATGAGTTATGTAGGAGACGCTGTTGTGGAGGTAACAGAGCCACCAGGTGTAACACAGGTGAGTATGGAAGGTACCAGGAGTAACACAGGTGAGTATGGAAGGTGTCAGGTGTAACACAGGTGAGTATGGAAGGTATCAGGTGTAACACAGGTGGGTATGGGAGGTGTCTGTCAGGTGTAACACAGGTGAGTATGGAAGGTATCAGGTGTAACACAGCTGAGTATGGAAGGTGTCAGGTGTAACACAGGTGAGTATGGAAGGTGTCAGGTGTAACACAGGTGAGTATGGAAGGTATCAGGTGTAACACAGGTGAGTATGGAAGGTATCAGGTGTAACACAGGTGGGTATGGAAGGTGTCAGGTGTTACTGCAGACGACAGGTGTTGAACAGGGAGTTATGCAGGTTGCTACCCACCTTTCATCGCCATCATTCATAAAAAAATATATATATTCCCATCAACACGAATCTTTCATCTCCTCCATTCACGATAACATTCTTTTTCCCATCTTCCAGTACCTCCTAGTTTTCTTTTATAGTCTCTCTCTCTCTCTCTCTCTCTCTCTCTCTCTCTCTCTCTCTCTCTCTCTCTCTCTCTATTTACGCCTTAATAAATCAGGTATACAGACCCTACCAACACCTGCCATCCTGATCACTGAATTAGGCTTCACTATTAAACCCCCAATACTTTACACATTATTATTTACTCAGAAAACAAACTTTCCACTTAAGAATGTAAATATTTTTCACATTTTGATTTATTTTGTTTAGTAATAAATATAAGTATTGTCTTTCTCTAATTAAAGATTTTTATTATTTTTTATTTTAGTGTAAAATTTAATGTATTTGAGTTTTTCGTTGTGATTAATATAGTTTCCGCTATCTTAATTGATATAGGTGAACAGTCTGTTTATAATAGAATTAATTGATGTGTTTTGTTAGCCTATTTATATATAAACCAGTAAGTACTATTTATATATATTTTTCATTTTTTTGTTCCATTATAAATAGAAAAACGCAAAAGGTCTCCATAATTATATTCCTCCTCAGCTGTTTATAATCTTCACCTAAAATAAACACGCCCTGTTCCCTCCCTCCCTCCCTTTATATCCTGCAATAACATTCAAGTAGAAAATGAGAACCATGTCAGGGCGAGCGATCTCATATTTTCCCCCGTTGGTCAGAAATTCTCATTCGGGTCACGTATTTACTTAGACCTAGTGGGGAGATCGTCGGGTAGCACTATATGGCCCCGAAGACGTGTGAACCTAGGAGAATTAGATGCCAGCAACACGCCAGCTTCCAATTACTCCCAGATATGGCCTGAGGTACAGCTGTTCCTTGGAGAAAATATATATGTGAAGAAAATACGAAAAATCACCCCCACACGACTATTATATATATTTTTTTTTGTCAGAGATGATGGTGCTGTGTGTGTGTGTGTGTGTGTGTGTGTGTGTGTGTGTGTGTGTGTGTGTGTGTGTGTGTGTGTGTGTGTGTTGTCTTGATATATGTGACAGACAATTATTATTATTATTTTTATTATTATTAGTATTATTATTATTATTATTATTATTATTGTTATTTTATTATTGTTATTTTATTATTATTATTATTATTATTATTATTATTATTATTATTATTATTATTATTGTTATTTTATTATTGTTATTTTATTATTATTATTATTATTATTATTATTATTATTATTATTATTATTATTATAACTAGCAATAACCACATTAATAGCACCGGTATCAGTAACATAAATAGTAGAAATATCAGTACAGGTTTGTTAATCATCATCATTATCGTCATCGTTATCATATCATTATCATCACACTACACATTATCACCTTTAATCTGCCCTCTCAGCGTGGGAGCCCTCGGCCTACTCCTATAATAAACCCGTGTGAGCGTGTGTTATACTGCCCCACCTCCTCCTCCAGGTGCATACTGATGGGTCTACTGACGGGGGAGGAGGAGGAGGGGATGGGGCGGGAGGTAAGGTTAGGTTAAGGGGAAGGGAGAGGGGATGGGGAAAGGGTGAGAGAAGAGAAGGGAGGAGAGGAGAGTAGAAGGGAGGAGAGGAGTGGGAGAGAGAGGGGAGGAAGTGGGAGAGAAGTTAGGTTGAGGGGAAGGGAGAGGGAGAGGGATGGGAAGGAGGAGAGGATAGGGAGAGGCTAGACAAACACACACACATACACACACACACATTCTCTCTCTCTCTCATACTGATGTCAAAAACAACAGTAAAAAAAAATCAGAAAAGTAGACTCAGATCTCTTCACCAGATAGAAGCAAAGGAAAAAAAACACTGACAAAAATACGACCGAGAAACATCAACAAAGGATGATAGTAAAACATTCACCCACACGTAGAGAAAAAGTGTGACCAAGACTCGTTTAGGCAAAGAGACGTTGTCAATTCACTCCTCAGACGACGGAGAAAGAGGAGGAAAGAAGTAAATATTTCAGCCACATAAAACAAGACGCGATTCATAGATAAACAAACAGATATTCACTGGTGGAGTTAGAGGATAAAGATAAAGACTTAAGCCACAGACGATGAAGGACGATTCACAGACACAGACAAACATTGATGAGTTCAAGGGAGATAAATTATCATTCAGAAGCAAGAAACTGACTCACACACACACACACACACACACACACACACACACACACACACACACACACACACACGTCGCCTTCGTGATTTCACTAAAGCGTTCGACCTAGTCGACCACAATATAATCATAAACAAAGCTATTGACCTCGGGCTTCGGAGAAGTCTCATACCATGGCTTACAGACTTCCTCAGTGACCGACGCCAAGCTGTACGCTTCCGAGGGGCTGTCTCCACCTTTCAGTCACTCACCTGTGGCGTCCCCCAAGGCACCAAGATGGGACCACTCTGCTTCCTTATGCTCATCAATGATGCCCTAAGAGAAGCCCCTGCTCGCTGGAAATATGTCGACGACTCCACCATTGGGATCAGCGTCAACAATTCCGCTCCCAACTATACCGCCCTTCAGGATTTATTGAACAGTCTCCAAAACTGGGCCACCAACAACCATGTCACCATCAACCATACCAAGACCATGGTTATGCACATCAACCTCTCCTCCGACATTGTCCCACCTCCTTCCATTACTCTAGGTCCGAACACACTCCAGGTTGTAGATTCCACGAAGCTCCTCGGCGTCACCATAGACAACAAACTAAATTGGAAACCACACGTCAGTGAAGTTGTCAAATCCTCCAGTTTCCGTCTCCACCTCCTCCGCCGACTCAAGTCCCTCGGAGTTCCTGCACCGAGCTCCTCAGTGTTTACACAACATTCATACTTCCCAAGCTCACCTATGCCTCCCCCACCTGGTCTTCCTCCCTAAATGCCACACACAACGTAAACACCTAGTAAAAGTGCAAAAGAGGGCATGCAAGATTATTCTCTCCCCTTCCTACTCCAATATCAAGAAGCGCTCAACACACTGACCCTTTCGACTCTCATGACGAAAATGATACACCATCCCGACACCGGTCTTAGACACCACAACCGCAACCTTGCCATATCACAGAGTCCCAACCAGAAACTAAACTTGCATTCCCTAGAAAGACGAAGAGTGCGGGGAGATATGATAGAAGTATTTAAGTGGGTGAACGGAATCAATAAAGGGGATATAGATAAAGTTCTTATAATATCCGAGCAGGATAGGACTCGTAGCAACGGATTTAAGTTGGATAAGTTTAGGTTTAGGAGGGAGATAGGAAGGAACTGGTTCACAAATAGGGTGGTGGACGAGTGGAACAAGCTTAGCAACTTTGTAGTAAGTGCTGGAACGCTGGAAAGTTTTAAAAGGGGGCTGGATAGATTCATGGATGATATTGAGTGGTAGTAACTCTCGACAGGAGCTGCCATGCACAGGCCAACCGGCCTATTGCAGACTCCTTATTTTCTTATGTTCTTATGTTCTTATATCAACACCCGACGACGAGTTACTACACCACGTGAACACCACACCACCTGGTGTCTCCATGACCAGTCCAGGCCCGGGCCATCAACTGCAAACTATAATAATTTGTATGTTCAATTCATGTTCCTTCTCCTTTCAGTAATGAAAGCTTTTGTTAAACGACCCACCCACCCCATGTCTTTGTGTGTAATAAGTCATTTTTGTCCAAAGTATATTTTCATCCTTCGGGCTGCAGAACTTTTTTAATAAACCGTTAATTATTATAATTAATTATTATTATTATTACACACACACACACACACACATTCGTCCACTCCATCCATTCTCTCTGTCGCCTTTGATCGTTCGAGATCTGAGAGGGGGAAAGGGACAGGGTGGAGGAGTGGGGAGGAGGTAAAGGGGTGTGAGAGTAAGTGGAAGGGGTGTGAGAGTAAGTGGAAGGGGTGTGAGAGTAAGTGGAAGGGGTATGAGAGTAAGTGGAGGGGTGTGAGAGTAAGTGGCGGATGTTAGAGTAAGTGGAAGGGGTGTGAGAGTAAGTGGAAGGGGTATGAGAGTAAGTGGAGGGTGGAGATAGTAAGTGGAGGGTGGTGATAGTAAGTGGAGGGCGGTGATAGTAAGTGGAGGGTGGTGATAGTAAGTGGAGGGGCGTGAGAGTAAGTGGAGGGGCGTGAGAGTAAGTGGAGGGGCGTGAGAGTAAGTGGAGAGTAGAAGGTGGTGAGAGTAGAGTAAGTGGAGGGGCGTGAGAGTAAGTGGAGGGCGGTAGACGTACCTAAAACATATAAAACTATGACTTGTTGGTCTCTCACGTAGGAGGTTCATGTGAGTGATGGAACAGCAGTAAGAGGAGGAAGAGGAAGAGGAGGATAAAGAGGCGGCAGAGAAGGGGAGGAGGAAGAAGAGAAGAGGAAGAAAAAGAGGAGATATAGATGGAAGAAATTTGTGGGAGGTACAGTGGAGGGTCAGAAGAATGTGGTGGTGGCGGTGGTAGTTGTGATGGTGGTAGTGACGGCGGCAGTGGTGGTGGTGGTGGAAGCAGCGGTAATGGTGGTAATGGTGGTGGTGGTAGTGGTGGTGGTGCTAGTGGCGACGGTGGTGCTAGTGGTGGTGGTGGTGGTGGTGGTGGTGGTGGTGGTCTAGGGGCGGTCAGGAAATCTCCACGGTTCCGCCCGTCGATCAACCCCGAAGTCGAGTGATAACCAGGGAATTGTTCGACTGACTGTGTTTTCAAGACGACTGGTTTCTTATGGAGCCTCTCTCCTACTAGCTGGCTGTGTGAAAAATTCTCTCTTCTCGTGTTTTCTCTTTATTTTTATCGTGAGTGAGGTTGGCTGAGTCCATGATAGGGTGTTGTTGTTTGTGATCGATATATGAGGTTTTATTTACTATTCGGTATATTATTGACTATATATTTCCTTATATATTGGTTTATTTACCTTTAATTATAAATATTTCTTTAATCGTTTAATATATTACCTTTTTATTCTTTTAATTGGATTTTTTTTGGTCTATATTTCATTAATTCAATCATACTTTTATTTATCAATTAATTTTTCTCTTAAATTCTTCGTGTCAATATTTGTTCATTTGATAGTTAATCACACGTTTATTTAATTAACTCTATGCAAATAACATGTTCATGTATTTATTAATTTATTCATTAATTCACACATTTATTTACTATTAATGTAATGATTCCGTCGTTTACTTACTGCGGGTAGATGGAAGACAAGCATTTATTACACTGTTGGCAAGGGGCACAATCTCGATGTTACTTATAGGTATTTTAGCCTTAGAGCCGTAACGTCCCGATAACGAAGCGATAACCACTTTGCATGGCAGAGGATAACGTTACGATGCCGGAATATTAACGGCTTGGAGATAGAGACGCAATTCCGCTGTTAGTTATTGGTGTTTCAACCGTACCGTCGTGAAGTTCCGATATCGTAACGTTAGACTTTACGTAATGCAGAGGATAACGTTTGCAAGGTAACAAACTTAACCTACCCAAGCTTAATTTACGTAATCTAATCTCAATTAATCTACCCAAGCTTAATTTACGTAATTTAATCTCACTTAACCGCATCTATTCTAAGCACCCCACCCCCCAAACACACACACACACACACAGACACACACACACACACACACACAGGCCGTCCGTCAGCACCAAGACTCACCACTACCGCCATACTGTATGTCCCAAAAAGTATGACAGATGTCGCTTAATATCATCCCCCCTATATATCACCCACAGTAGGGATCATCCTGGTATTTATCATGCCTTTTATCATGCTCTCTATACAGGATATTCATATGTGAATGAGAAACATATTCCAGGTTTTTTATGGCTGAGGGGCCGTCCATTTTTCATATGGTAATGAGGATGTACCGCCTCTGTGGCCATGAATCACCTGACGGAGCCACTCACCTGTTTCCACAAATATTCCTTTACGGAGAGTTTGTGTCTACTGGTCCGAGTTAAGAGTCTATGTTCAGTTTTTATATGTATTACGTAGACACCTTGATATTGTGATTTATTTCTCGATTAGATTATTTACTGTATATTATCTGAAATTAATGTATATTTAAACTTGACTTTGTTGATTATTTATATACGAGTAACGTGGTAAGAAGCAGGAATGTGGGAGGGAAGTGAGGAGGGGGGTGATGGAGGCATACCAGGAGTAGAGGAATTCTGATACAATCTCGAGCGAATGAGATTTTATTTTTATTTTCTAGTGATCGAAAATGATTTAGAGATCCTGTATCATGACGTGATTTAATAGCCAGATTCTTGTGCAAAGTTGAGGCTTCCTGCGGTGAATGACCTTGGGGGGGTTTCACTATATCCATAAACTTTACTCCTAAATATCCATGTCATTCCATTTTTTTGCAAGATTTTATGTTATTTCAGTATAGGTGAACTAGTAAAAAAATATGGTTTAAATGTAATATGTTAAAGGAGATGGGGAAGGATGGGGGATGTTTAGATGAGGTACAGGTGAATGATGGGGTGAGTAGATGCTTAATGTGATGGCTGTCTGGGTAATGGGTGTCCGGGTGATGGGTGTCTGGGTGATGGGTACCTGGGTGATGGGTACCTGGGTGATGGGTACCTGGGTGATGGGTGCCTGGGTGATGGGTGTGTCTGGGTGATGGGTGCCTGGGTGATGGGTGCCTGGGTGATGGGTACCTGGGTGATGGGAGAGGTTGAGAAAGAGATAGATTGGGGAAGAGGTAGGAAGCCAGATAGAGAAAAAGAGATAATGAGAAAAGGATAAAGAAGATAGTGAAGAGAGGGATAGATATACAAACTGCCAGAGAGAGAGAGAGAGAGAGAGAGAGAGAGAGAGAGAGAGAGAGAGAGAGAGAGAGAGACCAGGAGAACACATTACTCTATAGTTCGACTTCTTGCACAAATAGGAGGCGAAGGAGGAGTAGAAGGAGAGAGCAGAGAAAGAAGAAGAAGAAGAAGAATATAAGGCTACCGTCCCGTCCAGATCTTGCAAGATAGACCAGTATCTCCCGACCACACAGATCTCAGGAGAGTTAATTAAAACTTTGTAGATATTTTGTGTAACTTTTCTGCATGGTGCCTAATTAGTCAGTATCTTGGTGATAAGAACTTTTAGTGAGTGGCCCCGGGGCTGAGTGAGTTTTTTTTTTTTTCCTCTCTGATAGATGGTGCTGTGTCTCTGGTCTGTGTTTTATGTTGAGGAGCCAAGAGACGTATTACACACACACACACACACACACACAAAAAATAGATAGATACACACACACACAAAGAAATAAATAGATAGATAGATGATATACAGTCTAATTGTGTGTGTGTGTGTGTGTGTGTGTGTAATAATAATAATAAAATAATAATAATAATAATTAGCGGTTTATTGAAAGAGCATGGCAGCCGGAAAGCTGACCAATTTAGTTTGTTGTCTATGGTGACGCCGAGGAGCTTAGTGGAATCTACAACCTGGAGTGTGTTGGGGTCTAAAGTAATGGAAGGGGGTGGGACAATGTCGGAGGAGAGGTTGATGTGCATAACAATGGTCTTGGTATGGTTGATGGTGACGTGGTTGTTGGTGGCCCAATTTTGGAGACTGTTCAATAAATCCTGGAGGGCGGTATAGTAGGGAGCAAAGTTGTTGACACTGATCCCAATGGTGGAGTCGTCGACATATTTCCAGCGAGCAGGGGTTTCTCTTAGGGCATCATTGATAAGCAAGAGGAAGCAGAGCTGTCCCATCTTGGTGCCTTGGGGGACGCCACAGGTGAGTGACTGAAAAGTGGAGACAGCCCCTCGGAAGCGGACGGCTTGGCGTCGGGCTGTGAGCCATGGTATAAGACTTCTTCGAGATCCGAAGTCGATAGCTTTGTTGATGATTAAATTGTGGTCGACTAGGTCAATTGCTTTGGTGAAGTCAATGAAGGCGACAACTACAAGCGTTTTTCATTTTTCCAGATGGCGGTATATGTAGTCGAGAAAGCTGAAAAGACAGTGAGTGGTGGAGGAAGTTTTCATATTACCAAATTGCTGAGGATCTATGGCGCCTGCAATATCAGCATAAGCCCAGTCAAACACGAAACTTTCACAGATTAAGCTGGGTATTGGGGTGATTGCAATGGGTCGTAGCTCATTTAAGGATTATGGACTGGTTGACTTGGGCACTGGTGACACATATGAAGTCTTCAGTTAGCTGGGCATCTGGCTTGGCTGAGGGAAGCACTGATGATGGAGGAGAGGGGTTTAGCAAGCTCCGGTGAGAACTCCGTGTAGAGTTTCATTAGTAAGTCAATGGGGAGGGTGGAGCGCTTTAACTTCAGTTTGTCCAGACGTTTTACTACTTTAAATTCTTCTACTAAGTCAGTGGTAAAGGGGGCTGGTAGGTAAGCAGGGAGAGTGGTTGTGTCAAGCCGGGGGAGCGCCTGGCATATAGTAGCGAAATGGTTGTTTGTTTGCTCAGCCGCATCAACATTAGTGAGATGGCTAAGGAAGGGGAGGGGGTGTGTCTTATTGTTTAGTCCACAGAGTTCTTTAAGCTTATCATACCACTGACTGTTGTTGGTCTGCTTCAGGTGTTGCAACTTGGTTGGGTAGTGGGACTTCTTTGCAGCGCGTATTTCGCGGATGACTTGGTTGCGAAGGGACCTGTAGCGGTTGTGCTCATTAAGATAAAAGGTGCTGTGTCTCTGCTGCATACTTCTTTTGATCCGAGATGTGATCCACGGCAAGTCAGCTGGGTGTGATCTGACGGACTTCTCGAGGAAGAAGGGTGGTGAGCTTCCGTGGTGGTGGTGGTGGTGGTATAATCTATCCATTTGGTGTCCACGTCTTCCACACTAAGTACTTCAGTCCAGGGAGGGTGAACTATCACTGCCCGAAGAGACGCACTGCAGAGTCAGTAATCGGCCTGTAGGTCTTCATGTAGGGTCTCTGTACTTGGGTGGTAGTGGTAGTGGTAGTGTGTGTGTGTGTGTGTGTGTGTGTGTGTGTGTGTGTGTGTGTGTGTGTGTGTGTGTGTGTGTGTGTGTTTGTGTGTGTGTGTGTGTGTGTGTGTGTGTGTGTGTGTGTGTGTGTGTGTGTGTGTGTGTGTGTAAATCAATATAAACAAACTTATGTTTTTTTAAGTCTCGTTCGTTAATACACTTCTTTATATTATTTTCCCTTCGCTGGGACTTAAAAACAATAATACCTTAATTACTTTAGTTTCTAGCAACTATGTGTAAGTAGGTTTTGCGTGAGAAAGTTTTACGTGAGGAAGTTTTGGGGATAAATGTAGCGTAAACTTACTTTTTGTTCCATCTTTCGGTTAGTTAGAGCTGGCTGAGGTGACATTCAGCTTACACATGAAAAATACACGAGACTTTTTCCCCTTCAGGTAGAAAAAAAAATTATGATCGACTTTTCATTGTATTTTTCGTCTTGAGTCATATAATTCCCTTCATTTTTACCGATTATAATATTCCTCTATAATTATTTTAATCTATATAACTGACGACAAAGATGAAGTTAAAGGCAGAGGAAAATATTCATCAGTTTCCTCACATAGATGAATGTTTACGTATCATGTGTCCCGTGCATGGTAAAGGGTACTCAGTCACTTATCATGTGTCCCGTGCAGGGTAAAGGGTACTCAGTCACTTATCATGTGTCCCGTGCATGGTAAAGGGTACTCAGTCACTTATCATGTGTCCCGTGCAGGGTAAAGGGTACTCAGTCACTTATCATGTGTCCCGTGCATGGTAAAGGGTACTCAGTCACTTATCATGTGTCCAGTGCATGGTAAAGGGTACTCAGTCACTTATCATGTGTCCAGTGCATGGTAAAGGGTACTCGTCACTTATCATGTGTCCAGTGCATGGTAAAGGGTACTCAGTCACTTATCATGTGTCCAGTGCATGGTAAAGGGTACTCAGTCACTAATTGTGTCTCGTGCATGATATAAGACATTCATATCTTAAACACACAACATGATCAATAAAACTCATACACGAAACCCGAACAGATATATGTTTATAATATTCGAAGTAAATCAAATCCTCAGTAATACAATGTTGTAAAAGATAATAAGATATTAATTTAATTTAAAGAGAAACAAAGTGGTCAAGTATGGTGTAATGTATAGGAACTGTGGAGGATAAAGACTCACACAAGAAATAATTACAGAATATTTCCAAGTGATGTGAATATAACACAACCTTGAAGTATGTGACGATGGAGAATTTTGTGTATATTTTCTCAACTTTATAAAAAAAAACTAATGTCTACGATGGTGTATAAAAACTTCAGGAACTTAATTTTTATACAGAAACTCTGGCCATAAATTTATTCAATAGATTTAAAAAAAAAAATATACAGTGGCTGGGAAAAAAATAAGATGGATATGTAATCTGGGAAAAAGAAATGTATTTTAAAGAAAGTAGTTTTTTGGGATTAATACACACACACACACACACACACACACACACACACACACACACACACACACACACACACACACACACACTCACACACACACACACACACACACACACACACACACACACACACACACACACACACACGCACAGAGGCCTCCAGGTAAGCAATGTTGAAGAATTGTTTCCTTAAGAGATTGTATACTAGAATTAAAAGAACAAGATACGTTTATTTAAGCTTATCTTCTCGTCCATCTCTCTCTCTCTCTCTCTTACTAAAGGTTAATTAAACATCATGGTCTCATACCCCAGGTCATTGCTTTGATGTCGCCAGGTGAGTGTTTGTGAGAATTTGTATGTATGTATGTATGTATGTATGTATGTATGTATGTATGTATGTATGTATGTATGTATGTATGTATGTATGTATGTATGTATGTTCCTAATCATTATAGCCTTTAATATTCCCTCACATATACAGGTAGATATTAATGTATGCTATTGAAGGATCATCTATATTCATATATGTCCTCTCTTCTATTTCAGTGACAGTAAGGATATAATATTATGATCTTATAAGAACTTCATTATTATATAACTATCAGGGAAATTTCAGCAAAGTTTTTATAAATGTTTAAGACAAGAAGATTAACTAAATTCATAAATAATAAGGTTAATATGAGGAAGAAATAAAGGTTGTTGATAACTTTCCTCGTTTCTGAAGTTGGATCGACTTAACCTTTTCTTGCTTATAAATCTGCCTTTACTTCCTGCGTATCTTCGGCTCCAGTTCAGTTTATTTCTACCAGAGTGAAATTTAGGAAGTGGTGATCTTGCCCTCTTTTACTATGAGGAAAAAAAGTTATATTTTAGTGTGTGTGTGTGTGTGTGTGTGTGTGTGTGTGTGTGTGTGTGTGTGTGTGTGTGTATGTGTGTGTGTGTGTGTGTGTGTGTATGTGTGTATGTGTGTGTGTGTGTGTGTGTGTATGTGTGTGTGTGACCTCCATGACAGTAGGAATCATCACACCGTTTTATGGTTCCTGACGATATGAAATATTTACTTTTCTTCTTCTTCATGATGTGATGTGATTGAACTGGGTTTGTTATTATGGTGTAATTGTGTTTTAGGTGCTTGAGTAATATTAAAAATGTCTTTTAAGTCTCTACATTTGACAACAATAATTATGTGTTTTTATGGACGTTAGATAGAACTGACATGTTTTATTATCCTGACTTTCTTAAATTCTAAATGTAAATTCCTCTTGTTGTCGTCCTCTTCTAAACCATCACCTCACACGTCTAAAGTTTGGAAGCAGGAACAGCGTCTATAGAAATGCCATACTAACATGAACGCTTAACAACGTAGTGATACAAATTCAATTAGATTTTCATAGTTCCACAAGGAGTAATAAAAGATTGGATATTACTCTGTTTTCTTCCCTTTTGTCTCTCGTTATAAAAACATATTCGATTTCTGTCTCTTTACGACCCAGCAACCATGGCACTGTGTCTCACTTCCTCTGTCTCCATCACGATGAGTTTTGTCAATCTATTAATTAACGGAGTCAGCGAGTCAGGTGGAAAGTGACAGATGAACTGACTGTGCAAATGATCGTCTAGTCTTTTATGTCTGTTGGTTGACTGCCTTTATTAATTATAGAACTGACGAACTAATTATATGTGCAGGTGAGCGACGACATGAAGAGATGATTGGATTATATTCTGATGTAGTAATTTATTGATACATTAACTATTACAAAAGCAAAGTAATGTATGGAATAATTGGGTGATTGAAAGAATATTATATTTTACTGACAATGTTTTTATTTCGTAAATGAATAACCAACAAGCACCTTCGTCACCCGTGAGTTAAGTTACGCACTTCGTTTACCCCCTCCCACCTCCCTCGCTAACGCCAAGTTCTTAGTATCCCTAATAACAAATTTCCTAGTTTACCATTAGACATCCCATGAAGGAGGCAGAAGCGGCTGACCAAGGAGTGGGCCACCCTGAGGCCTCCCAAGTACGGACCCGCCATGACTGGCTAAGAAGCGAGTGGTCAAGCAAGGTAATTACCCTGAGGCCTCCCAAAGACGGGCCCTCTGTGAACCAGCCATATGCAAGTGGCCAAGCAAGGTGGACCACTACTCGAGGCTGCTAGCCGGGTGTCCCTCGACCTGAGGCCCGACACAACTATACCGTACGTATTCCTTGTCAGGTTAATTCACCTGTTATAGAAATGAGAGCTTGTAACTGTACACACACACACCTACACGTACATTAAACTCTCCCTTGACCAGGTTAATTGACACGTAACCAGTTTGCTTATGGGAGACTTTTCGTTAACTGCAATTTTCAGAGTATAATTATGTAACCAAATTTAAAATTAACCTAAGTATGTTTACAAAAATAACATTGCCGATAATATTAATAATACTGAAAGTAAATACACTAATAATATTAATAATAATGCCAGTAAATGTATTGATGATGGTAAAAATAGTGATGATACTATTGTTAATAAGGAACAGCAGGTAAGATAAATATATTACTTGTAATGATAATGACAATAACAATCTGTCGCTGAACATACCGGAACTAGCCATCAAGTCCCCGACAAACTAGCCACCAGATCATCGACAGAGTACACAAACAGGTTCTCAAAAGGTGTTGTGAACTAGCGTAAGTATTCCATTCTTATTTATTATTTAATTTCTCTTTATTTCTCCTCATATGTGTTACAGAAGTACCATTACGAACTGGTGTATCTAAGAAAGGCCTTTGTTTATGTATGTTTGATCTATCGTCTCTGCTCCGCCCACATACACGATCTATCGACTAAGCCCCACCCACCTAATTAAATTATCGTTTTCCTCCACTCACATAATTGATTTAAGGCCTTAGCTCCGCCCACTTCTGACGTCATTAGCAATCCCTTACTTAACTGTGATTGGTGGACTAAAATGTAAATCCAAGTAACAGCCAATAGGAGAACAGATCAGTCAGTCAGCACAACACCCTAACTTATGTTTTCCTGTTGGATATTTATTCTCCTTTACATTGTTCATGGTGAGATGATACTGGAAATGCGATGGGCTGTGTTTTATTCATATCTCCCATTGTTCTAAATGTGCAAAAACAACTGTCCCCAGGGTCCCTACAGTGACAGTGGCCCCTGGGGTTCTCCCATTTGCCCTACCGGGTGAGTCGCCCTAAAGGGCTCTACCAGAGGTGGCAGCACACCCAGTGGCCCTGCCAGGGCGGTGGCGCACCCAGGGGTTTTACCAGGTACGGTGACACCCACAGGGGCCCTTCCAGAGGCATCGGTGCCCCTGGCAGGGCCTCTGGGGGCGCCACCGCCTCTGGAAGGGTCCCGGGGGGCGCCATCACCCCTAGCAGGGCCCATGGGGGCGCCAACACCCTTGAGACGTCCCGTGGGGGGCTGCTTCCCTCTTGTGAGGGCTTCTGTGGGCACCACCGCGTCTGTAAGGGCCCCTGGGAGCGCCACAGACCATGTCAGGTCCCCTGAGGCCTCCGCTGTTCGTGAGACGGCCACCTGGAGGCGCCGTTACCTCTCAGAGGTACCCTGGAAGCGCCACTGCCCACTAGGAGGGCCTCTGCGGGCGCCACTTCCCATGGCAGGGCCTCTGCGGAAGCCAGCACCTCTGGCAGGGCCCCTGGGGCCGACATCACCCCTGGCAGGGACCCTGGGGGAGCAGCCTCCCTTGGTAGGGCTCCTGGGGGCACTAACACCCCTGAGAGAGCCCCTGGGGCGTTGCACCTGGTAGGACAAATACGAGGGCCCCAGGGGGCACTGTCACTGTAGGGACCTTGGGGGCAGTTGTTTTTGCACATTTAGAACAATGGGAGATATGAATAAAACACCGCCCATCGCATTTCCAGTATCATCTCACCATGAACAATGTAAAGGAGAATAAATATCTAACAGGAAAACATAAGTTAGGGTGTTGTGCTGACTGACTGATCTGTTCTCCTATTGGCTGTTATTTTGATTTACATTTTAGTCCACCAATCACAGTTAAGTTAGGGATTAGTGGACGTATGCAATATGTACGACACTGCAATCAAAAGCTATAAATGTCCAGGCAGGGGGTGCCTCTGGTAGGGCGTCTGGGAAGGCCCATGAGGGTACCGCCGCTCCCTGTGGCGCCAGCGCCTCTGGAAGGTCCCCTTGGGGCACCGCTGACCATGAAGAGAGTCCTTGGCGGAGCTGTTGCCCCTAAGGAGTGGCCCTGTGGGCGCCTTCGCCCCTTGGCGTGACCCTGGGGTCACTACCACTTCTGCGAGGTCCCCTGGGAACCCCGCTCCCCCAGAAGGGCCCCTGGTGACACCGCCTCACCTGAAAGGGCCACCTGGGGGCGCCGTTGTCCCTAGAAGGTCCCAATGGAGCGCCGCTGCCCCTGGGAGAGCTTCTGTGGGCGCCACTACCTCTGGAAGGGCCCCGGTGGGGGCCTTCATTCCTAGCAGAGCTCCTGGGGATGCCCCCGCCCTTAATAGGACCGCTGGGGGCGCCAACAATCCTGAGACGTCCCGTGGAGGGCCCTTCCATTTGCCCTACCAGGTGCGTCGGCCTTAGGGGCTCTCCCAGGGGTGTCGGTTTCCCCAGGGGCCCTGCCAAGGGTGGAGGCACTCCCAGGGGCCCTGCCAGGGGCGGTGGCGCACCTAGGGGCATTTTAAAGGTGCGGTGGCGCCCACACGGTCCCTCCTAAGGTCACCGGTTTCCCCAGGGGACCTCTCAGGTGTGGTGACGCCCCCAGGGGCCCGCCAAGGGGTAACGTCGCCCACAGGGGCTCTTCTTACGGGCCACGCTGACCCTGAGGAGAGCCCCTGGGGGCATCGCTGCCCCTAAGAAGAGTCCCTGGGGGACACCTCATCCCTTGGGGAGCCTCTGGGGACACCTCTGGGCATCGACACCTCCCAAAGGTGTCGGTGCTCCCAGGGACCCTGCCAAAGGTGGCGGCGCTCCGAGGGGCCTTGCCAGGAGCGGTGATACACCCAGGGGCATTTTCAAGGTGTGGTGGCGCCCACAGCGTCCCACCCAGGGGTACTATTTTCCCCAGGGGACCTCTCAGGTTTGGTGGCGCCCCAAGGGGCCCTCCGAGGGGTAAAGGTGCCCCCAGGGGCCCGCCAAGGGGTAACGTCATCCCCAGGGGCTCTTCTTAAGGGCAGCGATGCCTCCAGGGGCTCTCCTCAGGGTCAGCGGTGCCCCGAGGGGATCTTTCAGAAGCAGTGGAGCCCCAAGGGGCGGCGGTACCCTGAGGGGCCTTCCCAGGGGCCCTACCAGAGGAGCCCCCTGACAAGAGACCCATAGCTTTTGGTCCTAGTGTTGTACCTATTTCATACGTCCAGGAATTTTTTACTTAGCTGTGATTGGTGGATTAAAATGTAAATCCGTGTAACAACCAATAGGAGAGCAGGGCAGTCAGTCAGCACAACACCCCAACTCATGTTATGCTGTTGGATATTTATTCTCCCTTACATTGTTCATGGTGCTATATGATACTGGAAATGCGATGGGCTGTGTTTTATTCATACCTCCTATTGTTCTAAATATGCAAAAACAACTGCCTCCATGGTCATTACAGTGATAGTGCCCCCTGGTGCTCTTCCATTTGCCCTACAAGGTGTGTCGCCCTTAGGGGCTCTCGCAGGGGTGTCGGTACCCCCAAGTGCCCTGCCAAGGGAGTCTGCACACCCAGGTGCCCTGACAGGGGCGGTGGCGCACCCAGGGGCTTTACAAGGTGCGGTGGTGCCCACAGGGGCCATCCCAGGGGCACCAGTGCCTCCAAGGGCCCTCTCAGGTGTGGTGGCGCCCCCAGGGGCCCGCCAAGAGATAACGTCGCCCCCAGGGGCTCTTCTTAAGGGCAGCGATGCCCTCAGGTGCTCTCCTAAGGGTCAGCGGTGTCACCAAGGGACCTTCCAGAGGCGGTGGCGCCCAAAGGGGGCTGCGGTAGCCACAGGGGCCTTCCCAGGGTCGCTACCTCACCTGTGAGGTCCCCTGGGAGCCCCGCTCTTCCAGAAGGTCCCCTGGGGACTCCATCGCCCTTGGATGGGCCACATGGGGCCATTGTTGTCCCTGGGAGGTTCCATGGGAGCGCTGCTGCCCCTGGCAGGGCCCCTGAGGGTTCCACCGCTTCTAGAAGGCCCCCGGTGGGCGCCATCATCCCTAGCAGGGCCCCTGGGGGCGCCGACACCCCTGAGACATCCCGTGGGGGGGGGGGGCGGGGCGCATCCCCCCTGTGAGAGCTTCTGTGGGCACCACCACGTCTGTAAATGGCCCCTGGGAGCACCACAGGCCATGTCAAGTCCCCTGAGGCCTCCACCGTTCGTGAGACCTGGAAGCGCCGTTACCTCTCAGAGGTCCCCTGGGAGCGCCGTTGTTCACTGGGTTGGCCTCTGGGGGCGCCTCTTACCTTGGCAGGGCCTCTGAGGGAGCCACCGCCTCTAGCAGGGCCTCTGGGGGCGCCCTCACCCCTGGCAGGGACCCTGGGGGCGCCCCCTCCCTTGGTAGGGCTCCTGGGGGCGCCAACACCCCTGACAGAGCCCCTGGGGCGTCGCACCTGGTAGGACAAATGCGAGGGCTCCAGGGGGCACTGTCACTGTGGGGACCCTGGGGACAGTTGTTTTTGCACATTTAGAACAATGGAAGATATGAATAAATAAATACTCCGCCCATCGCATTTCCAGTTTCATCTCACCATGAACAATGTAAAGGAGAATAAATATCCAGCAGGAAAACATAAGTTGGGGGTGTTTTGCTGACTGACTGCTCTGTTCTCCTATTGGCTGTTAGTTGGATTTACATTTTAGTCCACCAATCACAGTTAAGTAAGGGATTGCTGGACGTATGCAATATGTACAGTACAA
>NW_024715228.1:9188455-9220654 GCF_018991925.1 Homarus americanus
ACTAACTTGGCACATGGGTACCTAACTCTGAGGTGGTCTGAGGTGGTGATGAGATGATTGATAAGAGTGTCTCTGGTGGGTGATCGAGGCGGATGTGTGTGTGTGTGTGTGTGTGTGTGTGTGTGTGTGTGTGTGTGTGTGTGTGTGTGTGTGTGTGTGTGTGTGTGTGTGTGTGAACATGGATGCGTGTTCATATATTGTGTATATATATATAACAGATATGGGGTCATATACGTAAATAGGGTGTAATAAACTATATGATAGTACCCAAACACACACACACACACACACACACACACACATGTTCGAATTACTTACATACATACATACATACATACATACAGACATACAGACATACATACATACATACATACATACATACATAGACATACATACACACATACATACATACATAGACACACACACACACACACACACACAATGGTCCATTATGAATCAATCCCATGCTTGGCTGGCACTATATTGTCGTCATAACACCCAACTCTCCCCCGACCTCTTCATCACCTCGCCTGCTGCGCTAAACCTTCCCCGAATAGTTTTGGTGAATCACAATAACTACAGAACCAAAGGACTGAATCCCCACATGTTAGTAAGTTTAATTTCAACAGTTCGCTCCAGGGTTCACGATACAATGATAGCAGCAGAATTTGGTGTAGATATTATACCGATTCTATAATCCGTATGTGTAGTCATCTCCAGTTATGGCCTAGAACTAATGTGAGAGTTTTTGTGAATATATGACTAAATGCTCAACTGGTTCTCGTTGAGTTATACAGTAGTATCTTTTAGCTTCGTGTTTTATTATTTTATTTTTATTTTTATTTTTTATGAAGTTTTATTTACTCAAATGTAGAGTAGCAAGTAAAGTTTTCTCTTCATATTATCCCTGTTGGCAATTTATACATCACGTATTTTTCCCGTCTCATAATATCTCCCTAGCTCTGTCAGGTAGCTTCGCCGCGCCTCGTCGATCTATCCACAAATCTCCAGGAAGTCTTAACAGGTCAGTAACCATCACGACCCACAAACATGGTCATCAAAATTCGTCGACCACATCACTTCCTCTATATATTAATCCCTAAGCCGTATTGAAACACATTACAATTCATTATTATCCCCATTTCCATTTATATATATACAATCTCTTAATGTACCTTACTTATCACCATTACTAACATAATTGAGTGCTACGACATTTAAGCGTTTGTTTATGTGAATCTCGAATAGGATAAGATGTATAAAGTAGCCAGGTTTAACGTTTAATGACCAGATATTAGAAGTCGATAATCGTATCTCTTAACTTAATGAGAACATGTCGGTGAGGCTGCTGGCTGCTGTGTGTCTCCTCGCGGCCTCAAGTTGATGTCTGGCGAAGTGGCAAATACTGTAGTGAGAACCTCGGCCTGTGAACAGTTAGATGAAGATAGTGAGTAAAATATAGATACACGGAATAACACCTCGTCCACTGTAATAGTTAAAGAAAGAAAAAAAATGGTTGATATATTTGCTGAGAAATTATCTAGTTAAGACTGTCCAAGCAGCAGTCTTAAGTTGTTATCAGATTTCATTTCATTATAAAATTTTGTTCTAAAAAGTAAGAATTGTTTATGTAGAGGTTAAGGAATCAGACTTATGCCCTTCCTACAAGGCTCACCCACCATGGCTCCTCTACACACGGACAATGCACCACTGTTATAAGTCATATTTTACTCTAGTTCTTTACATTCATTAGACTGTGTTTTAGTGTCGTGGAGTAGAGTCATTGATGTACATTGAGTTTTAACTGCCAGGGTTATTAAACACCAATCACTAGGTTTGTTCTTCGCAATATACAATAACAACAACAACACCAACACCAACATCTACTACTACTACTACTACTAGAAATAATAATAATAATAATAATGATAATAATAATAATAATAATAATAATAATAATAATAATAATAATAATAATAATTTAGAATTTATATCTAAAAATTTGGGTGCACGCTCTGAATCGTAAAATACAATGAACACGGCAGTGAAACAAAGGACAAAACTATAAAAGTTTTGTGTGTGTGTGTGTGTGTGTGTGTGTGTGTGTGTGTGTGTGTGTGTGTGTGTGTGTGTTTTAGTATTTTAATATGGCGTACGGGAATACTACCCAGGTCTGAGGATAAGGTCGGGGCGAGGAATATTAGGATCACATGGTGAGGTCAGGAAGAATAATGCCGCCGGGGTTATGTCTGGGGTCAAGGAAGTCCACGTGCTGGTAATCAGGGCTGGACTCAAGGGGCGGATTGGGTCCTGGGATCAGGGTTAGAGCGAAATGGGTCACACTCTCTGGAACAATGTTGGTTTGGGTCAAGTGTTGGGTCAGAGTGGGTGTCAGGTGCTGGGGTCAGGGGTGCTGGCCGCTGGTACCCTGACCTCTATTATTACATTCCTCTTGACCAAACTCACCAAAAGTGACACAGTTACTGAGCTGAATATTCCACCAAGAGGACGTCCACTGTGTGTTCCCAGGTAGTGAATGACGCTCCCTTAGCATGGCCTGGTGGACTTCCATTCAAGACGTATGGAATGTAAGTGTAGACCAATAATGGCAACATGACATACTGGGGTACACTTTTACCATACAATAACAACTGAAGAACTACTTTGTATATCTGGCCACGGTATGACTGGCTGGTGTGACCTCCAACCTGAACATATACTCTTGACAGCGTCTGACGTCATCATAAGGTATGGCCTCTCACCATTAGGTTAGAGCGTCACCCATAGCCACCCCTCTGGCCATAATGTTCCAAACTCCATCCTGGCCGTACCGTGAGCTAGGGTTAAAGCGGCACTCGTGAATGGACATCTGGTCCTCGTGTCACCTTCCTGGAAGTGATTTCACTGTCTGGTCAACCCTTACAGAAACCAGTTTCAGGAATCAGGCCGCACTTGGCATTTCCGGCGGCCAGGTGAGGATCTGTCATGTGTGTGCGACCTGACCTGGCCTCCTGGTGGTCGTCCGTCCTGCTGCAACATGCACGGCGTATTAATGAAGGTTGACACACACACTGGAGCTTCAAGGCACTATTCTCTGTTACCATCATCAAGGACCTGCACGGTTCTGATAACTCCATCTTGTTCTTGTGATCGTTTAATACAACCAGTCATCGTCAAGAGCCATCCAGCGACCAACATGTAGACAATACACTTGACGATCTTAAACGGGACAAATGCCTCTGCCAGAACCTGACTCTAAAGTTGTTGTATAGAGGTGAGGTCTTGAGGCACAGGAACACACATAGCAATTATCATGTAAAATTTCTTTAAGTAAACACACACACACACACACACACAATATATATATATATATATATATATATATATATAATATATATATATATATATATATATATATATATATATATATATATATATATATATATATATATACATGCTTCTTTATACGAAAATACAAAATATCTGTAATGAAATTCGAGAAGTAATATCTCTGATGCGTCTCTCTGGAAACTCTCCCCGTGATATAATTAACAGCCTCAAAACCCTCGGCAGTTACAGTGGAGTGCGTTCCTCCCCCATGACAAAAGACAGTAAATGCACCAGGAGACATTTTCCGGAGTCTGGAGGCTGGCTCAGTGGGTCCGTACACCCAGGTGAGAGCTGTGAGGGATCCTGTCTCATCATACTCACCCAGATCAGTAAAATGAGGAACCACGCACCTAACCCTGGGCTTCATACTATGGCGACATAACTTACAGAAATAAGACTTAATATTTAGTATGAAGAAAATGTTAAGAAGGAAAGAAAAATATCATAAAACATTACTGAGCATTTAAGAGTAGTAATTAAAAGTGAGACAATAAAAATGTCACCAAGTCATTTACGACAACAGTTAAAGGTAATGAAAATGGAATTTGATTTTACTTCTAAGCATCTCTAATAATAATAATAAATCTAAGTCTGATGTTTTCAAGAAATACAGAATAAAACTAAGACAAAGTGTTAACGAAATAAGGACAATATATAGTTAATACTCATTTAAGGTGTAAAGAAAGAAAAAATTGTCTTGACGAATTTAAGAAAAGAAGTTATTTTCTAAACCTTTAAAAAAAGTCATTGATCACCTGAAGAATCTCCACCAGCTTATTTCACCTAAAGATTAACCACCTAACGTTCACCCAACCGAACCTAACTTAACCTATCTAACCTAATCTATAAGCATCCCCAAATAGAATGTTAGGGTGGTTAATCTTCAGGTGAAATAAGCTGGTGGAGAGCCTTCAGTGATCCAAATCATGAGAACGAGATATCTCTAAACTCTACGAAATTATGAAAATCGAAGAAAATCGTATTGTTGGGAAGGAAAAGAGGAAAAGGGAAAACATCTTACGCTATGAAGGAATGATAGAGATTGATCATTATTGTGATGTTGATGTATTGCCTTATATAAGATGGCTCTCCCTCCTATTCTCATCCCTCCTCCACCTCCCCCTCCAATCTTTTTGTGTGTGTGTAGAGAAAGAGGGTGGAGGAAGATTAGAGGTGGGAGGAGGAAGTTATAGTTCGGAAATTGGAGAAACTTAGGAGGAGGTAATAGAAGGCGGGCTAGACTTCCTGCTGTAGGTTAGCTAAGCAATCGTGTGTTAGGGTTTTGTCATGGGTTAGTTATTGTCTGTCGGTACAGGCACTAGACAGCCTACCCTATCCCATATATGGGTGTTTTAAGGGCCTTATTTCATATTCCGCCGACCCTACTGGCGGATGCTGGTCTGGGAGGTTGTCTATTGCCTGGCCTTATAGATCGGGGGTGGTAATGGACCTTTTGAAAACTTCTGGGAACCATGTATGTTGTTATCGTTGTCTGATGGGAGTCTTTGAAGGAGTTCTTGCTCTGATCGTTCTATCTTTGCCAGACTCTGCTGGCCAGGTGTGCAGCTGCTGGTTGATGAATTTATTCTCAGGTCTCTATGTATCTCAGCTGTGGTTCCGGTGACGAATCTTGGGGCTTTATTTTGGACCACCTTTAATTTTAATATTTGAGTGGTTTTTCATTCTCTTATCCAACCTTTCCCTCCCCCTCTTCCCCAATTCTTTTCCCTCCACTCTATCCACCCAATCCCTCCCCTCCTCTCCACTATTATCCGCCTCTTCCCCTCTTTCTCCTTCCCTCCCATATCCTCTTCCTCAACCCTTTCTCCTACACTTCCTCCCGTAACTCTTTTCCCTCTTTTCCACTCATTCCTTTCCTTCCTCCCCACCTCTCCTCTTCTCTACCTCCACTTCCCCTATCTCACCACTCCTCCTCTTCCTCGCTTCCCACCCTCCCACCCTCACACTGATATACATGAGGTGCAAATTGCAGTCGACCTGACAAGGCAGACAAAGACGCGAGGTCAGGAAAGATAAAAAGGAAACACGTGGCGGGAGATGCTGAGAATTCCAACCCCTGAATATCTGTGTGTGAGAATAACAGATCGAGAGGGGAGAGAAGGCTTGTGAGGGAGGCAGAGGTGGAGGAAGAGGATTAATACACGGAGGTTTTGGGATGGAAGAAAGAAAGAAAGAAAGAATGAAAGAAAGAAAGAGAGAGAGAAGACATAGGAGGACAAGGGAAATCAAATAGGTTTCAAGTAGTGGAAGAAAAACTTATCTCGAACTATACGAATGAAAATAAATCTTTCTCAGTAGGTTATGAGATGTAGGAGAAGGAAGGAAGGAAGTAAGGAAGGAAGGAAGGACAGAGGAAATTAATGACCCTTGGAAATTCCTTCAAGCACGAGTCGAGAAAAAATATATATTGGTTCTATATTTTCAAAATTATTATAGAACGTTCTGATAGATTTTGTTTCCTAATATTTTGTTCTTTTACAGCTTACGAATGTCTCTCCCAGAACATATTTTTATAACTTTAACACAAACACAATTTACGCCACACATCTCCAGTACACTCAAGCTACACGAACTTTTATTCTTTCTTTGTTCGAGACATCTAAAGGAACACACACAACACACACACACAAACAACACAACACACACACACACACACACACACACACACACACACACACACACACACCAATGTACCCTTTTGGTCCACACCTTCTCACCTCACACACACAAGACACAAATCATTTTCCCTTCTCCTCCTCCCTCTTTCTTCCTCCTGTTCCTCCTCCTCCTCTCTTCCCATTTCTCCTCCCCTTCCTCCCCATTGGACACTAAACTACAATACTAAGGACACAGCTGTCATTCTAAATTTGGCAACGTCACTTATCACGTACAACTTGTCTCATTATCATACGGACGCCGAGGGTGCCACGAGATGCCCACGAAGTGCCACGGGTGCCATTCTCCTCCTCGCTGAAAGCCTTGTTACAGTGACGCCACACGCAGAATGACAAGTAGGCGACGCTGAAGACCAGGGTTTGTTTAGTTCCGTGTTATGTGGCTGATATAGTCCTGCTGGTGGTGAAGTATGTTGTTTTGTATGTCCCGTGTGTGTGTGTGTGTGTGTGTGTGTGTGTGTGTGTGTGTGACTACTCATCTCTCTTCTTTCCTCTCTTCCCACTCACTATCCCTGGCCTCTGCATAACACTTGTCCCCACTCATGTAAACGCCATGAAGACAGTTGCACCTGAGGGCATTGATAAAACATGCGAAGCCACCCCCCCTCCCCCACTCACGCCACCTCCTGCCCCCTCCCCCACCACTCCACCTCCTGCCTCCCTCCCCACTCCCCACCTCTGCCTCCTCCCCACTCCCTCACCTCCTGCCCCTCCCCCCACCCACCTGCCCCCTCCCACTCACTCCACCTCCTGCCTCCCTCCCCAACTGCCACCTCCTGCCCCTCCCCACCTCACGCCACCTCCTGCCTCCCCCACTCACGCCACCTCCTGCCCCCCCCCCTCCCCCACTTACGCCACCTCCTGCCCCTCCCCACTCACGCCACCTCCTGCCTCCCTCCCCACCTCAGCCACCTCCTGCCCCCTCCCCCACTTACGCCACCTCCCGCCCTCCCCACTCACGCCACTCATGCCCCTCCCCCACTCACGCTACCTCCTGCCCCCTATCCCTTCTCTTCTTCCCAGCCCCCCTCTTCCCCCACTCCTTTCCTACCTCCTCCCCTTCCCCACCAACACCCACGTCACGCACATATTACTGGAGACGTCTGTAGGGGGGGTGGAGGGGGTGGGAAGGGCTAAGGTGTGGGAGAGAGGATGAGAGGTAGAGGGGATGGATGGGGTAAAGGAAATGGGAAGTAAGGAGAGAGGATTGATGTGGCAAGGAAAGGGGAAGGGGAGGCAAGGAGAGAGAGAGAGAGAAGTGGAAACCAATAAATAGTGATATACAAAACAAGGATTGAAGAAATAGGTGATAAAGATAGGAAGAGACAAAAGGAAATGAATATATAATAATGCCAAATTCCAAAAGGCTCTTCCGACGATTTTTCCCGCAACTGGATGTAAGATCTCCCTCACGGACTAACTCACATAAACGACACACGTTACACACCACAATCATACACATTCACTGAGCACCAGTTAGGGTAAAATAAATAATATGTATAATCTTTGTGAATACGAACCGAGAACTGACGTAAGGTGATGGAGACAGGTAAGGTGAGATCAGGTGAGGTGAGGTGAGGGAGGGAGGTGGTGGGGACAGGTAGAAGTGAGTGGGAATGGCCGGGTATTCTAGTTGGTCATGAGTTATGTAGGAGACGCTGTTGTGGAGGTAACAGAGCCACCAGGTGTAACACAGGTGAGTATGGAAGGTACCAGGAGTAACACAGGTGAGTATGGAAGGTGTCAGGTGTAACACAGGTGAGTATGGAAGGTATCAGGTGTAACACAGGTGGGTATGGAGGTGTCTGTCAGGTGTAACACAGGTGAGTATGGAAGGTATCAGGTGTAACACAGCTGAGTATGGAAGGTATCAGGTGTAACACAGGTGAGTATGGAAGGTATCAGGTGTAACACAGGTGAGTATGGAAGGTGTCAGGTGTAACACAGGTGAGTATGGAAGGTATCAGGTGTAACACAGGTGAGTATGGAAGGTATCAGGTGTAACACAGGTGAGTATGGAAGGTATCAGGTGTAACACAGGTGGTATGGGAGGTGTCTGTCAGGTGTAACACAGGTGAGTATGGAAGGTATCAGGTGTAACACAGGTGGGTATGGGAGGTCTGTCAGGTGTAACACAGGTGAGTATGGAAGGTATCAATTGTAACACAGGTGAGTATGGAAGGTATCAGGTGTAACACAGGTGAGTATGGAAGGTATCAGGTAACACAGTTGAGTATGGAAGGTGTCAGGTAACACAGGTGAGTATGGAAGGTATCAGGTGTAACACAGGGTGAGTATGGAAGGTATCAGGTGTAACACAGGTGAGTATGGAAGGTATCAGGTGTAACACAGGTGGGTATGGGAGGTGTCTGTCAGGTGTAACACAGGTGAGTATGGAAGGTATCAGGTGTAACACAGGTGAGTATGGAAGGTATCAATTGTAAAACACAGGTGAGTATGGAAGGTATCAGGTGTAACACAGGTGAGTATGGAAGGTATCAGGTGTAACACAGCTGAGTATGGAAGGTGTCAGGTGTAACACAGGTGAGTATGGAAGGTATCAGGTGTAACACAGGTGAGTATGGAAGGTGTCAGGTGTAACATAGGTGAGTATGGAAGGTATCAGGTGTAACACAGGTGAGTATGGAAGGTGTCAGGTGTAACACAGGTGAGTATGGAAGGATCAGGTGTAACACAGGTGAGTATGGAAGGTGTCAGGTGTAACACAGGTGAGTATGGAAGGTATCAGGTGTAACACAGGTGAGTATGGAAGGTGTCAGGTGTAACACAGGTGAGTATGGAAGGTATCAGGTGTAGCACAGGTGAGTATGGAAGGTGTCAGGTGTACACAGGTGAGTATGGAAGGTATCAGGTGTAACACAGGTGAGTATGGAAGGTATCAGGTGTAACACAGGTGAGTATGGAAGGTGTCAGGTGTAACACAGGTGGGTATGGAAGGTGTCAGGTGTAAACAGCTGAGTATGGAAGGTGTCAGGTGTAACACAGGTGAGTATGGAAGGTAATTAAATACAGGTGAGTATGGAAGGTGTCAGGTGTAAACAGGTGAGTATGGAAGGTATCAGGTGTAACACAGGTGAGTATGGAAGGTATCAGGTGTAACACAGCTGAGTATGGAAGGTGTCAGGTGTAACACAGGTGAGTATGGAAGGTGTCAGGTGTAACACAGGGTGAGTATGGAAGTGGTATCAGGTGTAACACAGGTGAGTATGGAAGGTGTCAGGTGTAACACAGGTGGGTATGGAAGGTGTCAGGTGTAACACAGGTGAGTATGGAAGGTGTCAGGTGTAACATAGATGAGTATGGAAGGTATCAGGTGTAACACAGCTGAGTATGGAAGGTGTCAGGTGTAACACAGGTGAGTATGGAAGGTGTCAGGTGTAACACAGGTGAGTATGGAAGGTATCAGGTGTAACACAGAGTATGGAAGGTGTCAGTGTAACACAGGTGAGTATGGAAGGTATCAGGTGTAGCACAGGTGAGTATGGAAGGTGTCAGGTGTAACACAGGTGAGTATGGAAGGTATCAGGTGTAACACAGGTGAGTATGGAAGGTAAGGTGTAACACAGGTGAGTATGGAAGGTCAGGTGTAACACAGGTGGGTATGGAAGGTGTCAGGTGTAACACAGCTGAGTATGGAAGGTGTCAGGTGTAACACAGGTGAGTATGGAAGGTATCAGGTGTAACACAGGTGAGTATGGAAGGTGTCAGGTGTAAACACGGTGAGTATGGAAGGTATCAGGTGTAACACAGGTGAGTATGGAAGGTGTCAGGTGTAACACAGGTGAGTATGGAAGGTATCAGGTGTAGCACAGGTGAGTATGGAAGGTGTCAGGTGTAACACAGGTGAGTATGGAAGGTATCAGGTGTAACACAGGTGAGTATGGAAGGTATCAGGTGTAACACAGGTGAGTATGGAAGGTGTCAGGTGTACACAGGTGGGTATGGAAGGTGTCAGGTGTAACACAGGTGGGTATGGAAGGTGTCAGGTGTAAACACAGGTGGGTATGGAAGGTGTCAGGTGTAACACAGGTGAGTATGGAAGGTATCAGGTGTAACACAGGTGAGTATGGAAGGTGTCAGGTGTAACACAGGTGGGTATGGAAGGTGTCAGGTGTAACACAGGTGGGTATGGAAGGTGTCAGGTGTAACACAGGTGGGTATGGAAGGTGTCAGGTGTAACACAGGTGGGTATGGAAGGTGTCAGGTGTAACACAGGTGGGTATGGAAGGTGTCAGGTGTAACACAGGTGAGTATGGAAGGTATCAGGTGTAACACAGGTGGGTATGGAAGGTGTCAGGTGTAACACAGGTGAGTATGGAAGGTATCAGGTGTAACACAGGTGGGTATGGAAGGTATCAGGTAAACACAGGTGGGTATGGAAGGTGTCAGGTGTAACACAGGTGGGTATGGAAGGTGTCAGGTGTAACACACAGGTGGGTGATGGAAGGTGTCAGGTGTAACACAGGTGGGTATGGAAGGTGTCAGGTGTAACACAGGTGAGTATGGAAGGTATCAGGTGTAACACAGGTGAGTATGGAAGGTGTCAGGTGTACACACAGGTGGGTATGGAAGGTGTCAGGTGTACACAGTGGGTATGGAAGGTTTCAGGTGTAACACAGGTGGGTAAGGAAGGTGTCAGGTGTAACACAGGTGAGTATGGAAGGTATCAGGTTAACACAGGTGGGTATGGAAGGTGTCAGGTGTAACACAGGTGAGTATGAAGGTATCAGGTGTACACAGGTGAGTATGGAAGGTGTCAGGTGTAACACAGGTGGGTATGGAAGGTGTCAGGTGTTACTGCAGACGACAGGTGTTGAACAGGGAGTTATGCAGGTTGCTACCCACCTTTCATCTCCATCATTCATAAAAAAATATATATATTCCCATCAACACGAATCTTTCATCTCCATTCACGATAACATTCTTTTTCCCATCTTCCAGTACCTCCTAGTTTCTTTATAGTCTCTCTCTCTCTCTCTCTCTCTCTCTCTCTCTCTCTCTCTCAATTTACGCCTTAATAAATCAGGTATACAGACCCTACCAGCACCTGCCATCCTGATCACTGAATTAGGCTTCACTATTAAACCCCCAATACTTTACACATTATTATTTACTCAGAAAACAAACTTTCCACTAAAGAATGTAAATATTTTTCACCTTTTGATTTATTTTGTTTAGTAATAAATATAAGTATTGTCCTTCTCTAATTAACAATTTTTATTATTTTTTTTATTATAGTAAAAAATTTAATGTATTTGAGTTTTTGGTTGTGATTAATATAGTTTCCGCTATCTTAATTGATATAGGTGAACAGTCTGTTTATAATAGAATTAATTGATGTGTTTTGTTAGCCTATTTATGTATAAACCAGTAAGTACTATTTATATATATTTTTTTTTTTGTTCCATTATAAATAGAAAAACGCAAAAGGTCTCCATAATTATATTCCTCCTCAGCTGTTTATAATCTTCACCTAAAATAAACACGCCCTGTTCCCTCCCTCCCTCCCTTTATATCCTGCAATAACATTCAAGTAGAAAATGAGAACCATGTCAGGGCGAGCGATCTCATATTTTCCCCGTTGGTCAGAAATTCTCATTCGGGTCACGTATTTACTTAGACCTAGTGGGGAGATCGTCGGTAGCACTATATGGCCCGAAGACGTGTGAACCTAGGAGAATTAGATGCCAGCAACACGCCAGCTTCCAATTACTCCCAGATATGGCCTGAGGTACAGCTGTTCCTTGGAGAAAATATATATGTGAAGAAAATACGAAAAATCACCCACACGACTATTATATATATATTTTTTGTCAGAGATGATGGTGCTGTGTGTGTGTGTGTGTGTGTGTGTGTGTGTGTGTGTGTGTGTGTGTGTGTGTGTGTGTGTGTGTGTGTGTTGTCAGTGATATATGTGAGACAGACAATTATTATTATTATTTTTATTATTATTATTATTATTATTATTATTATTATTATTATTATTATTATTATTATTATTATTATATTATTATTATTTTATTATTATTATTATTATTATTATTATTATTATTATTATTATTATTATTATTATTATTATTATTATTATTATTATTATTATTATTATTATTATTATTATTATTATTATTATTATTATTATTATTATTATAACTAGCAATAACCACATTAATAGCACCGGTAGCAGTAACATAAATAGTATAAATATCAGTACAGGTTTGTTAATCATCATCATTATCGTCATCGTTATCATATCATTATCATCACACTCACATTATCACCTTTAATCTGCCCTCTCAGCAGGTGGGAGGGCGGGAGGCTCCAGGCTTCACTCCTGCCGCAATAAACCCGTGTGAGCGTGTGTTATACTGCCCCACCTCCTCCTCCAGGTGCATACTGATGGGTCTACTGACGGGGAGGAGGGAGGGGATGGGCGGGAGGTAAGAGGTTAAGGGAGAGGGATGGGGAAAGGGTGAGAGAAGAGAAGGGAGGAGAGGAGAGTAGAAGGGAGGAGAGGAGGGGAGAGAGAGGGAGGAAGTGGGAGAGAAGTTAGGTTGAGGGAAGGAGAGGAGAGGGATGGGAAGGAGAGGATAGGGAGAGGTTAGACAAACACACACACATACAACACACACTCTCTCTCTCTCATACTGATGTCAAAAACAACAGTAAAAAAAATGAGAATAGACTCAGATCTCCACCAGATAGAAGCAAAGGAAAACACTGACAAAAATACGACCGAGAAACATCAACAAAGGATGATAGTAAAACATTCACCCACACGTAGAGAAAAAGAGTGACCAAGACTCGTTTAGGAAGAGAGAAGAGAGAGAGCCGTTGTCAATTCACTCCTCAGACGACGGAGAAAGAGGAGGAAAGAATAAATATTTCAACCACATAAAAACAAGACGCGATTCATAGATAAAGAAACAGATATTCACTGGTGGAGTTAGAGGATAAAGATAAAGACTTAAGCCACAGACGATGAAGGACGATTCACAGACACAGACAAACATTGATGAGTTCAAGGGAGATAAATTATCATTCAGAAGCAAGAAACTGACTCACACACACACACACACACACACACACACACACACAACACACACACACACACACACACACACACACGTCGCCTTCATTGATTTCACTAAAGCGTTCGACCTAGTCGACCACAATATAATCATAAACAAAGCTATTGACCTCGGGCTTCGGAGAAGTCTCATACCATAACTTACAGACTTCCTCAGTGACCGACGCAGCTGTACGCTTCCGAGGGCTGTTCCACCTTTCAGTCACTCACCTGTGGCGTCCCCAAGGCACCAGGATGGGACCACTCTGCTTCCTTATGCTCATCAATGATGCCCTAAGAGAAACCCCTGCTCGCTGGAAATATGTCGACGACTCCACCATTGGGATCAGCGTCAATTCCGCTCCCAACTATACCGCCCTTCAGGATTTATTGAACAGTCTCCAAAACTGGGCCACCAACAACCATGTCACCATCAACCATACCAAGACCATGGTTATGCACATCAACCTCTCCTCCGACATTGTCCCACCTCCTTCCATTACTCTAGGTCCGAACACACTCCAGGTTGTAGATTCCACGAAGCTCCTCGGCGTCACCATAGACAACAAACTAAATTGGAAGCCACACGTCAGTGAAGTTGTCAAATCCTCCAGTTTCCGTCTCCACCTCCTCCGCCGACTCAAGTCCCTCGAGTTCCCGCACACGAGCTCCTCAGTGTATACACAACATTCATACTTCCTAAGCTCACCTATGCCTCCCCACCTGGTCTTCCTCCCTAAATGCCACACAACGTAAACACCTAGAAAAGTGCAAAAGAGGGCATGCAAGATTATTCTCTCCCTTCCTACTCCACATATCAAGAAGCGCTCAACACACTGACCCTTTCGACTCTCACTGACCATCACCACGGCCTCATCTGCAAATTTGGTAAGAGCTTCTACACCATCCCCGACACCGGCCCCTACTACCACCTGAGATCCCTGTCCGAGAATTGCTGTTCGACACCACAACCGCATCCAGCCCATACGTGCATGAACTGATCGCTATAAGAACAGCCCAGTCCCAACCATTGTAAAAATTATCAATAACTTGTAATAAATCAGTGTATTCACCCAGTAAACACTGCTCCCTACACTGTCACTATGTTGAAATGAACTGTAGTTTGAGCTGATCCCCATCTAAGTTATTATATGTCTTATTTGTGTCACTTATGTCACTTGTATATTATTTGTAATTCGTAACCCATTCCCCAAATATGTAACTGTATATTTTCAGCCTTCTGGCTGCCAAGCTCTTTCAATAAACCGTTAATTATTATTATTATTATTATTACACACATCCTTGACCACCAGAGAGTCAAGATTTCACCAGCCGCTGCTGAGCAGCCCCCTTAGCCACAATGTTCGGCCCACTCCTCAGTCCCTCTCCCCGACCCATCCTTACCACCGGGATATCAACATAATCACAAGTGACAATTTCGTTTCGGGAAGAAGTGGGATCAGTGTTGAACAGTGATGAACAGTGTTTAATCCAGCGGATTCAGCACCAGACAGTACCAGTGAGAACCGTGAACCACCAGTGAGATAAGCACCCCTGGGAACTGACCGCCATCTTCTGACCAGGAGGTGCTAATCAGTCCACCCTGGGAACAACAGTGGGTCGCTTCACACTTGACTACGAGATAACACAACACCACCCAGCAGGGTGTCTCTATGATCACGTGAGGTCCTTCATATGAACACCAGAGGATGAGTTACTACACCACGTGAACACCACACCACCCGGTGTCCCCATGACCACTTGAGGTTCTTCATATCAACACCCGAGGACGAGTCACTACACCACGTGAACACCACCACACCACACCACCCGGTGTCTGCATGACCACGTGAGGCAAACAGAGTATTGGGTCTTATATCTAGAAGTGTAAGTAATAAGAGTGCAGAGGTCTTATTGCAACTATATCTTGCGCTAGTCAGGCCGCACCTCCATTATGCGGTTCAGTTCTGGTGCCCTTATTATAGAATGGATATCAACTCACTGCAGTCGGTGCAGCGAAGAATGACGAAAATGATTCCGGGTCTTAGAAACCTTCCATATCAAGATAGGTTAAAGAAACTAAACTTGCATTCCCTAGAAAGACGAAGAGTGCGGGGAGATATGATAGAAGTATTTAAGTGGGTGAACGGAATCAATAAAGGGATATACTGTAGATAAAGTTCTTATAATATCCGAGCAGGATAGGACTCGTAGCAACGGATTTAAGTTGGATAAGTTTAGGTTTAGGAGGGAGATAGGAAGGAACTGGTTCACAAATAGTTGGTGGACGAGTGGAACAAGCTTAGCAACTTTGTAGTAAGTAAGTGCTGGAACGCTGGAAAGTTTTAAAAGGGGCTGGATAGATTCATGGATGATATTGAGTGGTGGTAACTCTCGACAGGAGCTGCCATACAGGCCAACCGGCCTATTGCAGACTCCTTATTTTCTTATGTTCTTATGTTCTTATATCAACACCCGACGACGAGTTACTACACCACGAACACCACACCACCTGGTGTCTCCATGACCAGCCCAGGCCCGGGCCATCAACTGCAAACTAAAATAATTTGTATGTTCAATTCATGTTCCTTCTCCTTTTAGTAATGAAAGCTTTTGTTAAACGACCCACCCACCCCATGTCTTTGTGTAATAAGTCATTTTGTCCAAAGTATATTTTCATCCTTCGGGCTGCAGAACATTTTTAATAAACCGTTAATTATTATAATTAATTATTATTATTATTAAAACACACACACACACACACACACACACACACACACAACACACACACACACACACATTCGTCCACTCCATCCATTCTCTCTGTCGCGTTTGATCGTCCGAGATCTGAGAGGAAAGGACAGGGTGGAGTGGGGAGGAGGAAGAAGGTGTGAGAGTAAGTGGCGGAATTTGAGAGTAAGTGGAAGGGTGTGAGAGTAAGTGGAAAGGTGTGAGAGTAAGTGGAAGGGTATGAGAGTAAGTGGAGGGGTGTGAGAGTAAGTGGCGGATGTTAGAGTAAGTGGAAGGGGGTGGAGTAAGTGGAAGGGTAGAGTAAGTGGAGGGTGGTGATAATAGTGGAGGGTGGTGATAGTAAGTGGAGGTGGTGAGAGTAAGTGGAGGTGGTGAGAGTAAGTGGAGGGTGGTGATAGTAAGTGGAGGTGGTGATAGTAAGTGGAGGTGGTGAGAGTAAGTGGAGGGTGGTGAGAGTAAGTGGAGGTGGTGAGAGTAAGTGGAGGTGGTGAGAGTAAGTGGATGGCTGTAGACGTACCTAAAACATATAAAACTATGACTGGTTGGTCTCTCCGTAGGAGGTTCATGTGGTGATGGAACAGCAGTAAGAGGAGGAAGAGGAGAGGGAGGATAAAGAGGCGGCAGAGAAGGGGGGAGGAAGAGAAGAGGAAGAAAAAAGAGGAATATAGATGGAAGAAATTTGTGGGAGGTACAGTGGAGGGTCAGAAGAATGTGGTGGTGGCGGTGGTAGTTGTGATGGTGGTAGTGACGGCGGCAGTGGTGGTGGTGGTGGTGGTGTTGGAAGCAGCGGTAATGGTGGTAATGGTGGTGGTGGTAGTGGTGGTGGTGCTAGTGGCGACGGTGGTGCTAGTGCTGGTGGTGGTGGTGGTGGTGGTGGTCTAGGGCGGTCAGAAATCTCCACGGTTCCGCCCGTCGATCAACCCCGAAGTCGAGTGATAACCAGGGAATTGTTCGACTGACTGTGTTTTCAAGACGACTGGTTTCTTATGGAGCCTCTCTCTCCTACTAGCTGGCTGTGTGAAAAATTCTCTCTTCTCGTGTTTTTCTTTATTTTACCGTGAGTGAGGTTGGCTGAGTCCATGATGGTGTTGTTGTTTGTATGATCGATATAAGGTTTATTTATTCGGTATATTATTGACTATATTTTCCTTATATATTGGTTTATTTACCTTTAATTATAAATATTTCTTTAATCGTTTAATATATTACCTTTTTATTCTTTTAATTGGATTTTTGGTCTATATTTCATTAATTCAATCATTTTTATTTATCAATTAATTTTCTCTTAAATTCTTCGTGTCAATATTTGTTCATTTGATAGTTAATCACACGTTTATTTAATTAACTCTATGCTAATAACATGTTCATATATTTATTAATTTATTCATTAATTCACACATTTATTTACTATTAATGTAATGATTCCGTGGCTTACTTGCGGGTAGATGGAAGACAAGCATTTATTACACTGTTGGCAAGGCACAATCTCGATGTTACTTATAGGTATTTTAGCCTTAGAGCCGTAACGTCCGATAACGAAGCGATAACCACTTTGCATAGCCAGAGGATAACGTTACGATGCCGGAATATTAACGGCGGAGATAGAGACAATTCCGCTGTTAGTTATTGGTGTTTCAACCGTACCGTCGTGAAGTTCCGATATCGTAACGTTAGACTTTACGTAATGCAGAGGATAACGTTTGCAAGGTAACAAACTTAACCTACCCAAGCTTAATTTACGTAATCTAATCTCAATTAATCTCCAAACTTCAATTTACGTAATTTAATCTCCTTAACCGCATCTATTCTAAGCACCCACCCCCCAAACACACACACACACAGACACACACACACACACACACAGGCCGTCCGTCAGCACCAAGACTCACCACTACCGCCATATTGTATGTCCCAAAAAGTATGACAGATGTCTCTTAATATCATCCCCCTATATATCACCCACAGTAGGGATCATCCTGGTATTTATCATGCCTTTTATCATGCTCTCTATACAGGATATTCATATGTGAATGAAAACATATTCAGGTTTTTTTATGGCTGAGGGCCGTCCATTTTTCATATGGTAATGAGGATGTACCGCCTCTGTGGCCATGAATCACCTGACGGAGCCACTCACCTGTTTCCACAAATATTCCTTTACGGAGAGTTTGTGTCTACTGGTCCGAGTTAAGAGTCTATGTTCAGTTTTTTATATTAATCGTCTTTGAAAATTAATGTATTACGTAGACACCTTGATAGTGTGATTTTTTTTCTCAATTAGATTATTTACTGTATATTATCTGAAATTAATGTATATTTAAACTTGACTTTGTTGATTATTTATATACGAGTAACGTGGTAAGAAGCAGGAATGTGGGAGGGAAGTGAGGAGGAGGGTGATGGAGGCATACCAGGAGTAGAGGAATTCTGATACAATCTCGAGCGCATGAGATTTTATTTTATTTTCTAGTGATCGAAAATGATTTAGAGATCCTGTATCATGACGTGATTTAATAGCCAGATTCTTGTGGAAAGTTGAGGCTTCCTGCGGTGAATGACCTTGGGGGGTTTCACTATATCCATAACTTTACTCCTAAATATCCATGTCATTTCATTTCCTTTGCAAGATGTTATGTTATTTCAGTATAGATGAACTAGTAAAAAAATATGGTTTAAATGTAATATGTTAAAGGAGATGGGGAAGGATGGGGGATGTTTAGATGAGGTACAGGTGAATGATGGGGTGATAGATGCTTAATGTGATGGCTGTCTGGGTAATGGGTGTCCGGGTGATGGGTGTCTGGGTGATGGGTGCCTGGGTGATGGGTGCCTGGGTGATGGAGTACCTGGGTGATGGGTGTCCGGGTGATGGGTGTCTGGGTGATGGGTGCCTGGGTGATGGGTGCCTGGGTGATGGGTACCTGGGTGATGGGAGAGGTTGAGAAAGAGATGAATGGGGAAGAGGTAGGAAGCCAGATAGAAAAAGATAATGAAAGGATAAAGAAGATAGTGAAAGAGAGGGATAGATATACAAACTGCCAGAGACCAGGGAACACTTTACTCTATAGTTCGACTTCTTGCACAAATAGGAGGCGAAGGAGTAGAAGGAAGAGAGAGAAGAGAAAGAAGAAGAAGAAGAATATAAGGCTACCGTCCCGTCCAGATCTTGCAAGATAGACCAGTATCTCCCGACCACAGATCTCAGGAGAGTTAATTAAAACTTTGTAGATATTTTGTAACTTTTCTGCATGGTGCCTAATTAGTCAGTATCTTGGTGATAAGAACTTTTAGTGAGTGGCCGGGGCTGAGTGAGTTTTTCCTCTCTGATAGATGGTGCTGTGTCTCTGGTCTGTGTTTTTGTTGAGGAGCCAAGAGACGTAACACACACACACACACACACACACACACACACACACACAAAGAGATAAATAGATAGATAGATGATATACAGTCTAATTGTGTGTGTGTGTGTGTGTGTGTGTGTGTGTGTGTGTGTAATAGTGTGTGTGTGTGTGTGTGTGTGTGTGTAAATAATAATAAAATAATAATAATAATAATTAGCGGTTTATTGAAAGGCATGGCAGCCGGAAAGCTGACCAATTTAGTTTGTTGTCTATGGTGACGCCGAGGAGCTTAGTGGAATCTACAACCTGGATGTGGTTGGGGTCTAAAGTAATGGAAGGGGTGGGACAATGTCGGAGGAAGGTTGATGTGCATAACAATGGTCTTGGTATGGTTGATGGTGACGTGGTTGTTGGTGGCCCAATTTTGGAGACTGTTCAATAAATCCTGGAGGCGGATAATTAGGAGCAAAGTTGTTGACACTGATCCCAATGGTAGATCGACATATTTCCAGCGAGCAGGGGGTTTCTCTTAGGGCATCATTGATAAGCAAGAGAAGCAGAGCTGTCCCATCTTGGTGCTTAGGGGACGCCACAGGTGAGTGACTGAAAAGTGGAGACAGCCCCTCGGAAGCGGACGGCTTGGCGTCGGGCTGTGAGCCATGGTATAAGACTTCTTCGAGATCCGAAGTCGAAAGCTTTGTTGATGATTAAATTGTGGTCGACTAGGTCA
The DNA here is from genome assembly GCF_018991925.1 of Homarus americanus. Lineage (NCBI taxonomy): Eukaryota > Metazoa > Arthropoda > Malacostraca > Decapoda > Nephropidae > Homarus > Homarus americanus. The sequence continues at coordinate 9,208,454 of NW_024715228.1, forward strand.
ATTGCTTTGGTGAAGTCAATGAAGGCGACAACTACAAGCGTTTTTCATTTTCCAGATGGCGGTATATGTAGTCGAGAAAGCTGAAAAGACAGTGAGTGGTGGAGGAAGTTTTCATATTACCAAATTGCTGAGGATCTATGGCGCCTGCAATATCAGCATAAGCCAGTCAAACCCGAAACTTTCACAGATTAAGCTGGGTATTGGTGATTGCAATGGGTCGTAGCTCATTTAAGGATTATGGACTGGTTGACTTGGGCACTGGTGACACATATGAGTCTCCAGTCAGCTGGGCATCTGGCTTGGCTGGGGAAGCACTGATGATGGAGGAGGGGTTAGCAAGCTCGGTGAGAACTTCGTGTAGAGTTTCATTGGTAAGTCAATGGGAGGGTGGGCGCTTTAACTTCAGTTTGTCCAGACGTTTTACTACTTTAAATTCTTCTACTAAGTCAGTGGTAAGGGCTGGTAGGTAAGCAGGGAGACTGGTTGTGTCAAGCCAGGGGAGCGTCTGGCATATAGTTGCGAAATGATTGTTTGATTGCTCAGCTGCGTCAACATTAGTGAGATGGCTAGGAAGGGAGGGGTGTGTCTTATTGTTTAGTCCACAGAGTTCTTTAAAGCTTATCATACCACTGACTGATGTTGGTCTGCTTCAGGTGTTGCAACTTGGTTTGGGTAGTGGGACTTCCTTTGCAGTGCGTATCGCGGATGACTGACTTGGTTGCGAAGGACCTGTAGCGGTTGTGGTCATTAAGATAAAAGGTGCTGTGTCTCTGCTGCATATGACTTTTGATCCGAGATGTGATCCACGGCAAGTCAGCTGGGTGTGATCTGACGGACTTCTCGAGGAAGAAGGGTGGTGAGCTTCCGTGGTGGTGGTGGTGGTGGTATAATCTATCCATTTGGTGTCGTCTTCCACTAAGTACTTCAGTCAGGGAGGGTGAACTATCACTGCCCGAAGAGACGCACTGCAGAGTCAGTAATCGGCCTGTAGGTCTTGATGTAGGGTTTCTGTATGAGTGGGAGTGGTAGTGGTAGTGTGTGTGTGTGTGTGTGTGTGTGTGTGTTTTGTGTGTGTGTGTGTGTGTGTGTGTGTGTGTGTGTGTTTGTGTGTGTGTGTGTGTGTGTGTGTGTGTGTGTGTGTGTGTGTGTGTGTGTGTGTGTGTGTTGTAAATCAATATAAACAAACTTATGTTTTAAGTCTCGTTCGTTAATACACTTCTTTATATTATTTTCCCTTCGCTGGGACTTAAAAACAATAATACATAATTACTTTAGTTTCTAGCAACTATGTGTAAGTAGTTTTGCGTGAAAGTTTTACGTGAGGAAGTTTTGGGGATAAATGTAGCGTAAACTTACTTTTGTTCCATCTTTCAGTTAGTTAGAGCTGGCTGAGGTGACATTCAGCTTACATAGAAAATACACGAGACTTTTTTCCCTTCAGGTAGAAAAAAAAATTATGATCGACTTTTCATTGTATTTTTCGTCTTGAGTCATATAATTCCCTTCATTTTTACCGATTATAATATTCCTCTATAATTATTTTAATCTATATAACTGACGACAAAGATGAAGTTAAAGGCAGAAAATATTCATCAGTTTCCTCACATAGATGAATGTTTACGTATCATGTGTCCCGTGCATGGTAAAGGGTACTCAGTCACTTATCATGTGTCGTGCAGGAGTAAAAGAATGTAGTCACTTATCATGTGTCCGTGCATGGTAAAGGTACTCAGTCACTTATCATGTTCCCATGCAGGGTAAAGGGTACTCAGTCACTTATCATGTCGTGCAGGGTAAAGGGTACTCAGTCACTTATCATGTGTCCGTGCATGGTAAAAGGGTACTCAGTCACTTATCATGTGTCCAGTGCATGGTAAAGGTACTCAGTCACATCTTATGTCCAGTGCATGGTAAAGGTACTCGTCATATCATGTGTCCAGTGCATGGTAAAGGGTACTCAGTCACTTATCATGTGTCCAGTGCATGGTAAGGTACTCAGTCACTAATTGTGTCTCGTGCATGATATAAGACATTCATATGTTAAACACACAACATGATCAATAAAACTCATACACGAAACCCGAACAGATATATGTTTATAATATTCAGTAAATCAAATCCTCAGTAATACAATGTTGTAAAAGATAATAAGATATTTATTTAATTTAAAGAGAAACAAAGTGGTCAAGTATGGTGTAATGTATAGGCTGTGGGGATAAAGACTCACACAAGAAATAATTACAGAATATTTCAAGTGATGTGAATATAACACAACCTTGAAGTATGTGACGATGGAGAATTTCGTATATATTTTCTCAACTTTATAAAAAAAACTAATGTCTACGATGGTGTATAAAAACTTCAGGAACTTAATTTTTATACAGAAACTCTGCCATAAATTTATTCAATAGATTGAAAAAAAAAATATGCAGTGGCTGGGAAAAAATAAGATGGATATGTAATCTGGGAAAAAGAAAGTATTTAAAGAAAGTAGTTTTTGGGATTAATACACACACACACACACACACACTCACACCACACACACACACACTCACACACACACACACACACACACACACACACACACACACACACACACGCACACACACACCACACACACACACACACACACCACACACACACACACACACTCACATTCACACACACACACACACACACACACACACACACACACACACACACACACACACACACACACACACCAACATCAGTCAATGAAGTGGTGTTTAAAGAACTCTGTGGACTAAACAATAAGACACACCCTCCTTCCTTAGCCATCTCACTAATGTTGACGCAGCTGAGCAAACAAATAACCATTTCTGCTACTATATGCCAGACGCCCCACGGCTTGACACAACCACTCTCCTGCTTACCTACCAGCCCCTTCCCACTGACTTAGTAGAATTGAAGTAGCAAACACCTGGACAAACTGAAATTAAAACGCTCCACCACCCCCATTGACTTACCAATGAAACTCTTCAAGGAGTTCTCCTGAGCTTGCTAAACCCCTATGCTCCATCATCAATGCTTTCAGCCAAGCCAGATGCCCAGCTGACTGGAAGACCTCTTATGTATCACCAGTGCCCAAGTCAACCAGCCCACAACTTAAATCAGCTACGACCTATTGCAAACACCCCAATACCCAGCCTAATCTGTGAAAGTTTGTGTTCGACTGGGCTTATGCTGATATTGCAGGAGTCGTAGACCTCAGCAATTTCAACATGAAAACTTCCTCCACCACTCACTGTCTTGTCAGCTTTCTCGATTACATATACCGCCATCTCGAGAAACGAAAAACGTCTGTAGCTGTCGCCTTCATTGATTTCACTAAAGCGTTCGACCTAGTCGACCACAATATAATCATTAACAAAGCTATTGACCTCGGGCTTCGGAGAAGTCTTATACCATGGCTTACAGACTTCCTCAGACCGACGCAGCTGTACGCTTCCGAGGGGCTGTCTCCACCTTTCAGTCACTCACCTGTGGCGTCCCCAAGGCACCAAGATGGGACCACTCTGCTCTTATGCTCATCAATGATGCCCTAAGAGAAACCCCTGCTCGCTGGAAATATGTCGACGACTCCACCATTGGGATCAGCGTCAACAATTCTGGTCCCAACTATACCGCCCTTCAGGATTTATTGAACAGTCTCCAAACTGGTCCACCAACAACCATGTCACCATCAACCATACCAAGACCATGGTTATGCACATCAACCTCTCCTCCGACATTGTCCCACCTCCTTCCATTACTCTAGGTCCGAACACACCCAGGTTGTAGATTCCACAAGCTCCTCGGCGTCACCATAGACAACAAACTAAATTGGAAACCACACGTCAGTGAAGGTCACAACCTCCAGTTTCCGTCTCCACCTCCTCCGCCGACTCAAGTCCCTCGAGTTCCTGCACACGAGCTCCTCAGTGTTTACACAACATTCATAGTTCCCAAGCTCACCTATGCCCCACCTAGTCTTCCTCCTAAATGCCACACACGTAAACACCTAGAAAAGTGCAAAGAGGGCATGCAAGATTATTCTCTCCCTTCCTACTCCATATCAAGAGCTCAACACACTGACCCTTTCGACTCTCACTGACCATCACCACGACCTCATCTGTACAAAGAAGCTTCTACACCATCCCCGACACCGGCTCCTACTACCACCTGAGATCCCTTGTCCGAGAATTGCTGTTCGACACCACAACCGCATCCAGCCCATACGTGCACAGAACTCGATCGCAATAAAACAGCCCAGTCCCAACCATTGTAAAATTATCAATAACTTGTAATGAATCAGTGTATTCACCCAGTAAACACTGCTCCTTACACTGTCACATATGTTGAAATGAACTGTAGTTTGAGCTTTTCCACATCTAGTTATTATATGTCTTATTTGTGTCACTTTATACTTGTATTATTTGTAATTCTAACCCATTCCCCAAATATGTAACTGTATATTTTCAGCCTTCTACGCCAAGCTCTTTCAATAAACCGTTAATTATTATTACACACACACACACACACACACACACACACACACACACACACACACACACACACACACACACACACACACACACACCACACACTCACACACACACACACACACACACACACACGCACAGAGGCCCAGGTAAGCAATGTTGAAGAATTGTTTCTTAAGAGATTGTATACTAGAATTAAAAGAACAAGATACGTTTATTTAAGCTTATCTACTCGTCCATCCCCTCTCTTACTAAAAGGTTAATTAAACATCATGGTCTCCATACCCCAGGTCATTGCTTTGATGTCGCCAGGTGAGTGTTTGAGAGAATTTGTATGTATGTATGTATATGTATGTATGTATGTATGTATGTATGTATGTATGTATGTATGTGTGTATGTATGTATGTATGTATGTATGTATGTATGTATGTATGTATGTATGTATGTATGTATGTATGTATGTATATGTATGTTCCTAATCATTATAGCCTTTAATATTCCCTCACATATACAGGTAGATATTAATGTATGCTATTGAAGGATCATCAACTATATTCATATATGTCCTCTCTTCTATTTCAGTGACAGTAAGGATATAATATTATGATCTTATAAGAACTTCATTATTATATAGCTATCAGGAAATTTCAGCAAAGTTTTTATAAATGTTTAAGACAAGAAGATTAACTAAATTCATAAATAATAAGGTTAATATGAGGAAATAAAGGTTGTTGATAACTTTCCTCGTTTCTGAAGTTGGATCGACTTAACCTTTTCTTGCTTATAAATCTGCCTTTACTTCCTGCGTATTCGGCTCCAGTTCAGTTTATTTCTACCAGAGTGAAATTTTAGAAGTGGTGATCTTGCCCTTACTATGAGGAAAAAAACGTTATATTTTAGTGTGTGTGTGTGTGTGTGTGTGTGTGTGTGTGTGTGTGTGTGTGTGTGTGTGTGTGTGTGTGTGTGTGTGTGTTTGTGTGTGTGTGTGTGTGTGTGTGTGTGTGTGTGTGTGTGTGTGTGTGTGTGTGTGTGTGTGTGTGGTGTGTGTGTGTGTGTATGTGTGTGTGTGTGTGTGTGTGTGTATGTGTGTATGTGTGTGTGTGTGTGTGTGTGTATGTGTGTGTGTGACCTCCATGACAGTAGGAATCATCACACCGTTTTATGGTTCCTGACGATATGAAATATTTACTTTTCTTCTTCTTCATGATGTGATGTGATTGAACTGGGTTTGTTATTATGGTGTAATTGTGTTTTAGGTGCTTGAGTAATATTAAAAATGTCTTTTAAGTCTCTACATTTGACAACAATAATTATGTGTTTTTATGGACGTTAGATAGAACTGACATGTTTTATTATCCTGACTTTCTTAAATTCTAAATGTAAATTCCTCTTGTTGTCGTCCTCTTCTAAACCATCACCTCACACGTCTAAAGTTTGGAAGCAGGAACAGCGTCTATAGAAATGCCATACTAACATGAACGCTTAACAACGTAGTGATACAAATTCAATTAGATTTTCATAGTTCCACAAGGAGTAATAAAAGATTGGATATTACTCTGTTTTCTTCCCTTTTGTCTCTCGTTATAAAAACATATTCGATTTCTGTCTCTTTACGACCCAGCAACCATGGCACTGTGTCTCACTTCCTCTGTCTCCATCACGATGAGTTTTGTCAATCTATTAATTAACGGAGTCAGCGAGTCAGGTGGAAAGTGACAGATGAACTGACTGTGCAAATGATCGTCTAGTCTTTTATGTCTGTTGGTTGACTGCCTTTATTAATTATAGAACTGACGAACTAATTATATGTGCAGGTGAGCGACGACATGAAGAGATGATTGGATTATATTCTGATGTAGTAATTTATTGATACATTAACTATTACAAAAGCAAAGTAATGTATGGAATAATTGGGTGATTGAAAGAATATTATATTTTACTGACAATGTTTTTATTTCGTAAATGAATAACCAACAAGCACCTTCGTCACCCGTGAGTTAAGTTACGCACTTCGTTTACCCCCTCCCACCTCCCTCGCTAACGCCAAGTTCTTAGTATCCCTAATAACAAATTTCCTAGTTTACCATTAGACATCCAATAGAGTAGAAGGAAGGCCAAGAGTGCATGTTCTGATACAGGTATGTAAAAAAATGTTAAGCAAGGTGGACCACTACTCGAGGCTGCTAGCCGGGTGTCCCTCGACCTGAGGCCCGACACAACTATACCGTACGTATTCCTTGTCAGGTTAATTCACCTGTTATAGAAATGAGAGCTTGTAACTGTACACACACACACCTACACGTACATTAAACTCTCCCTTGACCAGGTTAATTGACACGTAACCAGTTTGCTTATGGGAGACTTTTCGTTAACTGCAATTTTCAGAGTATAATTATGTAACCAAATTTAAAATTAACCTAAGTATGTTTACAAAAATAACATTGCCGATAATATTAATAATACTGAAAGTAAATACACTAATAATATTAATAATAATGCCAGTAAATGTATTGATGATGGTAAAAATAGTGATGATACTATTGTTAATAAGGAACAGCAGGTAAGATAAATATATTACTTGTAATGATAATGACAATAACAATCTGTCGCTGAACATACCGGAACTAGCCATCAAGTCCCCGACAAACTAGCCACCAGATCATCGACAGAGTACACAAACAGGTTCTCAAAAGGTGTTGTGAACTAGCGTAAGTATTCCATTCTTATTTATTATTTAATTTCTCTTTATTTCTCCTCATATGTGTTACAGAAGTACCATTACGAACTGGTGTATCTAAGAAAGGCCTTTGTTTATGTATGTTTGATCTATCGTCTCTGCTCCGCCCACATACACGATCTATCGACTAAGCCCCACCCACCTAATTAAATTATCGTTTTCCTCCACTCACATAATTGATTTAAGGCCTTAGCTCCGCCCACTTCTGACGTCATTAGCAATCCCTTACTTAACTGTGATTGGTGGACTAAAATGTAAATCCAAGTAACAGCCAATAGGAGAACAGATCAGTCAGTCAGCACAACACCCTAACTTATGTTTTCCTGTTGGATATTTATTCTCCTTTACATTGTTCATGGTGAGATGATACTGGAAATGCGATGGGCTGTGTTTTATTCATATCTCCCATTGTTCTAAATGTGCAAAAACAACTGTCCCCAGGGTCCCTACAGTGACAGTGGCCCCTGGGGTTCTCCCATTTGCCCTACCGGGTGAGTCGCCCTAAAGGGCTCTACCAGAGGTGGCAGCACACCCAGTGGCCCTGCCAGGGCGGTGGCGCACCCAGGGGTTTTACCAGGTACGGTGACACCCACAGGGGCCCTTCCAGAGGCATCGGTGCCCCTGGCAGGGCCTCTGGGGGCGCCACCGCCTCTGGAAGGGTCCCGGGGGGCGCCATCACCCCTAGCAGGGCCCATGGGGGCGCCAACACCCTTGAGACGTCCCGTGGGGGGCTGCTTCCCTCTTGTGAGGGCTTCTGTGGGCACCACCGCGTCTGTAAGGGCCCCTGGGAGCGCCACAGACCATGTCAGGTCCCCTGAGGCCTCCGCTGTTCGTGAGACGGCCACCTGGAGGCGCCGTTACCTCTCAGAGGTACCCTGGAAGCGCCACTGCCCACTAGGAGGGCCTCTGCGGGCGCCACTTCCCATGGCAGGGCCTCTGCGGAAGCCAGCACCTCTGGCAGGGCCCCTGGGGCCGACATCACCCCTGGCAGGGACCCTGGGGGAGCAGCCTCCCTTGGTAGGGCTCCTGGGGGCACTAACACCCCTGAGAGAGCCCCTGGGGCGTTGCACCTGGTAGGACAAATACGAGGGCCCCAGGGGGCACTGTCACTGTAGGGACCTTGGGGGCAGTTGTTTTTGCACATTTAGAACAATGGGAGATATGAATAAAACACCGCCCATCGCATTTCCAGTATCATCTCACCATGAACAATGTAAAGGAGAATAAATATCTAACAGGAAAACATAAGTTAGGGTGTTGTGCTGACTGACTGATCTGTTCTCCTATTGGCTGTTATTTTGATTTACATTTTAGTCCACCAATCACAGTTAAGTTAGGGATTAGTGGACGTATGCAATATGTACGACACTGCAATCAAAAGCTATAAATGTCCAGGCAGGGGGTGCCTCTGGTAGGGCGTCTGGGAAGGCCCATGAGGGTACCGCCGCTCCCTGTGGCGCCAGCGCCTCTGGAAGGTCCCCTTGGGGCACCGCTGACCATGAAGAGAGTCCTTGGCGGAGCTGTTGCCCCTAAGGAGTGGCCCTGTGGGCGCCTTCGCCCCTTGGCGTGACCCTGGGGTCACTACCACTTCTGCGAGGTCCCCTGGGAACCCCGCTCCCCCAGAAGGGCCCCTGGTGACACCGCCTCACCTGAAAGGGCCACCTGGGGGCGCCGTTGTCCCTAGAAGGTCCCAATGGAGCGCCGCTGCCCCTGGGAGAGCTTCTGTGGGCGCCACTACCTCTGGAAGGGCCCCGGTGGGGGCCTTCATTCCTAGCAGAGCTCCTGGGGATGCCCCCGCCCTTAATAGGACCGCTGGGGGCGCCAACAATCCTGAGACGTCCCGTGGAGGGCCCTTCCATTTGCCCTACCAGGTGCGTCGGCCTTAGGGGCTCTCCCAGGGGTGTCGGTTTCCCCAGGGGCCCTGCCAAGGGTGGAGGCACTCCCAGGGGCCCTGCCAGGGGCGGTGGCGCACCTAGGGGCATTTTAAAGGTGCGGTGGCGCCCACACGGTCCCTCCTAAGGTCACCGGTTTCCCCAGGGGACCTCTCAGGTGTGGTGACGCCCCCAGGGGCCCGCCAAGGGGTAACGTCGCCCACAGGGGCTCTTCTTACGGGCCACGCTGACCCTGAGGAGAGCCCCTGGGGGCATCGCTGCCCCTAAGAAGAGTCCCTGGGGGACACCTCATCCCTTGGGGAGCCTCTGGGGACACCTCTGGGCATCGACACCTCCCAAAGGTGTCGGTGCTCCCAGGGACCCTGCCAAAGGTGGCGGCGCTCCGAGGGGCCTTGCCAGGAGCGGTGATACACCCAGGGGCATTTTCAAGGTGTGGTGGCGCCCACAGCGTCCCAGCCAGGGGCACTATTTTCCCCAGGGGACCTCTCAGGTTTGGTGGCGCCCCAAGGGGCCCTCCGAGGGGTAAAGTTGCCCCCAGGGGCCCGCCAAGGGGTAACGTCATCCCCAGGGGCTCTTCTTAAGGGCAGCGATGCCTCCAGGGGCTCTCCTCAGAGTCAGCGGTGCCCCGAGGGGATCTTTCAAAAGCAGTGGAGCCCCAAGGGGCGGCGGTACCCTGAGGGGTCTTCCCAGGGGCCCTACCAGAGGAGCCCCCTGACAAGAGACCCATAGCTTTTGGTCATAGTGTTGTACCTATTTCATACGCCCAGGAATTTTTTACTTAGCTGTGATTGGTGGATTAAAATGTAAATCCATGTAACAACCAATAGGAGAGCAGGGCAGTCAGTCAGCACAACACCCCAACTCATGTTATGCTGTTGGATATTTATTCTCCTTTACATTGTTCATGGTGCTATGATACTGGAAATGCGATGGGCTGTGTATTATTCATACCTCCTATTGTTCTAAATATGCAAAAACAACTGCCTCCATGGTCATTACAGTGATAGTGCCCCCTGGTGCTCTTCCATTTGCCCTACGAGGTGTGTCGCCCTTAGGGGCTCTCGCAGGGGTGTCGGTACCCCCAAGTGCCCTGCCAAGGGAGTCTGCACACCCAGGTGCCCTGACAGGGGCGGTGGCGCACCCAGGGGCTTTACAAGGTGCGGTGGTGCCCAAAGGGGCCATCCCAGGGGCACCAGTGCCTCCAAGGGCCCTCTCAGGTGTGGTGGCGCCCCCAGGGGCCCGCCAAGAGATAACGTCGCCCCCAGGGGCTCTTATTAGGGGCAGCGATGCCCTCAGGTGCTCTCCTAAGGGTCAGCGGTGTCACCAAGGGACCTTCCAGAGGCGGTGGCGCCCAAAGGGGGCTGCGGTAGCCACAGGGGCCTTCCCAGGGTCGCTACCTCACCTGTGAGGTCCCCTGGGAGCCCCGCTCTTCCAGAAGGTCCCCTGGGGACTCCATCGCCCTTGGATGGGCCACATGGGGCCATTGTTGTCCCTGGGAGGTTCCATGGGAGCGCTGCTGCCCCTGGCAGGGCCCCTGAGGGTTCCACCGCTTCTAGAAGGCCCCCGGTGGGCGCCATCATCCCTAGCAGGGCCCCTGGGGGCGCCGACACCCCTGAGACATCCCGTGGGGGGGGGGGGCGGGGCGCATCCCCCCTGTGAGAGCTTCTGTGGGCACCACCACGTCTGTAAATGGCCCCTGGGAGCACCACAGGCCATGTCAAGTCCCCTGAGGCCTCCACCGTTCGTGAGACCTGGAAGCGCCGTTACGTCTCAGAGGTCCCCTGGGAGCGCCGTTGTTCACTGGGTGGGCCTCTGGGGGCGCCACTTCCCTTGGCAGGGCCTCTGAGGGAGCCACCGCCTCTAGCATGGCCCCTGGGGGCGCCATCACCTCTGGCAGGGACCCTGGGGGCGCCCCCTTCCTTGATAGGGCTCCTGGGGGCGCCAACACCCCTGACAGAGCCCCTTGGGGCGTCGCACCTGGTAGGACAAATACGAGGGCCCCAGGGGACACTGTCACTGTAGGGACCCTGGGGACAGTTGTTTTTGCACATTTAGAACAATGGAAGATATGAATAAAACACCGCCCATCGCTTTTCCTGTTTCATCTCTATAAGACAATATAAGGAGAATAAATATCCAACAAGGGAAAACATAGAAGTTCAGGGGGTGTTGTGCTGACTGACTTGCTCTGTTCTCCTATTGGCAACATTACTTGGATTTGTTTTAGTCAACCAATCATAGTTAAGTAAGGGATTGCTGGACGACACTACGATCAAAACCTATAAGTGTCCATGCAGGGGACGCCTCTGGTAGGGCCCCTGGAAAGGCCCCTGTGGCTACCGCAGCCCTTAAGTGCGCCACCGCCTCTGGGGGCACCACTGATCCTGAGGAGAGCCGCTGGGGGCATCGCTGTCCCTAAGAAGAGCCCCTGGGCGCGACGTTAACTCTTGGCGGTCCCCTGGGGGCGCCACCACACCTGAGAGTTCCCCTGGGGGCACCGGTGCCCCTGGGATGGCTGCTGTGGGCGCCACCCCACCTGGTAAAGCCTTTGGGTGCGCCACCGCCCCTAGCAAGGCCCCTGGGAGCGCAGATACCCTTTGCAGGACCCCTAGGGAAACCGACACCCCTGGGAGAGCCCCTAAGGGCGACGCACCTGGTAGGGCAAATGGGAGGGCCCCAGGGGGCACTATCACTGGAATGACTGTGGTGACAGTTGTTTTTGCACATTTAGAACAATGGAAGATATGAATAAATAAATACTCCGCCCATCGCATTTCCAGTTTCATCTCACCATGAACAATGTAAAGGAGAATAAATATCCAGCAGGAAAACATAAGTTGGGGGTGTTTTGCTGACTGACTGCTCTGTTCTCCTATTGGCTGTTAGTTGGATTTACATTTTAGTCCACCAATCACAGTTAAGTAAGGGATTGCTGGACGTATGCAATATGTACAGTACAATACAAGTACACACAGTACTTGTTCATATTCTCCGTTTACACGCACCGTATACCACGTTAATTTTTAATCTCCGCATACAATACACTCAGTGCTTTTCATATTTGCTTCA
>NW_024715228.1:9220754-9281174 GCF_018991925.1 Homarus americanus
GGGTGTGAGGGCCGGGCACCCGTTCAGTGCCATGAATGGGGGTGTGAGGGCCGGGCTCGATTTCAGTGCCATGAATCGGGGTGTGAGGGCCGGGCATCCCTCCAGCACCATGACCCGGGGTATGAGGGCCGGGCACCCCTTCAGTGCTATGACCCGGGATGTGAGGGCCGGGCACCTCTTCACAATCCTTAAATCAGCTACGACCTATTGCAATCACCCCAATACCCAGCCTAATCTGTGAAAGTTTTGTGTTTGACTGGGCTTATGCTGATATTGCAGGAGTCGTAGACCCTCAGCAATTTGGCAACATGAAAACTTCCTCCACCACTCACTGTCTTGTCAGCTTTCTCGATTACATATACCGCCATCTCGAGAAACGAAAAACGTCTGTAGCTGTCGCCTTCATTGATTTCACTAAAGCGTTCGACCTAGTCGACCACAATATAATCATAAACAAAGCTATTGACCTCGGGCTTCGGAGAAGTCTCATACCATGGCTTACAGACTTCCTCAGTGGCCGACGCCAAGCTGTACGCTTCCGAGGGGCTGTCTCCACCTTTCAGTCACTCACCTGTGGCGTCCCCCAAGGCACCAAGATGGGACCACTCTGCTTCCTTATGCTCATCAATGATGCCCTAAGAGAAGCCCTGCTCGCTGGAAATATGTCGACGACTCCACCATTGGGATCAGCGTCAACAATTCCGCTCCCAACTATACCGCCCTTCAGGATTTATTGAACAGTCTCCAAAACTGGGCCACCAACAACCATGTCACCATCAACCATACCAAGACAATGGTTATGCACATCAACCTCTCCTCCGACATTGTCCCACCTCCTTCCATTACCCTAGGTCCGAACACACTCCAGGTTGTAGATTCCACGAAGCTCCTCGGCGTCACCATAGACAACAAACTAAATTGGAAACCACACGTCAGTGAAGTTGTCAAATCCTCCAGTTTCCGTCTCCACCTCCTCCGCCGACTCAAGTCCCTCGGAGTTCCCGCACACGAGCTCCTCAGTGTATACACAACATTCATACTTCCCAAGCTCACCTATGCCTCCCCCACCTGGTCTTCCTCCCTAAATGCCACACAACGTAAACACCTAGAAAAAGTGCAAAAGAGGGCATGCAAGATTATTCTCTCCCCTTCCTACTCCACATATCAAGAAGCGCTCAACACACTGACCCTTTCGACTCTCACTGACCATCACCACGGCCTCATCTGCAAATTTGGTAAGAAGCTTCTACACCATCCCCGACACCAGCCCCTACTACCACCTGAGATCCCCTGTCCGAGAATTGCTGTTCGACACCACAACCGCATCCAGCCCATACGTGCACGAACTGATCGCTATAAGAACAGCCCAGTCCCAACCATTGTAAAAATTATCAATAACATGTAATAAATCAGTGTATTCACTCCCAGTAAACACTGCTCCCTACACTGTCACTATGTTGAAATGAACTGTATTTTGAGCTGATCCCCATCTAAGTTACTATATGTCTTATTTGTGTCACTTATGTCACTTGTATATTATTTGTAATTCGTAACCCATTCCCCAAATATGTAACTGTATATTTTCAGCCTTCTGGCTGTTTTTCAATAAACCCACACACACACACACACATTTCTCCTCCTAACACAACACCTCCAGTAACTACAAACCTTGCATTGAATTTTCCTCTTAAGTGGAGATAAAAACAGCACACATGTCAGGTTTACTCAGGATATAGTACACGAATACATACCTTCCAATGACATCAAATTAACACCCCTTGAGTCGTTATCTTTACGTTCACTTGACACTAGTGAATGTGATCTCTGTGGCACCACCGAGAAGATGCCACAGAAATCACGAGTGCCACAGAACCTATGCCAAGGTACCTACAGTATGTTACTGCCTCAGATTTATAGAGTAATATCTGCTGTTATAACTCTCGAGGCAGATGGGTCTATCTCTCTCTATCTCTCTGTTTCATTTCAACACCGTGACACATCTCTTCCGTTGTCTCTCTTACATTTTTCTAGTTTACAAAATATTTACAAACTTTGCGAAATACTTAAATACTTTAGGAATTTTCCACGTGGTTACTTTAATACTTATGTTTAATTAAGTTTGCTATGAGTTTCTTCAACCTTTTTATTTATTAATATTTTTAATGACCTGTGATTTCATTTGTGCTGAACTTTCGTAGTTTAGAAAATGCTTTAAGTCTGTTACTATAATGGCTGTGTTTATTTAAGTTTTCCTGAGTTTTATTGTATTTTCCTTGAGATTTCAGTTCTGACAGTATGTAAAATTGACTCACTTACGCTTTTATGTAATTCGATTTTTTTAATTAGATGAGCGTAAGTTTATGTAAGTTACAGCGTGTAGCAGGTAAGGCCCGGTTTAAAGAGCATAGAACGATGGTTTAAATTTCATCATCGTTTTGTAAATTATAGAAAACGGAACAATAAGGTGATAAGATGATTATAGGAAGGTGGAATGTGGAGAGGTTAGCATGTGGAGAGGAGTAGAGATGAGAAGATGTGGAGAGGAGTAGAGATAGAGCAATATAGAATTAGATATAGAGAAGAGTAGAGATAGAGCAATAGAGAAGTAGAAGAGTAGATGTTTTAAGTGGTTATATATATTCTCAAGAAAACTTTACCGTCAACAGAAATCAAACTCACTAGATAAGTTACCACATTCTTGAAAAAAAAACATCCCGTGTCTTAGTCATCCTATCATCAAGAATAATCAAGTGTTCGCCAATAAAATAAAACAAAAATAAGAACATAAGAACATAAGAATGGAGGAAACTGCAGCTGGCCTATTGGCCCATACTGGGCAGTCCCGTTTACACCCAACCCCTATTGCTCATATAAGCATCCAACCTATGTTTGAAGCTATTCAGCGTATTCGAGTTAATGATGATATTTGGTAACTTGTTCCATTCATCCACCACTCTGTTTCCAAACCAGTGTTTACCTATTTCACTCCTAAATCTAAATTTGTCCAATTTAAAACCATTGTTACGAGTTCGCTCCTGGTTGGATAATTTGAGTACCTTTGTAAGGTCCCCTTTGTTTAGCCCTGCCTTCCACTTATACACCTCGCTCTACGTCTCTCAAGGGAGTGCAGATTAAGATGCTTTAACCTGTCTCTATACTCAAGGTTCCTAATGCCCGGGATTAGTCTTGTCATTCTCCTCTGAATTCTTTCCAGGGATTCTATATCCATTCTGTAATACGGTGACCAGAACTGAACTGCATAATCCAGGTGTGGTCTCACAAGAGCAAGATACAGTTTTAGGATGACCTCGCTAGTCTTGTAACTAACACTCCTTTGTATGAACCCAAGTACATTATTAGCCTTGTTACGAGCAAAAACACATTGTTTACTTGGCTTAAGGTTCCTACTTATCATTACCCCTAAATCTCTCTCGCAGTCGGATTTCTCTATGGCATCGTTGTTCATCTGGTATCTGGTTTCCCTGTTTACATTTCCTATACTGAGTACTTTACATTTGTCGATGTTGAATGTCATCTGCCATTTTTCAGACCATTCGAAAAATTTGTTTAGATCCTCCTGTAGTTTTGCCGAGTCCTCGTCAGATTTGATAACACGTCCTATTTTAGTATCATCAGCAAATTTACGTATGTTGCTGTCTATGCCGATATCTATGTCGTTTATGTATATAATAAACAATAATGGTCCAAGTACTGAGCCTTGGGGAACTCCACTTGTGACGTTGCTCCAATGGGACTTAGTGCCGTTAATGCTCACTCGCTGTTTTCTGTCCTGTAACCACGCCCTAATCCATTTAAGGATGCCACCTTTGATGCCATGAGCTTCTACCTTTCTAATTAGTCTTTCGTGGGGGACTCTGTCGAAGGCTTTGCTAAAGTCGAGATATACCACATCATAATTGTGCCCTCGTCCACTGATTCAAAAACTGATGAAAAGAATGTTAATAGATTAGTTAGGCAAGAACGTCCGCCAGGCCATGCTGGGAATCATTGATCAATCGGTGCTTTCTCCAGGATTTCTCAGAATAGAGTTTGAAATGATTGCTTCCAGTAATTGTTTTACTATTGACTAAAATTAAAAAAGAAAAATAGTCTAAAGTTAAAAATAAAGTGAAAAATGAAAGAAAATGAGAATAGTTAAAATAAATGAAAAATGAAAGAAAATTAGAATAGTTAAAATCAAGGAAAAATGAAGAAAATTAGAATAGTTAGGTAAATAAAGTGAAAAAATGAAAGAAAAATTAGAATAAAGTTAAAATAAAGTGAAAAAATGAAAGAAAAATTAGAATAAAGTTAAAATAAAGTGAAAAAATGAAAGAAAAATTAGAATAAAGTTAAAATAAAGTGAAAAAATGAAAGAAAAATTAGAATAAAGTTAAAATAAAGTGAAAAAATGAAAGAAAAATTAGAATAAAGTTAAAATAAAGTGAAAAAATGAAAGAAAAATTAGAATAAAGTTAAAATAAAGTGAAAAAATGAAAGAAAATTTGGACTAAAGTTAAAATAAAGTTTAAAAAAAAGGAAAAAATGAATGTGTCAATTAACAAGTATTGTCAATACCTATTCAATCCATCAATTACCTGTACGTTTTGGGGCGTCAATTTCCTCCCCACCACGCCAGGCACCTCCCGTCTCCCCGTCACTACCATATATCAAGCTGGCTGTTGTCTGGCGTTTCACCACTAGATATTGGGCAGAAACTATATCCTTTTTTTTCAGTCCCCCTTCATCTATCACACTCTTCCCCCTCACCCCTTCATATCCGTCCCTTCACCCCTCCACTTCCGTCCCTTAACCCCTTCATTCCTCTCCCTTCACCTCTCCACACTCCTCCTCTGACTCTTCACTCCTCTCCCTTCACCCCTCCACACTCCTCCTCTTACTCTTCACTCCTCTCCCTTCACCCCTCCACAACTCCTCCTCTTAATCTTCATTCCTCTCCCTTCACCCCTCCACACTCCTCCTCTACTCTTCACTCCTCTCCCTTCACCCCTCCACACTCCTCTTACCCGTGCTCCCTCTCCCTTCACCCCCTACACTCCTCCTCTTCCTCTTCCTCCTCTCCCTTCACCCCTCCCACCTCCTCCTCTTACTCTTCACTCCTCTCCCTTCACCCCTCCACACTCCTCCTCTTGCTCTTCCTCCTCTCTTCACCCCTCCCCACTCTCCTCTTACTCTTCATTCCCTCCCTTCACCCCTTCCTCCTCCTCTTACTTCCTCCCTCTCCCTTCACCTCTCCACCTCCCTCCCTCTTCTCTTCCTCCTCTCCCTTCACCCCCTCCGCTCCTCCTCTCTTACTCTTCATTCCACTCCCTTCACCCCTCCACACTCCTCCTCTTACTCTCCACTCCTCCACCTATCTCATCCATCGTCCCTCCACACCCCTTCTATACCACAAACTCCACTCCACTCCACATATATTCCCCCTACTTTCACCCTCTTACCCCCTCTCACACTCCATCCCTCACACCTCATCCGCCTGTTTTCTTTCATTCTCCGCTATTCTATCTTCTTAGCGCCCTTATATTTTCCTCTTTTCTCTCTCTCTCTCTCCTTCTTCCTATCTTCTTTCATCCAGCCTAACATACTGTGTTGTTCTCGATTCACCAACTGTTCCATTCGTCTTCCATCACCACCACCTTTACCACCACCAGCATCATCACCAAGTCCATCACCATCACCACCACCTTTACCACCACCAGCATCATCACCAAGCCCATCATAAATACTTACACCTTTACCTCAGCATCAATTTTAGCCATGCTTGTCACCACCACCTTTACCACCACCAGCATCATCACCAAGTCCATCACCATCACCACCACCTTTACCACCACCAGCATCATCACCAAGCCCATCACCACCACCTTTACCACCACCAGCATCATCACCAAGCCCATCACCATCACCACCACCTTTACCACCACCAGCATCATCACCAAGTCCATCACCATCACCACACACTTTTACCTACCAAGCATCATCACCAGTCATCCTATCTACTGCCTTTACCTACCAAGCATGTCACCAAGTCCATCACCATCACCACCACCTTTACCACATAGCATTATCCCAAACCGTCTACCATCATACCGCACACACCACTGTCATCACCAAGCCCATCACCACCACCTTTACCACCACCAGCATCATCACCAAGTCCAGCACCACCACCACCTCCACTTCCTCCTACTGAAGCGACGTCGTCAGTGTGCAGGGAGCTCCCCGGGGCGCCCCTAGCAAGCATCACTGCATTATGCGGATCTGAAGGTGTTAGTGAAGGTCGTGTAGACTAAGGTAAGTGTAAGACCTTGGGGTAATGTAGTCCTTCAAGGTGTGTGTGTGTGTGTGTGTGTGTGTGTGTGTGTGTGTGTGTGTGTGTGTGTGTGTACTGTACATATATAATACATACATAGAGACAGGTAACCGTACTAGGTATTACTGAAGGCAAGGCTATAGAAAACGAACACATCTCGTTCTATTGTCCATATTGATACGACAGAACTCAATTGCCACACGGATTCACTAGCAGTGAATGTAGTATTGATGACCACTCAAACTCACATGAAATTGACGCCAAAATATAAAAATAATAATCGATTTTAGAGAAAGAAAAATCACTTAATATCGCTCATTGTTGACATAAAGCCACATCCCCTAAAATTAAAATATCCCTCAAGCGTGAATAACATCTATTAGTAATGTCAGCACAGGCGGGTTATTTTCATGCGACGTAAATGTTTATATGAATTTTATTTTTGTAAGTTTAATGTTTTATTTATCTTGTTCATCTAGAGGAAAATGAGGCTGTTAGGGTAATTAAGAAATGTTTATATACCTGCATGTTTCTGTGTTTGTAAAATATGATGATAAAAAGAGGATATTAAACGTTATTAAGTTATTTTTTAATATGTGTTCTTTGATGTGCATTTAATTTTTAATATGCAGTTTGTGATGTTAAGATGAAGGCAGAGGTGGTGCGATTTTTTTATGTTGTTAGTTTAAAAGCAGGGTACACACACACACACACACACACACACACACACACACACACACACACACACACACACACACACTTCACTACCTGTTGACCTTTTCAGTTAGGTGTGTTGTGGATCAGGTGTGAATAACAGGAGTAAAAATGAAGAAGGAAAGATAGAAAGTGAGTGAGAGGAGGAATGAGACAGTATAAATGACATAGATGGATAGAGAAAGACGTAGGGGAGAGAGATAAAGGAAGGGGGGAGAAGAGGGAGAGAGAGAACAACAAATACAGGGAAAAGAAACATATAATAAAGAGAGAGAGAGAGAGAGAGAGAGAGAGAGAGAGAGAGAGAGTATCGAGTCAATAACTATTAATTTCATTTTACGATGCCTGTAATTTTGTTTCATTGCATTAAGTTCTTTATTCTTTATATACTTGTATCTTGGGACTAATTATCTGTCTCTTTCATAATTAGTTGCTCAAAATAGTTGTCAAATCAAGGTGTCAGTTTCGTCAGGAGAAGGAAGACTCGATTATGAGTATTATATAAACAAACAAGTTAACCAAGAATTAATCATTGGCTGCATTAAGTAGAGCATTACAAGAAAAAAACAAACATACCTGGCCTGAGAAGGACATCCATCAGGTAGGTCAGGAAAGGTGAACAGTGCTGACTGAACCACCATCAACAGTCTTCAGGTGAACCATGACACATACCTGTAAGTAAAAGGACGAGGTGAGTGGCGATAAGTAGTGAGAAG
Source organism: Homarus americanus (assembly GCF_018991925.1). NCBI lineage: Eukaryota > Metazoa > Arthropoda > Malacostraca > Decapoda > Nephropidae > Homarus > Homarus americanus. The sequence goes on from NW_024715228.1 coordinate 9,228,519, forward strand.
CAAAGGAAAAAAGTTATTAACCAAGCAACGAGACATAATATTTGCCTGAACACCTTGAGACCCTTAACAGACTTGGTGAATAGACGAGATGTTGACTCTGTGTCACTGGGTGTAGTGAGTCTTTATAATATGAACTTCCACGACGAGTGTACTGTGCATCAACATCGTCACCGTTGGAGACCAGACTACGAGACGAGGTCCTCTCTCCCTCCCTGTCTCCCTCCCTCCCTCCCTCCATCTCTACCCTCCTCCCCTTTCTCCTCCCTGTCTCCCTCCTCTCTCCCCCCTGTACACCCACTCCCTCTCTCCTCCCCTCTACCCTCCTAATCTCCCTCCTCCTCCTCCCCTCTCTCCTCCCTCTCTACCCCCCTGTCTCCCTCCTCCCTCTCTCTCTGCTTCTCTCTACCCCTGTCTCCCTCCCTCCCTCCCTCCTCTACCCCTCCCTGTCTCCCTCCCTCCTCTCTCTCTCCTTCCTCTCTACCACCCTGTCTCCTCCCTCCCCTCTCTCCCTCCCCTCTCTACCCCCCTGTCTCCCTCCCTCCCTCTCCCCCTCCCTGTTTCTCTCCCTCCCCTCCCCTCTCTCCCCTCCCTCTATCCCCCCTGTCTCCCTCCCTCCCTCACTTTCTCCCCCCCTCTCTCCCTCCCGTCTCTCCCTCCCTCCTCCCTCTCTCCCCCCCCTCTCTCTCCTCCCCGTCTCCCTCCCTCCCCTCCCTCTCCCTCCCTCCTCCCTCCCATCTCCCCTCCCTCCCTCTCTCCCCCTCTCTCCCCCCGTCTCCCTCCTCCCCTCTCCTCTCCTCCCCCGTCTCCCTCCTCCCTCTCTGCCCTCCCCTCTCCCCCTAATCTCCCCTCCCTCCCTCCCTCTCTCCCTCCCTGTCTCCACCCTCCCTGTCTCTCTCCCTCCCTCTCTACCACCCTGTCTCCCCTCCCTCCTCCCCTCTCTACCCCCTGTCTCCCTCCTCCCTCCCCTCCCCTTCCTTAAACAATGCATCTCCACATGTCTCCCACAACATATCCCAAACTTTCCCTTAAGGGCCGTAAAATGCAGCCTTCCATTAAAACAAGGTCGTTTAGTTTTCCTTTAGAACAGCAGCAGCAGCAAAATTGGGTGGGTGAGGGGAGGCAATACAAAGAGGACCTTAGCTGGCCATTTGGTCCAAGTTACTGGTGGGAACATGTTGGTCACCCGAGTGTCACGGATTGTTGTCACTTTGTTCAACACTTCCCGCCATCAGTCACGCGCGCTAAGAGGAGAAAAAGTACCATTATTCTTTTAACTTATTTAAGGGATTTCTTTTCCCGCGGGGGATCTGTGCAAGACGTGTTAAAAGGAAATAAATTAAATAAATGAAGCTAAGAGGTAAAAGCCTTTGAAAAAATCTCATATTTTGTTTCTTTCTGGTCGTTTTAATTTATTTAAATTATATATTTTTTCACAGCAATGTATAGATCGAGTGAACGGAATAAAACAGAGAGGTTAAAGGCTCTTGATGTATGTAAAGTCCCCCCCCCTCTCTCTCTCTCTCTCTCTCTCTCTCTCTCTCTCTCTCTCTCTCTCCTCCCTCTCTCTTTCTCCTCCCTCTCACTTGATTTTGTAATGACTTAACAACACCCACATAAAGAGACCCTTGTTGACGACAGGACATAGATCATCAGCCAACACATTCACCCGTCACGGGCTACCCCCAGGCAACCATGAGGTGATTAACCCCGAGCAGTGATCTTAAACCAAGTCTCGTCTGTCGTCATGGTGACCAACAGGTATTGACTTCAAACCCCCAGGACAATATTGACGTGAGTTATCTTAATATAGTTAATGGTTCACAGTTCTTGAAAGGTGTTTTATCTCTCTGTCTCTGTTCTTTAGTTGTTGTTTATGTGTGTGTGTGTGTGTGTGTGTGTGTGTGTGTGTGTGTGTGTGTGTGTGTGTGTGTGTGTGTGTGTGTATGTGTGTGTGTGTGTGTGTGTGTGTGTGTGTGTGTGTGTGTGTGTGTGTGTGTGTGTGGAGGGGAATATAAGGGTGCAGAAACCTCAAAGTGGGGGATATGAGGGTAAGTGGTGTGTGTGTTTGTGTGTGTGTGTGTTAATCTAGTCACAGTAGCCAATTACGTCACTGGAGAGTATTGACACCCCTTCAGCCTCACTTTATCGATGACCCTCATAGAGCGCCTCGACCTACAACAGTGAGGTGGTTCAGGTAACGAAGACTCAACAGGTATGTAATTGATCCTGGATTTACCTCACATCGTCAGTGAGAGTTGTAACCTCATCCCACTATTCCCCTCTCCCTAACACTTCCCCCTTACTCTTACTCCCACTTTACCACCCTCCACCTAACCTCCTCACTTTACCACCCCCTTCACCCAACCCTCACTTTACTTCCACCCTCCACTCCAACCCCTCACTCTTACTCACCCTCCACCCAACCTCACTCTTACTCACCTCCACCCAACCTCACTCTTACCTTCAATTCTCCACCTCCCTCCTTACACTGTTGAAGAAGGAGTCATGGTCACCCCCTTGTCTCTCCACCCCTCTCCACCACCAGCTAGCCACATGATCTTACACCTATCTACTGACGACCTATAGCTGCTTTAGACCTGGACTCACCTGAGGAACCCTGATGAACACCATGGAGTTTAGATAGAGTTAAAGTATATAAATTCAGCTCCTTTGTATAGGTGGTTTATATCTGCCGATTTAATTGCGATTTTTTCTTATTTTTTTTTTTGGTTGATGTTAAAATATATCGTAGTGTAATGTTCTGATAATATATGAATCAAATTTAACTCATTTACGGATGTTTCTTTCGATTTTGAGTATTTATTTGTCTTTAGTGAAAAATATAGATAAACATGATACTGTTATTGTTTCTTTGTTACGAATGAAGTAGATAATTATTGTATTTCTATTTTCAAATTATCCGTTATTCTTTTATCTTCTTGTTTCTTGAATGATTGTTATTCTCGTCTTTTCTTTCGGCTCCCCATCATCGTCTTTTCTTTCTTGCTGTTTCCATTTTTTTGTTTTATTCTTATTCTACTTTGTTTTCCTTGACGTCTTCTCTCTTTTTTCTTCTCCTTCTCTCGCGTCCGTTTTTCTTAAGAAGTTTCTTGCCTCTTGCATCTAAATGTTTAAAGTTAAGCCAATTTCTCTTCTGAAGTTTTCTTATGTGAGACATTTACCTTATTTCAGCAAGATCATGTGAGGTGGAGTATTGCCTTTCTTGACTCTCTATCGTCTATAACTACTTGACACCGAGAGCAACTTTTGACACCAGGAGAATCTTCTGACACCAATTACTTCTTGACATTAAACTTAACACCTGGAGTAACTTGTGACACCAACTACCCCAGTGAAGATTGTGATACCAATTTCTACTTGACACAAAGGTAGGGATTATGGTATCATGAATGTATGTCATTACGTTCGCTTTCTTCTTCACGGTAGATATTGAAGGCACTGTAAGCGGTCTGCATGGCTGTAGGGGTCTGTGAGTGAAGGACAATTTGTGTAGGGATGCTTTTGTGCCAGGAAGTGCTTGTGAGTTAGAAATTGTCTGAATGTGAGTGTATAGTGTGTGTGTGTGTGTGTGTGTGTGTGCGCGCATGTGTGTGTGTGCGTGTGTGTGTGTGTGTGTGTGTGTGTGTGTGTTATGTGTGTGTGTACTGCGGGGTCAGATAAGCCAATACCTGTGTGCACCTCTTGGTGAGCAAATGCATCCAAAACTTGCCAAGAATTCTCAGCGTCCCGCCCTCCTGGCTACGGCTAATGAGAATCAGCTTCCCATTCACGCCCACCCGCCCGCCACAGTCTGCCTGCAGCCTTGGTGGTGGTGGGGGGGGGGGCTCGGATGAGGGAAGAGGAGGAGTGAGGGGTGGGCAGGGTGTGAGGGTGTGAGGAGAGGAGGAGCGAGGGAAGAGTAGGGGAGGCTGGGCTGGATGAGGCGGGGGCGGCGGCGTGGGGGGGTGAGGGCCGTAACATGATGATTGGACTAGGTGCGAGAGAGCAGATGGCACGATAGCTTGAGGGCCGGAGGGGAGCCAGAAGATGTTTATACACCTAGAAGTATGTCTTTCTACACACACACACGAGAGAGAGAGAGAGAGAGAGAGAGAGAGAGAGAGAGAGAGAGAGAGAGAGAGAATATCAAATCATGATCGTCAGTAATGTTATAAACGAGAAAGGTAAACACTAGACCCAGAGGCAGGCAAACAGCATGAAATTATTAATATTCTTCTCGGGATATAACATGAAACAAGAAGTGAATACAATGATATATGATAAAGCGGAACTACATAACAATACAAAATGTGTACTGTATTATAATGAGTAAATATATACATCAATACATAAGGTGCGACATATGTGACACGAACACGGTCACCTTGTACTCGTTGCTGCTGTATTTTGGTGATAAATCGTATTAATCGAACAATAATTGTTTCGTGTTTTTGTTCTGCCTGGAGGTCTAATATTAATTGCTGTCGTTTATTACAACATTGATGAAGGAGACTCATGAAGCTTCCGTTGAGAGGCCTCCATCCTGGGTGACAGGACAGCGGACAGATTTACAGCCGCTATAGACAGGGAAGACGGACTCTGCCAGACCTCCCTCGGGGACATATATTTTTTCTCCGACTTATATATGCGAGTCTTTCTGAGAGAAAACCTCCCAGATTTCCTGCGACTCCACAGCAGGCGGAGTTCTTAAAGCAATCGAAGACTGTAACTGACAATCGGCAGGACCTGCAAGTGCGAAGTGAATTTTCCTAAGGAATAGAGTCTTTCCTGGATTTTGTAGGACCTGATAAGAATTCTAGTTGGATAGGAAAAAGTTTGCGGAAAAGCCTGAGCACTGTCGAGCATAGAGAAAGATCCCTGACGTCTTCCCATGTGTGTGTGTGTGTGTGTGTGTGATGGTAATACTGATAGCTCCTTCGTGCACAAAACATGCCCAACGGTCCTCTGTCAACAGCGGGACAATATAGACTGTCTTTACAATCAGGAGACAATTCTGATGCTCGGAACATAATTAATTCAACATCAAAGTTTTCTGCTAAACGCCCAGGAACACAAAACATAAATCAACAATCGTGTTAAATGAGTCAGAAATAAACCATTTTCCCTTCTCACCTCTTCACTTCCCCCTCCTCCCCTTCCCCATCCTCCCTCCTTCCTTCATTTCCCCTTCTTTATTCTCCCTTTTCTCCCACACTCTCCCCCTTTAGCAGTTCAGTCACAATTGTAAAAACCTTCAATATAAATTCCAGAGGGAAATCGTCGGAAGAAAAATACACGAATTTCAGGCCATCAGAGGTCTCCTGGTTCCCGGGAAGGAAATAAATGGAAGTCCTAGAACTCCAATTTCGATGTTGTTCTCAGTGAGCCTAGATACATACAGCCTCCTCCTCCTCCTCCTCCTCTTCTCTGTCACCAGCCTGCCATTCCACGACGCCTACGGCCACCTGAGACACGACCCACAACACCAGGAGTCACAGCGAAAGAAAGGGAGAGGAAGAAAAGGAAATTTAATGGAAAAGAGGGAAAAAAGGACAGATTGATACAGAAAATGAAAAAAAAGGAAAGGCAAAACAAACAAGGATTGAATGAAAGATATACATAGAAATATAAAAACAGAGAAATTAAGAAGACAGAAATAACACTGAAATAAAAAGAGGGAAACAGAGAGGACAAAATTAAAAAAACAAATACGACACAGAAGGAAAGAGACACAGAAACAGAGTGGGAAAGAGAGAGACGAAGAAATACAGTGGGAATAAGAAAGAGAGAGAAAGAGACTTACAGACATAAAGGAGAGACAAGACGAAACATTAAATAAAATATAAATTCAATGAAGTAAAAGACGAATATCTATACGGCGAAGTAGTGAACGATTCTCTATACAAACACATCTCTCTGTCTCTCTGCCTGTCTGTCTCTCTGCCTGTCTGTCTGCTTCCATTCATGTTTATCTCGACGCCCCTCACTATTAAATCAGTTTGACAAGTGGCCAAGTGGGGAGATGACGAGCAGGGACCTCATTGGTGGAATGATCTTCAGAAGTCACTCCCGGCGAGACGTCGCCTTTGTATCTGCCCTCCCTCCTCCTCCTGCTCCTCCCTCCTTCCTCCTCCTCCCCCCTCCCTCCTCTCACCACTACCAACTCTGTGTGATACAGCCTTACTAATTCTTATCCTTATTTACTTGATTACTTCCCATTATAAAGTGTATATATGTATATTATAGGATGCAGTACAAAATAGCACCGATATACTAACTCCTTGTCAAGAGACTGTCATTTATACACATTTATTGATATTACTCACTCGTTCATACATCAATAGCTCAATTATTCATACAGTGATTTTAATTATCTATATCTTGGTGATTTTTTTTCATACATAGGAAAAATAAATCAAATTCGTTACTATACAGTGCGTGTTGTTTGTATATTTTCCCTATAAAAAATTAAATCAGTTTTTGGCAACTTTATAAATATCAAATTCAAATATCTTACACGACAGGTAAAGGTCGGTGTGATTCATGAATAACGAACGAGAGGAGATACGCTCCACCGCTACAGAGGAGGGACTTTATGAACTATTGTAACTCTCTCTCTCTCTCTCTCTCTCTCTCTCTCTCTCTCGCTCTCTCTCTCTCTCTCGCTCCCTCTCTCTCTCACACACACAAAGACCTCCCGAGGAACGCCAAGGACCAGAAAAGACTCTCATGGTAGACTCTTCAGCCAACTTAGTCCTCGGGGGTAGTGAAGGTCTTCTTCTTCCCCTCCTCGCCCGTCTGGTCCCTTTGTTTATCACTTAACGCTTGGCCGGGTGCTTACTTTACCCTGGCTACTGACGGTCGGGGAGCGGGGGGGGAGGGGGGGGAGGATGAATAGAAACTCTTGTCTACTTAAGTAAATGCCTAGGAGGTATAAACACACACGCACACACACACACACACACACACACACACACACACACACACACACACACACACACACACACACACACACACAATCTCATTATTTTAACAATTTCGAAAAGCTGGTATTAGCCTCTCTACTCCTGATCCCTGAAGCGCTGGGTGAGACGAGAAAGATGCGACCCTCTTCTCTTCCCTTGGGCGATCACTATAATACCCAGTGTGCGTCGTGACCCTGATATTGCGGGGGAGATGCTGGAATAGGGAAGAATAGTGATAATCGAGGGGATAGAGAGAATGAAAGTTAGGGAGAATGATGAACGTGCGGAGAAAAGTGGAAGAGTTAGAATATTGATAATTGGGGAGGTAGCGAGAATTAAAGTGGGGAGAAATATTATAATTGGGGAGGTTAGGCAAGATGAATTTGGGGAGATTGATGAGCGTATGACAAGAAGAAAGGAGGAAGGATGAGGGATGAAAACTGTGGGGAAGAAGGTAGAATTAGGGAGAATATTGATAATCAGAAAGAGAGGATAAATATGGGAAGAGCAAAAAAATATACCAGAAAAAATAAAAAAAACATAATCTGGAAGGCAAAAAAACAAATAAATATTGAGGAAAAACAGGAAAATGAAAATAAGCAAAATAAGAGAAAAATAGATAAAGATAAAGATTGGAACTAAGAACAATATGAGAGATGGAGTAAGATAATATGTAATAACTAAAGAGAATAAAGAAATATTAAGAAAATAGCAGATGGAACTAGAGCGAATAGATAATAAAATAGGAACGACAAGTAAGAAAGAATAATTTGAATAGTGACTGGGTATATATTAACTGTGTGTGTGTGTGTGTGTGTGTCTGTATGTTTATGTGTACGTGTACGTATGTGTGTGTATGTGTGTGTAAACTTAACAATATCGAAAAATCAGTAAAAAGAGGAGACAGAACAGTGGTCATTTCCGCCCTGGGAGGTCCCTGTGTCGCAAACCTTGTGGTCGAGACGCGTTTCCATTCTCAGGATTTCCTCTGATCTTTGGGCCCTTTGGTTGAAAGAACCCAATAGATTTTTTTTTTACTTAGGTGGATGTGGAGGGGAAAGGGGAGATGGAGGAGGAGGAGGAGGAGGAAGGGGAGATGGAGGAGGAGGAGGAGGAGGAGGAGGAGGAGGAGGAGGAGGAGATGGAGGAGGAGGAGGAGGGGAGAGAGGAGAAAGTGGCTATGAGTCGGTGGATGTGGGGAGGCAAGTAGAGGAGAAGAAGAAGAAGAAGAAGAAGAAGAAGAAGAATAAGAAGAAGAAGAAGAACAAGAACAAGAAGAAGAACAAGAAGAAGAACAAGAAGAAGAACAAGAAGAAGAACAAGAAGAAGAACAAGAAGAAGAACAAGAAGAAGAAGAAGAAGAAGAAGAAGAAGAAGAAGAAAGGGTGACGAGAAAGAAAAAGAAGAAATTAGGAGGAAAAGAAAGACGGAGAGAAACGGGAGAGAAGGAAGACGGGCGTAAGACGTAAGTTAGAAACACTGAGAGCGGGGTGAGGAAATGTAAAATGGAAGAGTGTCCCTGAGAATGGGCGTGTGATGCTGGAAAGGTGAAAAGCTCATGTGATGGAGAGACGATTTGTTGTAAGGGAAGAGATGGTGTGGATAGTCTGTGGAGGAGGGAGTATGGACGGAGGAACTACTGTGGAGGAGGGAGTATAGACGGAGGAGCTACTGTGGAGGAGGGAGTATGGACGGAGGAACTACTGTGGAGGAGGGAGTATGGACGGAGGAACTACTGTGGAGGAGGGAGTATGGACGAAGGAACTACTGTGGAGGAGGGAGTATGGTCGAGGAACTTCTGTGGAGGGAGGGAGTGCGGACGGAGGAACTACTGTGGAGGGAGGGAGTATGGATTTGAGTGAACTACTTGGGAGGAGGGACTATGGATTTGAGGAACTATCAGGAGGAGGGAGTATGGTCGAGGAACTTGTGGAGAGGGAGTATGGACGAGAGGAACTTCTGTGGGAGGAGGAGTATGGGACGGAGTGAACTGGCTGTGGGAGGAGGGAGTATGGACGGAGGAATCCACTGTGGAGGGGAGGAGAGTGGGACGGAGAACCATTGTGGGAGGAGGGAGGCATGGGACGGAGGAACCACTGGGGAGGAGGGATATGGACGAGGAACTACTGTGGGAGGAGAGAAGTGGACGGAGAACTGTGGAGGAGGAGTATGGACGGAGGAACTACTGTGGACGAGGAGTATGGATTTGGGAACTACTGTGGGAGGAGGGAGTATGGACGGAGGGAACCATTGTGGAGGAGGGAGTATGGACGAGGAACTACTGTGGAGGAGGGAGTATGGATAAGGGAGGTGGTTGTCAAAATTAGGGGAAAGAGGGAGTTGGAACCAGTAAGTAAAACAAGGGAATCCAGGAAATTGGAAACTAACACAATTTTCCTTGAAGTTGGTTGGCGTCTTGAGTTTGTATAATGACTCTTGGGAACTGAAGGAAAAATTACTAAGATCTTTTTTTATTATTATTATTATTATTATTATTATTATTATTATTATTATTATTATTATTATTATTGTTGTTGTTGTTTTTGTTGTTGTTATTGATGTTGCTGCTGCTGTTGTTGTTGTTGTTGTTGTTGTTGTCCACATGTGCAGGAAAACAACAATAACACCGCTGAATCTCCTCCTCTCTTGCGCTGTTATTATGTTACGAATCTCAGAAGGAAACGAAACTACGGTAGCACAAACCGTCGTCCAATTATCACGGTCGCAGGAGGTGTAGAGAAGGTAAATGACCCCGTTGGGCCTCCGTGTAGCTGAAGGAAGGAAAACACAGCATCATTTATTTGGTAACGGGAGAAAACACTGTCACATGTATTTGGTGGCAAGAGACAACGCTGTCACATACATCTGGAAGGCGAAAGCACTGCTGACACATACATTCGGTAGAAATGGGCAACTTTGCTTCAAATCTATTTCCTCGCAGCAGTAGCTAGGAGCAGCACGTCCACCCAATGCCTTTAAAGTCTCCCAGCATCGCTATAGAATGGTAAATACAAAGTTTGTGTAAAAGCCAGAGAGAGAGAAAGAGAGAGAGAGAGAGTTTCTGGAAAATAGTTTCATGAATTTACATTTCTTTTATTGTTTTTTGTTCTTTTGCGCGCGCTCGTGTGTGTGTGTGTGTGTGTGTGTGTGTGTGTGTGTGTGTGTGTGTGTGTGTGTGTGTGTGTGTCCCAACAACTCTTACAGTACGGAAATAGTTATTTCTTCTTACTGTTCATTGTACCTATTTACTGACTTCACAACTATTACGTTTATGCACTGTTAGAATGTAAAAGATCTCTCTCTCTCTCTCTCTCTCTCTCTCTCTCTCTCTCTCTCTCTCTACGCTAGTTACCTCAGATAAAACAATATAACCTCAGGTAGTGTTTTGCTTTAAGAACAAGGTAACTGAGAAGCCATGTTAAAATGAGAGTCTCACCATAACACTTTAATGTTACATAAATATTATAGAATATTTTAAAAATGGTCCCATTATTATTATTAATATTACTATTATTATTATTATTATTATTATTATTACTATTATTATGATTAATATTACTATTATTATTATTATTATTATTATTATTATTATTATTATTATTATTATTATTATTATTATATCGTTGTAGTCAATATTAATTCATTACTATTACCATTAATGTTGGAATTATCATCATTATCATTCCTATTATTATAACAAAAACTTTGATAGGAACACACTCCCCGGAGCAAGTATTGTGTCGGCCTCTAGTCAGTCTCATTTCTTTCATATTCATGAAATATCATCTTGAGGAAATTGAAAACTTCAAGTTCTAAAGCTTCCATTGAATAAGTAAATTTAAGTTACGTCAGGACTCCTCGTTTTACTCCGGGATGAATAATGTTTACGATAAAAAGATAATGGAAAGTGAAAAGGTGTTCTAATGAGGAAGAAACTGTTACAGCAAGAAGGTGAATGGCAGGGAATGACGGATTAATGTGTGATGGCTCTTATTACCTGACGCCCTGACACTTTCCTTCCGCTAACTCAGGAATTCAAGATGGCGTCCAAGATGGTCACTTTTCTATAGTGGATCAGCTGGACACGGGCAATAAAACCATTAATTACAGGATATAACACACACAATATGGCAACCTTTCCATATGTTGTCATAGTCGTGATCAAACATGGTGGAAATAAACAAGTATGAATAATGTATACTTCAGAGATGAGCAATCCCGTTAAGCATTTAGTTAAATGATTAAAATACAGCAGTCACTATAGCTTCCAAACCCAATACATGTGCACCTTTCCTGGAATTTTCAGCTTGTTATTAATTTGTTTCAGGTTTGAGGTCTATTTGAGTTATTACTCTTGGACTAATAGGTCAGAGAGCAGTGTTGTGTTCGCGCTGGCCGGCCCGGACCAAAAAAATCCAATTTATTTAAAAAAAAAAATTTTGTTAGTCACTCTTAAGACTGATGAAATATATGGCAACAGATAATCTACTATAAGGAACAGGTACAACCCATCTAATGCACAAAACAAGAAAATTGTGGACTGTGCAATTAAGAATTCCCTAAGATTCGTGTGTACAACTTCCCTCGTGGTGATAAATATCAAAACGCACCTAACAAAAGATATAATCCAACGAGAAATATCGAAAATGTCTTCTCAGATCCCCGGGTAAGATACTGACAGAAGCTTTGTTAGTCTGACTCTGACAGGAACACGGTTGTCACTGCAACTAAATTAACGCAGGACCTGAAACCCTATTACCCAGTACCTAGTATTTAAGACACAATGAATTTGTCTTCGTTAATTACTCTTTTGTTGTTCTCCCTCAGCACGAGGAGGAGGAGTGGGTTATAACTACCTCTCAGGCAACACTCTTCTGCGGGACGGGGCAAAAACATACCTGTTAATTGTGGTATAGAGACGAGATGTATGGGTTGATTAGTGAGCCAATGAGCGAGGGTGATGGAGGTACTGTGGCCATAATTAGGTTTGGAGGTGTACTAAGGGACTGTTATTACTTTCTGTCTGCAACGATGGATAATGGAAGACACATCCTCCCATAAGAGGCTTCAGTATCTATCACATCATTAATTTAACTTCAGGAACTCTGGCCCAACAAAGCTGCTGTCAAAATTTAATCTGAATCAGTATAATTACCCAAACTTTATCACCTCCCAGCGCACCAGACAACCTTTTTAACTCTAGTTTGTATCGGAGTTTAAATGGTGGACGATCAAGACCGAGAGAGTTAAAGAATCAATTAGAGACAACTACATAATACTCAGTAAACGATCAAGTGTTTCCAGGTCACCGCGTTAAATAACACAATGAACAAATACTGAATTAAGACTCACTAATTACTTAAACCTAATGAACAATTCAACATAACTTTACTTTTTATCTTCTTTTTTCTTCTCCCACTTTTTTAACTCCATCACAACGAGGCTCCACACCCCTCCTCCCATCACAACGAGGCCTCACACCCCTCCTCCCTCACCGCAACGAGGCCCTCACACCCTCCTCCTCACCACAACGAGGCCTCACACCCCTACTTCCCCCCACCACAACGAGAGGCCTCACACCCTCCTCCCCCACCACAACGAGGCCTCACACCCCCACTCCCCCACCACACAACGAGGCAGGCCTCACACCCCTACCCCCTACACACAACGAGGGCTCCACACCTCCTCCCCCACCACAACGAAGCTCCACACCCCTACCCCCACCACAACGAGGCTCACACCCCTCCTCCCCCACCACAACGAGGCTCCACACCCCTCCTCCCCCACCACAACGAAGCTCCACACCCCACACTACCCACACCACCACTGTTCCTGTCGACAACGAATTACTTTTTCCAAATGAACACCTTGACAGCTTCCTGACAGGTGGAAATTAATATTCACTAATGTCAACAGAGATACGTGTGATGTTCTTTTTGTGCGACTCTCTTTGTTAGTGTGTGTGTGAGTGTGTGTGTGTGTTCCTTGTGTGTAATATTCAAAAAATAAATCTTTTATCATATTTAATAACACCTTCTCATGGTCATCCACGACACAGAGAGTGAAATACAATTACCTGTCTCCCTCCGTCTCCCAACACGAGTCACGTCATACGCTGGGGACTGTGAAAGGATATTAATTGATACAAGATCATCCAATCCTGCCATGTGTCCATCAAATGCAGGATGTGTTGTCCGCTTCTCTCATCTATCACTCAACCGCTTCTGTGTCAAGCTCGAATTCCTGTTTGATGTTTGGAATTATTGGAATCTCACTGTTGAAATGGCTCAACATTTCATCTCCATATTATCTTTTCATTAGTTTCGAGATAACTTGTTTTTGAAAGTTGTTTACAAATGAGTAACCTGTGTCTTTGTCTCCGCCTCTCCTGTTTTATTGTGCCCCAGTGTTGTTGACGGAACTTGACGTCTATACACAAGCAATACGATAATTCAGTGTCAGAGGTGGCAAAATCATGGTGCGATTCCCTTAGTTTAAATGATCAATCACTTGTAAAACCTGACAACAGAGAATAAACTAATACGTAATAAATCATTTCTGCGGACGTGTGAGGTAAACTGTGTTAGGTTGGACACTTATGGTTGGCTGTATGTGTGTCCTCTTGTTGTTGATCTTTGAACGAAGCCTCGGAAGAGTCGCTTTCGCCTAAACTATAGTTCGAGACTTGAATATTACCGGCGCGCGTTTAGACTGCAACAGTTGACAAACATAAACTATATCAAAGAGCCATTTCAATTGTGCATCGAATCTACACAAGTTCAAACAGCGACACGAGACCTTATGTATAACACACATCCAACTTTCCCTCGAAGATATTGTGGTGCGTCGCGCGTTTCTGGTCCATTGGTCTCTCCATCCAGGGCTCCGCCGTCTCACTCTGGCGGAAACTTTTAAAACCCGTTTCGGTATGTTGGGGAAATTCTTCGTGCGTGATCCAAAGCCTCTTTCCTGTTTTACTGGTGTATTTTACAACCTTACATTCTCAACCGCAAAGCAAATTTGTAGTGATTGCTCGCCGTTTGGTGCTTCCATATAGTATAGAACAAGACGTGACATACAGATGCTGTCTCTTGTGAAGCTCAGTGCATGTAAAGTGTTCCTCCATAGTAAACACATCAGAAAGGTTGTGGATGTGTTTGACAGTTTTATCCGGGGAGCAAAATGGAGACGACATCTTCACGAGGAGTTTGCCGGTGAGAGCTGCTTTAACTCAGCCTGGCTTAGCTCATCCCAGAGTGAGGGTAGACGAACTCACCTACTTTACTACTGTACCACTGACTGATGCTGAAGCCACCCTGAAATTCTTGCTACTTAGTTGACACATTCACTCTATTGTCCAATATGTACTGTAGACACATTACTGAGGTGATATACCCACACATTACAACCTTTTATTATGCTTAAAAATACAATAATAATAACAACCAAAACTGCCAAACTAGACTTGTGATGATGAGTTATTACCAGTACTTTGTGTATGACATTTACCACTGTCAAATACTTCAAAATTATCAACGTCACAGCCCGTCAACAGACACTCACAGCTGTAATTAATGAGCTGGAAAATTTACCATCATGAGTGCTGATAAATAACACCCATTTGTTGCTTAACCATCATTTGTGAACTAGTAATGCAGAGTTGACTAGCGAATTGATGAGTTATTTATTCGTTAGATTAGGTTTAGTTATATTAGGTTAGATCAGGTTTATTTATATTGGATAGATTAGGGTATTTTAAGTAACTAGATTAGTTTGGTTAGCTTAAGTTTGGTTGCTCCGAGTCGTCTGCTTTAAAAAAATATGATTCCACGCCCTCCAACCAATCACAGCCTGGATGATGGACGGTCTCTTGCAGCATATGTACCCAGACTCCCCAGGGACGCAGTGAGGTCTCTCGTCTCTCCTCCCACACAGTCTTTTGAGTTACTTGTTCATGAATTAATGTTACTACTCCTGTACCAATTTTACCCCCCTCCCCCCAATGTTGATAATTACAAAAAACAATGAATTATTTACAAGAATTAGATGTATTTACTGTACTTGTTGTTCTTGGGTCACATTGTATAAGGGAAATGTATAGGAATATAAACGCATAAAGATCAATGACCTATGACCTATAAATATTTGACCTAACAGTAAATATACAGTACAAGGCAGTACAGACAAATAAGACGATGGTGTTAAGTCCAGATATGTAACAAGAGAAAGATGATATTATTATTATTGTATAAATAACATTATTAACCCATTAGCCACTTAGAGTAATGACATATATATACAGTATATAAAAGAAACTTCTATATTTTTTCTTCATAAACATAAAAATAAGGGTCAAAGATATTCCTGTAGGCTCGTTAATTTACATACAGTCTACGAAAGATTTAGCGTATATTTTTTTTGCCAAGTCAGGCGTAACCCTCCACGAATGTTCATCATTCTGGCGCTCCAAATAAGACAGAAATATGCGACCTAAAATTCTCCTTAATTGAGTCATAACGCCAATTAAGAAACTTGTGGAGTAATTGTAATTTTGAAAAAAGTTCTAAAAGTTTGAAGGCTGAAATAGCTTTAATGAAGGTTATTATTGTGGTGGAAGTAGCAAGAAGAGGTAAGAAAGGAGAGGAGAGAGAGAGAGAGAGAGAGAGAGAGAGAGAGAGAGAGAGAGAGAGAGAGAGAGAGAGAGAGAGAGAGAAAATGATAAAAGGATTAAATAGAATACGACACAAAGCTTATGATTGATTGTATGTCAGAAAGATAGAGAGAAGGAAACACCAAAAAATTTAATTATTAAAAAATACAATTGAGAAAAATTTCAAAAAAGATTGCAAGAAAAAATCGTCCCTCTTCCCGTTTCTTCTCAATTAAAAAAAAAATCATGAAAAAAGATGAAAAAAATTACAAAATAGATAATCGTTTACATTAATAGTGTAGACCCCTAAGAATATCGTACAAAGTGAACAATGCCCATAAATGCGACGAATAATACCGACAAAATACGAATTATCGAAC
Organism: Homarus americanus; assembly: GCF_018991925.1. Lineage (NCBI taxonomy): Eukaryota > Metazoa > Arthropoda > Malacostraca > Decapoda > Nephropidae > Homarus > Homarus americanus. The sequence continues at coordinate 9,244,514 of NW_024715228.1, forward strand.
ATAGTCTAGAGATTAAATATATTCAGTTCTATACCACGTTTCACTTCGTCCATGACACCTTGATGAAATATACAACCAGTCGAAGGAGGAGAAAGTGAAGGGAAAATATCAGAGGAAAAAAACTGGTTGCTGTCAGTCGTGTAAGCCAATCCAATCCCAGACGTCGGCTCACACACACACACACACACACACACACACATATACACACACGTCAAGAACATACACGTACTGTACTCCCGTTCTTATAACTGAGAGAATTGGAATCTGTGTGTGTGTGTTGGCAAGGCGGGCACAGACAAAGACGAACACGGACGCCCTCCCTCCAACCCTTGTTCACCGTCGATATTTGGTTCGCTTGTAAAGTTTCACGCCCACTGAGGTGCGTGATGGATCCCCTTCCATAATTCATATATATTACGTTTCTTACTGTACGTGAGTCTGTCGTTTATATATCATACTTTTATATCGTGTGTGTGTGTGTGTGTGTGTGTGTGTGTGTGTGTGTGTGTGTCGATATATTTAATAACATACTATAACAATATTCCTTCAAGTCTTATAGTTTTTCCTCCTAGAATTATTTATATATCAAGAAATCTATAATCTGCATTCATCATATTATTTAATGATTATACGTAATTTAATATGAAAGTCTATAACACGGTATATAATCGTATTTTATCTATATAGAACTATTAGTCTCCTCTAGTACAGTATAGGTACACTAGATCAAGTCCTTATCTCCTCTAGACATAAACTGACGTGGTATAACTCAACTAATAACACTAGCTCTATTATACCCACTTAAATTAATATAATCCAATACCTAAAATTCCTTACTAATTATATTTACATCACACAACAAGAGGTATTTTTTTCTACTATGATTATATCCTAAAATACTCGTAAGATAAAAAAAAATTATCTCATATTTTAAAAATCCTTCCCCCAAAACTATGATATACAACCATCGTTATCTTCAACAACAACCACCACGCAGTATACATCATCATAAACGGTGTATTCCTCAATATTCCTCACTATTCCTCACTATTCCTCATCATTAGGAGATATATTTTCCCTCCCCACGAGAAAGCTATTCCCTGGAGCGTCTTCCTCAAGGGGAGTATAAACTTAATGAAGGCCCTGATCGTTTCCCCTTGAGAGAGAGAGAACGTAAATCTTCTACTCTCAAAATCTGAATACCAGATGTTTGGCGAGGAGGAGGAGGAGGAGGAGGAGGAGGAGGAGGATATATAAGGAGGGGTGCAGCTGAGGCGGACAGGAGGAGGGAGGAGGAGGAGGAGGGGAGGGAGGGGGGTGGAGGAGGAGGAGGAGGAGGAGGAGGAGGAGGGGGAGGGGGAGGAGGAGGGTGAGGAAGAGAAGGGAGAGGATATAGAGGAGGTGGAGGAGATGGAAGTGGGGAAGGAGATGGATGTGAAGAAGGAGGAGCAGGAGGAAGGTATTCATGGCGTCTTTTATTCTGATTCAGAGACAATATTTTCTTGTTTGAGGAGAGGCTGTTTATGGGAACAGTAAGAAGGAAAACATTAGATAAATAAGACGAATAAGGAGATAATTGAGAGAAGGAGAACGAGAGGAATAGAAATAGAAACAAATATTAATATGAATGAAGGAATAAAAAAAATGGAGAAAGAAACTCAAAAAGAATGGGAAAGAAAGGTGATGAAAAAAATGAATGAACACTCAGCTTCTTCTATCTTATTCACTAAAACTACCTGTCAGATACATAACTCTACCTTGTCACCGTCTCTATTTCCTCACTAAAACTATCTGTCAGATACATAACTCTACCTTGTCACCGTCTCTATTTCCTCACTAAAACTGCCTGTCAGATACATAACTCTACCTTGTCACCGTCTCTATTTCCTCACTAAAACTGCCTGTCAGATACATAACTCTACCTTGTCACCGTCTCTATTTCCTCACTAAAACTATCTGTCAGATACATAACTCTACCTTGTCACCGTCTCTATTTCCTCACTAAAACTGCCTGTCAGATACATAACTCTACCTTGTCACCGTCTCTATTTCCTCACTAAAACTGCCTGTCAGATACATAACTCTACCTTGTCACCGTCTCTATTTCCTCACTAAAACTGCCTGTCAGATACATAACTCTACCTTGTCACCGTCTCTATTTCCTCACTAGGCTTTATCAGATATAATCTCTACCTTAAATGCTGTCTCTCTTTCCTCCTAAAGCTATCTGTCAGATACATAACTCTACCTTGTCACCGTCTCTATTTCCTCCACTAAAACTACCACAATGAATACGCTCTACCTTTGTCACCGTCTCTCTGTTCCTCACTAAAACTATCTGTCGAGGTACATAGCTCTCCACGCATACCAAATCTCTGCCTATAAAGCTATCTGTCAGGTACATAACTCTCTGTGTCACCATCTCTATTTCCTCACTAAAACTGCCTGTCAGATACATAACTCTACCACTTTGTCACTAATCTCTATTTCCTCACTAAAACTATCTGTCTGAATACATAACTCTGTATCACCGTCTCTATTTCCTCACTAAAACTGCCTGTCAGATACATAACTCTACCTTGTCACCGTCTCTATTTCCTCACTAAAACTGCCTGTCAGATACATAACTCTACCTTGTCACCGTCTCTATTTCCTCACTAAAACTGCCTGTCAGATACATAACTCTACCTTGTCACCGTCTCTATTTCCCTCAGTCATCGTTCCTGTTATCTCGGCCCCCTTCCGTCTTATCTATCCTTACCTAATTAACCTTTAGGTCACCTTTATCTCATCTCTTCCTCCCTCAGCTTTCTTTTTCTCCCTTATATAATGCATCTTCTGTAGTCTTCCTCTCTCTATTTCCCTTCAATATCCCTCATAATTGTCTTGATTGTTTTCTATCTTCCTCCTCTTTCCTGTTTCCATCCCTCTCCCTTATCGCTCTTTTCCTCCCTCTTCCACACCTAGTTTTCCCTGCCTCCATCACTCTTCCTCCTTTGTGTACAGTATATCTACCTCTTCCTTGACCTCCCTTCCTCCCCTCCCCCCCTACCCCTTTCATCCCACACCCAATAACCCACCTAGAAGCTCTCAGGTAGACTTCAGAACACACCTGCCACTATGTAGAGTGACGGAGACTACCAGAACCTTGTATTACTGTAGAGCCAATGGAGTTCAGGGGACATGTGTGTGTGTGTGTGTGTGTGTGTGTGTGTGTGTGTGTGTGTGTGTGTGTTTCGCTCACTACCCAGCTGCTGACATTACATATTCATGAGAGATCCCTCGCTTCCACCAATTAAGAGATTGGACGATTTCTCCCGAGATCGTGATGGTTCACAACGAGACGATTAGGCGACATCTTTGGTGTGAAGGGGAAGGAAAGGTGCTTCTATCTCTTTATCTCTCCGCCTTTCCCTCTTTCTCTCCCCTTTCTGCATTTACCTGTGTTTATATATCCTCTCTCTCTCTCTCTCTCTCTCTCTCTCAACATGGACGATACCTTGATGGGCTTCAGTGCGGAGATCCTCTTCATTATGGTCATTGATTTATCAGTGAATGTCTTCCTGTATGAGTCAACGTGTGTGTGTGTGTACTGCGACTAGACACACAACCATAGCTGACAGGTGGAAAACAAGAATATAATTTAAGTTTATCTCTTTAATATGAATTGAATCTCACAAACTACATCAATAATTAAAATAAAAGAAGAACAATACTGCCACCAGGAACTCTCCCTTGGCCGCCATAATTCATCCCTCAGAGACACAGTTGATTTACTCGATTTATTTATCCAGTAAAAACTTCCTGTAACTTTCCCTATTGACGTCAGATGCAAAGCGAGATTGTCAACAAGCTCAGGTAGTTGGGAGAGGGTGACTGCCTTGTCCTTTTGATAACAACAACGATAGTCACCAGACACTAGGATGTGGTGTGTGTGTGTGTGTGTGTGTGTGTGTGTGTGTGTGTGTGTGTGTGTGTGTGTGTGTGCAAGGGATATAAAACATACTGTAGAACTTTATATTAATGTAAGGAATGATAATATATTTTTTAATGTTCTATCATACCAATAAATAACGAAAGACACAGGTAACACACAAGTAACACACAGGTAACACACAGGTAACACACAGGTAACACACAGGTAACACACAGGTAACACACAAGTAACACACAGGTAACACAAAGGTAACACACAGGTAACACCCAGGTAACACACAGGTAACACACAGGTAACACACAGGTAACACACAGGTAACACACAAGTAACAAACAGGTAACAGCTTCTTGATAGAGCTCTTAAATCACTTATAACTATTGTATAATGCCCTTCAAAATTAGAACTAAGACATCCAATTAGAAAGGAGGTTTTACTTAAATAAAAAGAACTCCTATAAGTCTAACGATGTCACCCAGTACACCCCTGGGAGATAAATGGTTGAGGCTTTGTTAGGGAGAAGTAGGTGGTGAGTGTTGCCAAGAGCTAACATGATACTACAAATTTATTACTCTCTCTCTCTCTCTCTCTCTCTCTCTCTCTCTCTCTCTCTCTCTCTCTCTCTCTCTCTCAGCAACAATGAACTGCTGTATACACGAGACACTGTTTTTATCGTCCATCTTTCTCGCCAGTATAGGATTTTCAACATTCTTCTCTCAGCAACAATGAACATGAGGCAATATTTTACTCTTGAGTCTTTCATAGTAACAATAAACTGGAGTAATATTTGCGACACTATTTTAAGGTTGTATGTTGTAGAGTGATGAAGGGGTAGACTACACTGGAGGCGTTCTTGATGAAATATACCAAAAGAGATTTATACTTCACGAGAAGCTTAAAACTGAAGCTTAGTTGCCAAAGGGTAGGCTGGCCATGGCCTCACGCAGGTCCCTCCCGGGCTGTTGATTTTCTTCACAAGATGTAGTCATTTACAAATTAAATCAAAGGAATATCTTAGTCACCAATCTTAAGTCAGGTTGGTATAAACGTTGGTCGGGATTAACAACAGAAAGATTTGGTAAATATACGGACTTTGTAGGGCGGCGGCGCATCGGTTGGTACACAGCAGGTCACCGTTGAAATTTAAGTTCGTACTACAGTAAATAATAGAACATCCGTGATATAAATCATAATTTAAAAGTAAATATATGTGGATATTTCGGCCTCATGCTACGACATTGTATAGACAAACATATAATCATACATGCAAGGTTACACAAACCATTTTTATAGAGAAAAACTGGAAATTTATGACATGAACATAAGTGTCTGTGAGAGTGAAGGAATGAATGGAAGTAACAATGAATGACTCATGATCTTCATCATCAATATGGTATATAAATATCACCACCAAATTGTAAAACATTATGACTGGTCGCACCTGGCCCGGAGCGTGTTGGGTTGTTACCACTATTATAGTTAAGTTCCTCTCTCATGTTGTTTGTGTAACACCCAACATACACGCTACCAGTGCGCAGTCCAACCAACGCTCACACTGTGGTTGACGGCCACCACTTTAACAGCCTTGTTGACTAAACTACTAAGTAAGTTTTTATTTATATCTCAGTTTTCTCCTGGTCACTCTGGGGGCACAGATGGAGTCCAGTCCTCTAAGAACCCGAGGGACACAGAACATAAGACGACTGAGACAACAACTGTACATAGCCCCGGCCTCACCAACCTCCCATATTGATCAAACTTCTAAAAAAAATTACCCTATGTTTGTTTACTGTTATCCTCAAGGGAGACTTGACGTAGATTTCTCCATTTAGCGAATGTGTGTTTTTTCCCTCCATTAGAATGTAAAAGCTACGACACCGTTACTCTACATAAGAATGGAATCACTGAATTTTAAGAAGACTCGGGGACTGTTACGTCGCTCCTGTTGAAATAAATACAAAACACAATTTCCACAAACTTTTAGCGTTATTTTGGTTCCTATCTACTAAGTTTGAAGAGTCTGGACTGATATCCTCCAACTTCACGTATCCAATTGACTCCCAAAGAATTATACGCTGAATTATACGTTTTTACAACATTATAAGATTTTCTCTCTTGACTGAAGGGGCAGCCTTAACCACAAGACCTTCTTCATCTGATTTATACTGTGGATGTGACTGTACTTATAAGTTGATAAATAAAGATGAAGATAATATAGTTTAGTCTAACCTTCTATACGAATGATCCTCCCTAAGGTAATGTACGTATTTTAAAGCTCAGTCAAAATAGTAGATATAAAGGAGAAATAGAAACTGCTAATAAACAAAATAAAAAATAAAATCATGATAAATATTGAATTGAGCAAGATGCAAATATTACAGAGTCAAGTTAAGGGAAATAATTTGACCTGGCTTTCACTCACCAATAGATCGACAATAACTGGAAACGTTTAGGTCAGGTCGGGAACTATTAACACTGGCACCGATCTGACTTGACGCTTTCTTGTCAATATGAACCAAAAACTTAATAAAATGGACTTCTAATAACGTAGATAGCCTAAAACGAAAACTACTATTCAATAAAAAATACATAACCTCAAAATGATAACAAGTCAGATTTTGTAAACAATTCTTACATAGATTAAAAATGGTGATAAATAATTTAATCAGAGCTCGATAGAGAGGCGGTACCCAACACGTCCCCACCACCAACCACTACTTCTTGTTGACATATGAACACGTCCTCGTTCACCTGAAGATCAAGCCAGGTAAAGAAAGACAAATTAAAGTACAACCAACTCATCATCTTTATTTCTGAAGAGGATTGGGAAGTAGAGGTTTTTTAATGAGTTAATAACAGTGAGAGTCGACCAACGAGTGTCCAATTTAGATGAGAGGAAACGTTATTAAATGTGGTATTTGTGTACTAGAGGTGGTTCCTTTTACAGTCTTGGGCGGTACCTCAAGAGTTCCAGTAATCCTCTAATAGTTCCAGTAATCCTTCAAATGTCAGTAATCCCCTAAACATCAGTAATTCCCACCAATTCCAAAACTCCCCTGACAATTCCCGTATCGTTGTAACAAAGTGAAAAATATAATCCTATTTCTTAACAATACTACATAAAAACCCAATAGCAACTCTCTAAACTAGGATATTTGTGAATCCTACATGAGAATAAGAAAATCAAGGTACTATTACATTCCTATTTATATCTCTCACATGACATGGTATAATAAAACTAAAACACACAAGCTGAATAAACACGAAAATACTGAGATGTTTTTTAAGGGATGAGAATATATAACCAGAAGGAATTGTGGGATAACTTTTGTCAATTGTTAAATGTTAAAATAAACTTATTATTTAGTGAATGTTTCTTAGAGAGATATGAAACCTGGGGAGTAGTGTGTGTCAGGTGGAAGTATTCTGTCTGTCTGTCGGGCTGTCTCTGTTAGGTTAGGTTAGGTTAGGTTAGGTTCAGTTAAATACCCGCTGGAACTGTCTTCCTAATCCAATCGTTCCAATTAAGTGTCCGTCATTCCAGGTCCATTCTTGGATGAAGGAACCAGCATTAAAAGTTTCCAGGCTGCCGCTTTCCCTGTGCCCTGTGTCGGTCGTGTGTGTGTGTGTGTGTGTGTGTGTGTGTGAACAAGCTATGTAAACATCCACTTGCTTACATGTTCACAACTCCACACACGATTAATCAACGTGAGGAAGAACTAGACAATATTGTTGTCCAGAAGACGAATGGTGTGAGAGTCCGGTGATAGTGTCTGGCTAGTTTACACGACGCTCGAGTCTAGTACCTCCCCCTGGCCTTACCAAGTGCTCTTTTAGGTCTAGTTAACAGATTATATCAATGTTGTGTGTGTCTGTTCTCGGCCTCGCTGTACTGGAGGAAGAAGAGTGGCGGTGAATTATCTTCCGCCACAAATTCTAACATTAGTGGTACAGGAAAAGTTATGTGTACTGTATATGAGAGTCATTACGTGAATAATATTACATCACAATTCCCAAAGTAAAGCTTAATGTATTAGTTCGTTAGGGATTAATTTGATAGTTTATGATCAATAAGAGGATTACACACGAAGGATTTGTTGAATTTGTATCATTAGGGCCCAAGTGTGTAACAGTGTGTATATATATAAATAAATGTATGCTGGAATGTGTGTGTGTGTGTGTGTGTGTGTGTGTGTGTGTGTGTGTGTGTGTGTGTGTGTGTGAAATAATTTACGTGAATGGATGAGAATTTGTGGCGTCAATTTACAAAACTTGACATCAACGCTTGTGTTTGTGATTCAATTAAGTGTACTCGTACCTGTGTGTATTAACAGTATAACAATCTGACTATAAGTGTAATTTATAGAGTGTTTTTACTCTGTTTTCTTTACACCTGAATAAACACACACATAACAAACAACAGAGGTACAAACAGATTAATTTAATACAGTATGTTGTCTTTTCATTCTCAAATTAAGATAATTAGACACGCCATAAGTCATTAAAATAACAAGAGGGTAGTTCAATCACTCATTACCTGAAGTCATTACTCTGTTGTTTCATTTTCTAAAAGTTATTTGCAGAATTTGAGTGATGAATATTTTTTTTTTTCTGAATAAACACCAAGAGATGGAAGCTGATCAACATAATGCAAGCGAGAAGTGTACAAGTGTCTCTGAAGTGATGAACAAAATACAAGGAGGAATAAGAGAGAGAGAGAGAGAGAGAGTTAAAGAGAAATAGAAAGATAATGAAGAAATAATAATACAGATTCAAAATATAATTAAAGAGGATACTTACCATAATTAAACAAGATTCTGGCACTCCCCACCTCCAAACAATGGCACACTCACAAGCGACTCACCACACAGACTTCATACACGAAACAATAACAACTGAGAAGCGATGTAAGCGAAAACATATTAACTTGAAGTACACATTGTAGAAGTTGGGAGAGCGGGAGTAAACACAACTACACCAGCATCAGGAACGTCCAAAGTTTGCCTGGGAGAAAGATTTAATACATAGAATAAAGTTACCTTACTTGACAGAGGGTAAGAGCCAGGGAATGATAATAAACAGTGAGATAGCAAAAAATAGAATAATGACCATAATAACAAGATGATGATGACGCTAGGGAGATGAGAACAGAAGGAAAGGACAGTAAGAAACATCTAAATTTAGAACAAGGGAACAAGGCAACTGGGAAAGCAACAGACAAAGCAAGCACAAGAGCAGAAATAACCCAACTTTGTACAGTACTCACTATCACCACCACCACCAGTAGCACCAGCACCACCAGTGTACCCACCACCACACCACCACCACCACCACCACACCACCACCACCACTCACACCACACCCCCACCACCACCACCACTAGTAGCACCACCCTCACCACCAGCACCAGCACCACCACCACCAGTAGCACCACCACCACCACCACCACCACCAAGCACCGCCACCACCACCACCACCACCACCCACCACCACCACCACCACCACCACCACCACCCTTCACACTGGTGGCACCACCACCACCACCACCACCCAATGCTAGTAGCACCACCACCACCAGTACCACCACCTCACCTCACCACCACCACACTGCACCACCACCACACCACCACCAATTAGTAGCACCCCACCACCAGCTCACCACCACTAGTAGCACCACCACCACCACCACCACACCACCACCAGTAGCACCAGCACCACTCACCAGTAGCACCACTACCACCACCACCACCACCACCACCACCACCAGTAGTAACCACCACCACTACCAGTAGTAGCACCACCACCACCAGCAGGAGGAGGAGATAAAACAACAAAGCCTCCACACCAAGAACCTCCCCCGACAGTGCATGAACTCCCGAGTGATCCCCCCAACAGTGCCACAATTCTCATATTTCCAATTACAGAAAGTTGTAACAGGATCTCCCACGTATACCTCTGAGGAAATTTTGGGTTGGTTGCCTGACTGCTTTCGGAGGGGTGTTGGGGATGTGGGGGGCCGGCTGGGGGGGTGTCGGGAGGGGGGGAGTGGAGTCAGGCGGGGGTAGAGGAGTACGGCTGGGGGATGGGTCGGTGGAGGGAGAGGGGTATCTGGCAGGGAAGGGGGAGGGGTGAGAGGGGATGGGGTCATCCAGGTGTTGTTAACGTCTCCTGGAAATGTGCCTTTGTGTGTTGGTCAGTCGGTGTTCCTCAGTAAGACACATTCCAGCAGCCACAAAGATATTTCTGGGGTCAGGCAAAGATCCAGCCACTACCTCCTGGAATGTACTTTTGTGGCTGTGTGTTGGGTTATATTTTAGGTCTTAAGGGTCAGTGGTTATGTGGGAGTTATGTTGAGAGTTTCCTGGAGTGTTTCTTGTGTCGCGGTCAGTCCAGATTTTAGTGGTTTATGTGTGTGTGTGTGTGTGTGTGTGTGTGTGTGTGTGTGTGTTCCTATATAATTTCCGTCCGAGGTTCTATAGATAACCTTTTAAAAGAAGCATCGCGTCCCCTTTTGTACGGTGCCGGTGTAGTTACTTTTATGATCTCTTCAACGCCTCATTTTATCGCAGTGTATTCGTAGTAAACTTCTCTTGTGGGATGTATAGTGATGAACGCGGTAGTTACTGGAATTAGTCAAGGATATTGTCGGGTTGCTGCTGTTGAGTATTCTCGTGGTAGAATTTTTCTGTTACATCCAGCGGTGGAGATAATCGTTTAATATAAAGTTACAGCAGCGTTTGTTGGTAAAATAATGCCATTGTATTGTAGATATGACTCTTGGTAAGTCTCATTGTACGAAGATAATGAGATGTTGTTACAGCGTCTGTAATGTGTATGTGTTAGAAACTTATGTATTTACTCCTGTAATCTTCCTTCGGTTTTGTTATTTCTAAGTCGTGCAGCTGTTTCCTGTAATGGTGTTTTTATTGTATTAATTAGGTGATAGAAATTTGCCGTGGTTGTTCCCTTCCCCTCGTGTGGTCCTGTGGCGGCAGTTAGTGGTGGACTGTGTTTATTCAGCGGGTAAAATGATTCCAAGAATGTGCTTTTGTATCGTGCTTGGCCGGAGGCGGGATATCTCCAGGAATGCCTTTCTGTGTTGGGATCGTCGGAAAGTGCAGAAGAGGTCTTGTGGGAAGTGTCTTTGTGCTGAGGTTAGACGCTGAGGCGCCTGGCTGCTTCAGTAGTTTTGAGCCGAAGGTAAAAATAAAAAATATATATAATGAATTTTACTCTAATTTTCCTGTGTTGAAATTTATTTACGTAATTTTTTTAGATTTTACTTAAATAGAATGTGTTGATGGAACATTTAACGGCAGGTAGAAGATTTTCTCAAGGAATTTCTTCTTTTCTAGTTGTGCGAGAGACAGACAGAGAGACAGAGATAGAGATATCTTATTATTATATGTGGTTACTCAAGAGACGATCCAATAATTTTCTCCACTTTAAAATAATTTCAACAAGATCACTCCTAAAACCAGTCTCGCTCCATAAAACAGCAACGTGATCTAAAATCTGCTTTGTGATCTACGACACAATCATAATAGGATAATAAAACTCTAATACGAATTACAGGAGAGAAAATAACATAAATTACACCTGTACGCATTTCCCCATATGACACATTGTCTCTAGGAACACATACGACAATAAGACGTAAATTTACAACATCAATAAACTGTTCAACTTTTCCGTCGAGTTAGAAGTAGGAAGAATGAACCAAGGCATGACTCTAACTAAAGAACATGAACAGGAAATAACTCGGTAATAAATGCGACCAAGCCACCTACTCCTCTCCTCAGGCTCTACAGACTTGGAATAGCTGTAGATCCATCCTGAGGCTTTTAAAGGTACGTTGTCTTGTTTGTTTATCACCACCACCTTATTGAGCATCTTCCAGGATTCGCCCCGCCTTCTGGAGATGAAGAGGATGGCGATGGTGGTGATGATTGTGGTGATGGTCGTAGTGGTGGTGGTCAAAACGGAGTTGGTGGTGATATCAGTAATGGTAGTGGTGATGATGATGATGGTGGTGATGATAGGTGTGCTGGTGATAGTGGTTGAAGGTGCTGGTGATAATGATGGTGGTGGTAGGTGTGCTGGTGGCAGTGGTGGTGGCAGTAATGGTGGTAGGTGCTGGTGATAGTGTGGTGTAGTGCTGGTGGTGGTGATAGTAGACCTTGACATGAGAGTATATTTCAGTTTCAAGCAGAAGTCGAACCCAAACAGCGGGAAGAAGTGGACACGCCAAGGAAATTTATCACAATTTGTTCCCGAGGAGAAGGAAATGGAGGGGAAGAGAAGGAGAGTAAGTAGCTAGAGGAGTAAGAGAAGGAGTAGGAGGGAAGAGAAAAGAGGAAGACGGTGAGAAAAGTAAAGAAAAAAAGATGGAAGGACGAATCAAGTGAAAATGAATAAGGAGTAGGAAGGAGAGAAATAGGAAGCGAATGATGACAGAGGTAATGGAAAAATAAAGAAAATAATGAATGATTGGAGAAAAGTGAATAAAAATATCGAAGAAGATAACAATGTGAAGTGGAAAATAGATAAATATTTACCAAAGGAAGGAGACGAAAAAATCATTAATTACTACTACTACAACTTTTTTTTTCATGGCCTCCAGCCTCCCCCTATAGCCACACCTTTGCCGCCATTTTATTACCTTAAAATTAAATATCCTAATACATAAGTAACTAACCTAGCTGTGTTGAGTTAGTTGAGTCGCAGATCTATGCGGCATTCAGTGACTGTTGCCTCATAGTCAATATCTGCAACTGTTGTCGGCTTTGGGGCCGATGCTCTCGTCCCCCCGAGGCAGAGCAAAGCCGACCTAAGGAGAGAGAAGGACAGTCGACATCTCATCCAAGCTGTAACATAACTTCTGGGCTGCTGCTTCTGTTTGGATAGCACTCCGCGAGTCTGGCATAGAAGCATCTTGCACTTGGTCCAATCCCACCAGAGGTTGTGAACACTAGAGTGAAGCTGCCTTGATCAACGTTCTGAATTCTCTCCCCATATGCCCTTATCTTGTCGTTCTCGTTCCTCCTGTGTGCAGCACCGAGAGCTAAGTTACGGTGACATGCTGCCACGGGATCAAAAATCCTGATGTCGAAGAAGGCTCGCTGTCCTTGCGTCCAGAAACCTCAAGCACTGACGTCAACACGGGCTTCGTTGGATGTGTTTGAAGTCCTATGTTGGAAATTCTCACCGTCCAATGGAAGGAGGGTCGGTTCTACCCTGACATCACGGCAGATTTCCTTCAACATATTTGTTGTGAGATCCCTTACTTCGTCATGCCTCATGCATATGAAGCCCCCTTTCTTGCATACCATGGCGTGATCAACGTCATAGGAAGAGCCACACACGCATTGGGAGGGCAAACCTTCTACTGGCCTACCGTACCTTAGAGCATTGGCATCTGTAAATTCTTGTTTATTGAGACTGAAACCATTTGCCCTTATCGGTAACGTAGTTAACCAGTTCGAGGCGCCCACCTCCTGCGCTATAGCTACTTTTTTTTTCAAATTCTCTGGTACTTGCAGCAACAGTTGCTGCAACTTATCAGTTTGTCTTTGCTGTCATTCTGTCATAATGGATCTTCGAATCTTGTTTACTTCACTGGTAACCACCTCCCCTGTTACGTTCTGAGCTATTATGTGAGGGCTGTCCGTGAGGGCTGCCGTGAGCTTAACTGAGTTTTGATTTTCGGTGGCAGCAATCTCCTCTGGATTGGTCAATCCCATTCCTCCCAGTCTCAGTGGTAGTGCAAGGAGCGATCTTTCTGCCGGGGTTAAGTGAGGGTGTTTCACTAATTTTGGAATGAAATTGACACTGATAGCTTCTTCCAGAGGGTGGAGGAGGGGTCCGATATCAGGGATATTGCGCATCAGGTAATTCCAGCGATGCTTGACTCCATGGGTGAATGCCGCAAAGGCCGCATGTGGCTCTGTGTTAGCAATCTCAGACAGAGCTTGGATTTCCCTAACCTACTCATTCACCTTTCCCGTTATGTACTCGGTCTTGAAGTCCGTCGTGCCAATTACTGCACCTAGGTGTCTTTGGCCATTCTTTGTTATTTTGACCTCACTTCCACCGAACAACTCCATTGCTACTGCTACTGCTACTACTACTACTACTACTACTACTACTACTACTAATAATAATAATAATAATAATAATAATAATAATAATAATAATAATAATAATAATAATAATAATAATAATAATAATAATAATAATAATAATAATAATAATAATAATAATAATAATAATAATAATAATAATAATAATAATAATAATAATAATAATAATAATAATAATAATAATAACAACAACAACAAATAACAACAAATAATAATAATAATAATAATAATAATAATAATAATAATAATAATAATAATAATAATAATAATAATAATAATAATAATAATAATAATAATAATAATAATAATAATAATAATAATAATAATAATAATAATAATCGCCCCAATAGACTCTTTGTTCACAATAAGTTGACACAAACGCAATAGTTCTGGTCACAGATATTTTGAGCCAGCGTGTGTACAATATATAAACGTTCCGAGTTGCTTGTGGACTCCCAGAGACAAAACTGCAAGACAAAAGCCGCCACTGCTTCCAGGATCTTACGAGGATTTAGAAAGTAAATTAAGTAAACTATGAGACGACAGTTTGAAACGTAACTCGGAAGGAATGTGCAAACTAGACCTTAAGAGCCTTGACCTAACTCCAACAGGATATATACGTGCGAGTGAACAAAAGCAGGGCAGGAAATATCATGCCACCATAAGCCACACGTGTCCCCAATGGAACAAATTGTCCAAAACAAACTGTAGGAACAACTAGCTGGAACATATATTTGATAAGCGTTACATTTGGCCTTTAAACTCCAGTCACAAACCATCGATATCTTTACAAATGCTCAGACAAGTTTGTGCGTTTGTCTCTAAATGACCTCGTCTGTCCTGGCCAATGTGGTTTCTTGGCTAACAACTCCAGACATTGATCAACCATGATTTTTTTTTTTGGGGGGGGGGGGGTATTTTTAAACTCACTCCTGCGTTTACACTTTGCTAGCATCATATATCCTCACAATTGCCTCACTTCATATTGCAAGTCTGGTCAGGCAACACACGAGATGTTTTTTGTCGCTATTCAGAACTGCCTCAGGTGGTCTGACTCACAAGAAACTGTGTCCCTCCTGCACCAAACTATGACTCGGACTCCCAGAGGTTCCTATGTTATAACGTCCTGCCTAATTAGTGATGTGAGAAAGTATTAAAGTAACTCACATAACATAGAGTCAATACTACACTAAAACAGTATCACTTATGTTATACATCCAACACCTGAAGCACTTTATGTTAGATTCTCTTTCCCGATCTACATGAGTTGTGTCTCTCAAAACCGTATACCTAAAGTACCTGTAATATACTTCTCAGGTGCAATACCCATTAATCTTTACTACTATATATGTAACATCAGTCCTCTCTAGATTGTTTCCTTGATCCCTCACTAACTAACCCGCCAGTCTGTCACGTTCGTATCTACCAACCATTAGTCGCTGTGTTGGCTGGGTAATGCCTCCGTTTTAGTGTTCATTAGTACACACAACACGACAATCTCCTTCCCACGGGAGTTCCTGTACTGAGACGGGATCACAACCATGGTTATAACTAATTCATCCAGAAACGTACAACACAATTCATAATATTGCAACTGCTTAACCTACCACAAGTTTACGATTAATTAAGCAGGAATTATATAATGCAATACACAAGATCACAATTAATTTAGAGACCTAGAAAATAATACAATAAGCAAAATTACACCTAATCTAATAAATCTTCAACAGAAATCACCAAGAAAACAACAAACTGAACCTAGAAATCAACACCACAATACACAAGGTTCAAAAACACCATTGAGAAAACATCACTAAAACTGAACCTTTTAGATAATGAACCCGATTATATCATCCTGAACACTGGGGAAAGTTTGATACCTCGCTCCATGCACACAATCATAACAAAGCGAGCTCTTCCCCCACCTGCGTCGCCTACAGATAACGGCGTCCACGTAGTGTAAAGATCCGTACAAGCAGACGTCTTGCTGTGAGTTCTTTCAACCCTTCCTTCTACTTCACTTTGAGACAAGATGATGTGACTTTTACCTTTTCAATAGAGGTACTGTACTGACTCATGAATCTACTGCTTCGAGTTCACGAGTCTGAATCTTAGGGTTCGTGGTTCATGGGGAGAGGCGAACGGACTTTAATAGTTGACTCAACGTAGCAAACTAGTAAATAGGAGTTCAATAGCATGTCATTAATATTTGGTCAATAGGACACACCATTAGCTTCAATTTAATGGGAACTGTAATGCCTACTCAGTACTACACCACTTAATTGCCAACCATAACACCGTCACATCTAGCTGGAATTAACTAAATTCAAATGCTAATTAGAATTCTCAAATGGCTTAGTGAGAACGCACAGTACGTAATGCCTTACTTTGTCTATTCTCCCTTTTTAGTATAATTGTGAACTTAATTATTTACCTATATATCTATTTATTATTGTTTTTCACCACTGAGTTATCGTCACGTCAACAGGAGGCAGCGTTGTTATCGTTAGCATAGAAGCACATCTGTGATCTCGTTACTCTCCATCCGTAACCACCAGAGGGAGGTGAGCCGCACTACGTCAGGAGGAGAACCTTCATACCGTAGTGTTTATTGACCTGTCTCGAGCTGCCCTGGTGGCGGGGGTTGTCACGGCAATATGCAGATCAGTAGCTAACAGGTGTATGTCGCCTTATTACACAGGTAGGTCGAATTAAAATAATTTGGGTAATGTATAGATCATTATGTAAATATGTATATAGTACAACATGTAGCCTATGTATATATGTGTAGATATGTATTTGTTCACTTACTGGTTAACATTATTTAAGTGTAATTCGAATAAGTTAGTCGTTATTCCTCTTTTTGTTAAACAAGAGAGAGTTGTGAGTCTTGTGCCAGTATTGGAGACCTGTCGATGACCAAATTTTTTGTGGTATACACATACACACTCACACACGTTCGCCCTGCTGTACATGGTAATAAATAAAGAAACTAAGCGAGACATTTCACACTGTTTATACTGCCTCACCTTCCTCAGACAAACCCATCAACGACACCTGAGAAGAACACCTCTTGCCTTGACCTCTCAGCCACACCAATATTCCCCAAACTCCACCACAGGGGAAAGTGAAGATTCCCCAATGTATTCCTAGTGAACAAGTTGGAGTTTTTAATTGGGAATATGAGAGTCAGCAAAGTTGTGGTGAGGAGGACGGTGTTGGTGGTGAATTGTGTCGTGGTGAGGGAAGTGATGAAGTATCTGGGGACACAACCCGGGTGTAAGAAGTTATAGTCTCTCAGTTGATTCCTCTTGTTTCTTCCGGGTTACGTGTGATGGATTTTGTGTCGGGTGTAATTTCTTCTTGTGAGGGGAGGACTTTTCACTGCGGTTTTTTTGTGACTAAATTTATTGTTTCGTGGGTAATTTTGGCTTTTGAGATACTTTTTATAATGAACCTGGTTGATTAATTTTATTTTTATGATACTATGTAAAAAATCTAGTCATTGAGTCTTGTAAAATAGACGTAGATAAACACACACACACACACACACACACACACACACACACACACACACACACACACACACACACACACACACACACACAGCATCAACATCTCGCTTGAGAGAACTTTCAACACCTTTTTCAGTTCAGTAAGTATTGGTGTCATCATCAGCTGACACCACCTGGCAAGTGACTGACACCTCCTCCTTTTCCCTCTTCCTTCCCTCCTTCCCCTCCTTCTCCTCTTCCACCTCCTCCTTAACTCCCATTTACCTTTTTCCTCCTCCTCCTCTCCAACGCTACCATATCCAAATCCACCCGTTCCTACACACAACCACCACCATCACCACTACCCCATCACCCTCACCCATGCCACTACCACCACCACTACCACCATCACCAACCCCACCACTACCACAACTACCATTACCCGGCGTCATCAATACCACCAACAACATCATGAAGTGTTATTGAAAATTAGTAATAACTATTTTCCAGCAAGAATAATTCAGCATTGTGTCCCAGTAACATTTGATAGCAGTAAATATTTATTCTAGAGAAAAAATCAAGTCTACCCCCTTTCCAATTTCCGAGTAAACTAATGTTACTTGTATATATCACCGCTTTTGTTTGTACAATTTCCAAATCACCAAAAGGAATCTTATTTCTATGTTACACACTTTACTACAGCTGAAAACTAACTCATTTCCAAGACCCAGGGGCATTGATGCAAGTTTAAATTGTCGGGAAAAAAGATTTGATTTATTTTTGCATCCTCGTTGTTTTAAAGTTACATAAGGGATTCGAAAATTAAAAAAAAAAGACCTCGTGTTTTATTTGTATTTAAATCGTGAAGCGAAAATTTGAATGTTTATTTCCCAACCGGAATAAAGTCAATGTTGAATTTCTTTGATGGCGTCCTTCTGTCTATTGATAGCTGTCTCTCTTTTACTATTTCCGTCCATTTTTCTGTTTTTCTATATATCCAACATGTCATTGATATATTTTCATTTATTTCTCTTTATATAATTAACTTTCTTTGAATGATAAATCTCTCTTATCTCCGTCCAAGAAGAAGACAAATAATGTGTTTTAACATCTAAGTCTTTGTACAGTTATAAAAAATTTCCCAAAACATAAGTTAAATAAATTTCATCAACAATCTACATTTATCTTATTTATGAAAGAACTTTAAGTCACTACACTTGTTGATATTTGTTGATATTCCCGTGGGGAGGAGGGGTTCAGGGGAGGGAGTTGGTATGGGACAACTTAACAGTTGACCTGGCTGTTCCCAGAGGAGCGCCAGGTACGTCTTGACCCTTCGGTGTGTGTGTGTGTGTGTGTGTTATCCATCTCTGTGTGTTATCATGTTATCTAACCTAAGACATCACAACGACACTGATATCTCTCTCGAATATAATATACAAACAATATTTCCCAAAGTCAACCTTCTCCCGTAAATTCACCTGAAAACCCCCAACAAAAACACAAACACTACTTTTTTCTTTTTTTTTCGTCTTTTTAGGAACAAAATCCAAAAAAAAAACTTGGGAATAGAGTTTGGATGAGTAGCGCCAAGTCTCCCACGATAAGGAGTAGATTCAGAGTGGCATTATCTTCTCCCGAGGGCACCATTACGTACTGCCTCTCATCATGACCCCACGCGGATACCCAAACTTACTCTCCTCCCTTGGAATTAGAGAGTAATCACTGTAATCATCTGCCCGGGCGACTTGTTTTGTTTTTGCTGATGTTTTTATTATTTTTTTTTGTATCTTTCTAAAATCCACAAAAGTTTTTGTTTTTTGTCTCTTTCATTCTCATTATTCATTATCTCTCTTCCTCTTTCGTCTTTAATTTTCTACGTGTTCGATTCCCTAGTGATAAAAAAAATGGCTAAGGAATAGACTAAATAAGTTCATTACAAAATAAAACTATAAAGTAATGGAGGAACAAAGAAAAGTGGTTGAAACTCACATCAATATTCCTTCGTGTATGTTTTCTTCAAAGTTAGATCGGCTAGTTATCGGATAATTGATCGGTAGGACAAAGAAAATAAATCGGATGAGGAGTGACCTTAGAATTGCCGACTGCGTCACATTTAAAGACGTGTCACACTGTGGACTGATGATTAAATTTACTCATTGTTTCCTATTGTTCGACATGGCAAAGAGAGAGAGTCAGAGAGAGGACCGACCTAACCCCGGTTAATGTCCTAGAGAAGAGGAGGAGAAAAAGTACAATATGTGTCTGAATTACCGCCTGTGTTCTCATCAGATTTCTCACCAAGTCTTACATCACCCTTGTGTGTATAGTAGAGTCTCCCTCAAGCGTTCCTATTGGACATATGTGAAGTTCCCACAGCTGTTTCTTTCAGGTCTTGGACGTTTCCCATAACAAAAGATTCCCAACCAACATTTCCCCATTTTTTTCTTCCTTACGAGCAATTTCTACCTTTCCATTATTATTGTTCTACCTTTTGACCGCTTCCCTACCTGGTCTCCTTCTCTCATTATTCCTGTATTATTCTCCTCACTTGTTCTTCTTCTCCATTATCATCATACACTTTCACCTTGATTGCTTTCCACACCTGCCCCACTTTCTTCATTACGTCTATGCATTTTTAATTGTTTGTTCTATTTGATTCCCTTCCTCATGTCCTCTTCTCCCTCATTCTCTCACACCTCTTCCTCCCTCTTCCCTCTTCCTTTCTTCATTCCTTACTTCTCCTATTATCCTTGTATGTTTTCACCTCCTCCCTCCTATCGTTCCATCTCCTCCCTCCTATCATTCCATCTCCTCCTCACCCTCCCCACCCTCCCCCCATGATTCTTTTGTCCTCCCCATCTCTACATGACCTTCCTCCCCTCCCCACCTTCCTTTATCACCCTTCTTATCTCCCTACCTCCACTCATCACCCCACTTTTATCCTCACCTCCTTTCTCCCTCTCTTCCTCCTGGCCTCTCCAACACACGTCTCAAGAACAGGTGGTACACACAAGACAGGTGTTTGAGTTAACAAAAGGACAGGTTAAAACAAGGTGTAACAGGAGATAATGGTCACGTTTACGTCTGATGCAGATAAAATATCTTGGGGTTATGTATTTAGATAGTTTATGTAATAGAAGAGGATTCAGGAAGGCATGATCCGATGAAAGACACACACACACACACACACACACACACACACACACACACACACCCACGAAAAATTCCCCCGACTCAAAACAACAATATGTAATTTGAGTAAAAGGTTAGGATGAGCGAGGCAGCGGAGGAGCATCAGTGTATATAATGTGTGGACGCTACAGGCACCGTCTAGTTGTGTACTGTGAAGCGACTGGCTGACACATCTCCCGTTATGATATTGTAATACTGCATAAATTTAGATATAAAACATACATGCGTTATGGTAATGGGTACAGATATGTTAGCTTAATGTAACGTATATATGGATATGTTTATATTAAATGTGTCATAGAGAAATAATTATATAATGTAAGGTGTGTTATGAATATAGAGAATATAATGTGAACAAAATATAACCTAACCTGACCTGACCTGACCTGACCTGACCTGACCTGACCTATTTATTTATACTCTGATACAACATTGAGAAATTATGTCTCCGGTTGATGGACAAAAAATTAACACCTTTAAGAACGAGAGGTATAGGAATCCAGTGTACTTTATAACTCACCCTCACCACACCCTCACCACACCCTCACCACACCCACACCACACCCTGACCACAACCTCACCCCACCCTCACCACATCGTCACCCCACCCTGACCACACCCACACCACACCCTGACCACACCCTGACCACACTCTCACCCCACCCTCACCCCACCCTCACCTCACCCACACATCAGATACAGCAGTCTTAGTAATATCAGATTTCATCAACAGATTTAAACCTAAATGATGATGTAATGAATAACTAACACCTGAGTAAATAATGAGATGAAGGATTTTTCTCTCTGCTGTGGAACGTGACATTGGGTGTAACAGATTGCATTAGTAAATTAGAGCAGCGCGTATCATCCCTCGGGCATTTGTATGCAAGTCTGCTGTTTCTAGTGGGAAGGTTCGCTCTCTGAAATACATTTAATTCATTTCGACAGTAAATCAGGCAATTCATTCGAGTCGAGCAAGTTTACTCTCCCGACACACCGAGGAATATTTCATGATTCACATAAATACTCGGTAATATTTCAAACTTTTACTAATATTAAAGTGAACAGCATTTACACTCGTTATAAATCATTTAAAAAAACACAATGGCGAAAGAGGGGAATTTTGTTTTCCTACGTAGAGATTAAATTAGACTTATAAACAATAAGAGTATTTTATTTTATACATACATTGATCCACCTGCGAGGCACCTCTCTGGAAGCCTTAATGAGATGATGATGTATCACCTGTGTGGCCAGTGAGCCGTAGCGTCACACCTGTTAATTAAAGTGACGTCTTCTCTCATCAACAGGATCAAAGTTCTCCAATTACTTTGTTTTCATTCAGTAATTATTATAGGAAATAACATCATCTGAATATTAGGCATTCCAGGATATTCCATCTGAAGATTAAACCACCCTAACGTTATCTAGGGCTGAGGTTAGGTTAGGTTAGGTTAGGCTAGATTTAGTTAGGTTAAGTTAGGTTAAATTAGCGTTAGGGTGGTTGAAGTTCAGGTGAAATAATCTGAGATGTCTAATCACACACTGACGCAGAATAAAATAAAGAGTTCAAAGAAAGAGAGAGAGAGAGAGAGGAGAGAGAGAGAGAGAGAGAGAGAGAGAGAGAGATACTCGTTGATCTCTCCTTGTCTCACTGGCTGGATGGTCTCCCGCCTTCCATGTCTCTCCACTACACCTCTCTCGGTCGTCTCTCGTTA
Organism: Homarus americanus; assembly: GCF_018991925.1. Lineage (NCBI taxonomy): Eukaryota > Metazoa > Arthropoda > Malacostraca > Decapoda > Nephropidae > Homarus > Homarus americanus. The sequence continues at coordinate 9,266,997 of NW_024715228.1, forward strand.
AGTCATGTCGGTATATCAAGCAAAATTCATGTACCCGAATCTTGTCATTTTCTTGTAAATTTTTAATGAATTATCTCGTTTTTTTTTACGTTTTTCTTATTGTAAAATGACGGAATCAATTTACATAGTGTCCTTCTGTTAACTGTAAATCGTAACGGTAAACAGTCTTATTCATTTATCTAGTTTTGTTTACACCGGGTGAGGAGAGAGGAGGGAGGAGAGGCATGACTATTGATTAATCTTGTGCCTTTTATGTTTTATTTACATCTAAATTAACGGTAAAACAATAGCACCAGTTTACAGGGTCCTCCTCTGATGTGCAAATGTATGCTAAGTAACACGATCCATGTTTTTTCTTTCCAACATAAATAATAATTAAGTTTAATCTCTTTCACGTTTTATTTTAATTTACATGACAATTAAACATTAGTATCAATTTACAGTTATTTACCATATCAAGTAATGGTCATTAGCCGAAGAATTGTATATATTTTTTTTTTAATTTAAGAATTTTCGAATTTACAAAATATTCATATGAAATTAACATGTAAAAGAGAATTGATGATTTACCAGATGAAAAAAATTACCATAGTTCGTCTTTGATCAAAACTCAAGAGGAAACGAGAAAAATTGTCTGTGTAATATATTTCTTAAGTGTAATGAATGTGAGTCAGAGAGCGTCGAGGTATAATCCATGACCTGGCGGGGAAGAGAGAGAGTGAGGTAGTCTCTCTCTCTCTCTCTCTCTCTCTCTCTCTCTCTCTCTCTCTCTCTCTCTCTCTCTCTTAATTATATTTTCTTCGTTTTCTTTTTCCCTATGTATTTCTTTTTTTCTTTTTTACTTTTTTCCTTTTTCTTCTTTTTTCCTTCTTCTTTTTCCTTTTCTTTTTCTTCTTCTTTTTCTTCTTCTTCTTCTCCTCATCTTTATGCTTACTCTCCCAACACCGTGCTTTCGCACTCAACCCGCTGGTGCCAGGACAAACAGTGAGGAGACATGTCTTGTGTCTATACATAGTTCACTAGTTGGCGCTGGTGCGAGAGCAATCAGCAATCAGCTCTTGTCAACTGAAGGAAGAGCTGGAAATTTTTGTCGCGAAATCGTAAGAAATTTGGTGCGCTTCTTTCACAGTATGAGCTTCAAGTCGAGACGAAATCTGCTAAACTGTGTGTGTGTGTGCAAAAAACTAAGGAATTTATATTTTCTTTTAGATAGGATTGGTTCGGATTCATGAAGTTCACATCCCACGGAGAAATTGACAACCCTGAGTGTACCAGTCGGAAATGTCTCCAACTGTACAATACTCACTTCACAAGACGTCGATGAACACACACACACACACTCACACACACACACACACACACACACACACACACACACACACACACACTACAACTTTTCCCTCAAAATGAAGGAAAATTCTGACAAGTGAACCAAAAATACAATTTGGGGAGAGTGCCGAAAGATTTGAACATCAAAGTGTTCCTTTGATGAAGAGTTTGACGACCGGGTTGACAATCTCCTTTGAAGTCTGTACCAGTTTTCGGCATCTCCTTCTCCAGGCGACATCAAGAGCCCTGAAAATGACGACATATTAACACCAAAAGGCGCTAATACACGGGAGACGCCTTGGCTACTTTACGTAAATGAAACGCTTTTGTGCCTCTGTGACTCTGTGTGTGTGTGGCGACGGAAAGGGAACGTTTATCTCACGATGTGAATTGTTTGGGTGCCATTCGTGCCCGAGGAGCTGTGAAGGTGTTTATGGTCGATGGCGTAAATCTCAAGTCTGGTCGGTGGTGAGAGATGTCTACTGGCAACTCTTGGAAGTGTTGATGGTTGAGTATATCTTGTGGCAAGTCATGAAAGATAAGAATTTAGTCGCCATAATATTATTGACCTTCAACATAAACATGGAATTTAAACATAGACATAGACATGCAACATAGATAGAGCTCTGCAACATAAACATAGACATGCAACATAGATAGAGCTCTGCAACATAAGACATCCTCAATCACCCACCAGCCTTGATAAAGACACACTCTACGTCCTCAGAAACTTATTGTGTGGATAACAGCTAAAGAAAATTTATACCACCCCCTCGACCCTGTGAGATGACTTGAATTAATTAGGAGTCTTTAAAAGCGTCTACATCTTTATTCTAGCTTTTCTTATCAGTAGGGAGACATATGTGCGTGTGTGTGTGTGCGTGTGTGTGTGTGCGTGTGTGTGTGTGTGTATGTGTATGTGTGTTATATCGCACTCGTGAAACTACATACATCATTAAAGTTAGTAATGACGTGATTAAAAGCAGTAAAAAATAAAACATGGTTCATCATCTCGTGCGGTGGACAGTGAGGAGCACTCTGGCAGGAGTCGTGAGGAAGACAGAGGCAGTATTTATAGAGTCAACACCCGGCTCACTCCTACAGAACACAGAGAGGTTCACCCGCCTGCCAAATGAGCTCACCCCCACGCCCCTCCCTCCCTCCCTCCTTCTCTCCTCAACTTTTACAGTCTAAGTAGTCATGAATATCTCACTTGAGTCTTGAGATTTTCACTTATCAATATTTCTTAATTCTTATGTAATTTTGATTGACTTTTAATGATCTTATTATCATTTATTAATTATCTGGGGTCTACACAAGTCACGTATGTTTGCATGTATATATAAATTTATCTAAGTATATATTTCCATTTGTTTACTTACAGTACTTATACATATTTCTATGCAACTGTCTATTTCTCGACCTATGTCTCCCCACCTACCCACGACCCATCACCCAGCTATCTAACTGGACACGTACAAAAGACGAATCAGCCTTGACATCAGGTGACTTCCATGAAATGTTGCCTTTTCACGCTCGCTCTACATTCAGATCCCACTGACTCCTCTGATCTGCAGTGGACACAGGTGCAGCTTCAATTGGTCATACGATTTGCATCTATTTCATACCCGAATCAAATGTCGTTTGGTAAAATTCGTCCACTGAATTCCATTTCTTGGCTCCACAATTTTCCTTTTGCTAGCTGCCATACCTTCATTACTCCTTACTGTAAGGTTCACACACCAATTGTTTTCCTTCTGATGTTGACATTGACCTTCTAGATCAGTTTTGGCCATTAGTTCCAATACCAGGAAAAAGGAAAACATTTGACCCAAAGAAAACTAGATGAGAATTTAGTGATTAAAAAAAATCAATGAAACATGAATATTTTCCACAGGTATTTCTCATCATACTGATTCAAGTTTAAGGATTAAAACTGTATATTTACGACCCAAACACGTAGCGTCAGTGTTACCTTGACGATATGGTGATTAAAGCAGCTTTCAGATTTTTAATGTTGCCTAGTGTCTCACAAGACATACTTCTGAAATATCTGGTTTACGATCTCGGGTCAAAAAGTAGTATTTATTGTAACTATAGTCTACTGAGGATTTTTTTTAATGTTATGTATTTTGGCGCAATTTTACTGTCGATATATTTAAATGATAAATCTTGTGTCAATGGTATAAATGACTCTCTCTCTCTCTCTCTCTCTCTCTCTCTCTCTCTCACCCCCCACATGACTAACAAAGAGACCCACTGAAGGACGACACGAACACGGAGGCCATATATACAATAACCAAACCTCACATCGCCCCACAATATATACACTGGGGGTGGGGGGGGCGGACTCCGTGTAACCTTGACCTGAAGACGAGGTGGAGTTGGAGGGAGAGAGAGCTCCATACTCCATAACCTTAACCCCTGGAGTATGATGGTATTGTATTCATGGTCTAAGGGGGTTAAATCATCGTAGGCAAGGGGTTAAAGAGTATCTCAATCCACGACTTTGTATTTCCATAAGACTCCACAGATAGTATAAGACCCTTCTACTTAGCCTCCTTCTCCTCCACTTTTTCTCCTTCTCCTCCACTGTTCATCCTTCTCCTCCACTCTTCCTCCTTCTCCTCCACTCTTCATCCTTCTCCTCCACTCTTCATCCTTCTCCTCCACTCTTCCTTCTTCTCCTCCACTCTTCCTCCTCCTCCTCCTCCTCAATTCTTCCTCCTTTCTCTACTTCACCCTTCTAATCTTCCTATTCTCCCTAACCAAACCAAGCTAACCTAACCTTTTTCCTGGCCCTCCTTCTCTTCCTATCTCTGTCCCTCTCACCTTCCTTCCCTCCTTCCCTCCCCCTCCTTCCCTCTCCCCAACCTACCAACCTCGCCTCAATATCCAAATCCCTCCATTTTACCCTTCCCACCACACCCTCCCTCCCTCACCTCCCTCCCTCCCTCACATCTACACACACACACACACACACACACACACACACACACACAGAGCGGCCTTGGGTGTTTTTTTCGAGTTCAGGAAGCCGAAAGTGCGGTACGGTGGGGCCTTTTGTCAGCCACCGCCAAGTGGAGGACCACGCAGCTCCATTGTTTTGGTCGAAGAGTCTCTTGTGGTCTGTGGCGAGTTTCTTTAACCCGACTTAAAGATAATAAAGATAGTTATGCTTTGGGTTTTATGAGTTTTGTAGTTTTGTATAACGTCTGACACTAGTTAGGACACTACATGATATGAAATTAGCACTTTATATGGGTGAAAATTATAAAGATTAGCCAATAAATTATTTTACATGATGATTATACACCTTAACTTTACATGGAGGTTAGATTAGTATAGGTTAAGTTAGCATTAGGGTGAAATAGTGGGGGACTAATCCTCATGTCATCCGTTTACACACACACACACACACACACACACACACACACACACACACACAGACGACGCAACACAATATTCTGGGTTGCACAAGAAGCACTTTGCAGGCTCAACAACAAATCTGTAATTATCTGGTGATGAGCCAACCCGCCATCGTCCCTGAGAGAGTGGGTATGAGGGAGAGAAGAAGGGCGGAGAGGGTGTAAGAGTAATAGGCAGTGAAGGAGAGTAGATGAGGATGATAAAGGAGGAACGAAGAGGAAGAGCAGTGAGAGAGAGAGAGAGAGAGAGAGAGAGAGAGAGAGAGAGAGAGAGAGAGAGAGAGAGAGAGAGAGACATGGACGTAGATGTAGAAAGTGAGACAGAGTTCAAGATAGACAGGGAAATAGAACACACACACACGCACACATATTAACAGTTAAATAGACAGACATAGACACAGACAGACAGACAGAATTACAAGCAGATAATAATAGAACTGTAACACGTGAATAGTTAAGACAAGAATTATAAACTAAGTATTATAGTCCCCCTGGCTAGTCTGAATGGCCTAATGGCTTATATGACTCCCAGGCATTACAGGTGAGAGGAAATGAACTCCTAGTTACTGACGCACGAGGTGAACATGACGCAGTAGCTCACCAATGAACAAACGAACAGGAGACGCAATATTTACAAGAAGCAACTGAAAATAAAATAGAAAATACACTCGAGTTAACGTTTAAGTAGCAAATGAATATTAAATAACCGAATGACTTTTAAGGAACGAGTTAAGTTTAGGATGGTGATGAACGTAAGCAGACGGTCGATGATCAGACAAAAAGCGGCGTTCAGACTGTAAACAAAAAATAAACACAGAGACAATGTTTATATAGCGAATAAACACCAAATAATTAAATGAAGTTTAAAGGAGCTGTCGTTGTGTAGGTAACTAGCTAACATTAAACAGAAGAACTATGCTCAAGCAGTAAGCAGACCATACTGAAACAGCTGGCGATGTTTACTATACTAATAGGGGTAAAACCACATGTTCCCCGGACCACACCTGTTATGATGTAAACACCGCATGCCTCTCCTCCCTCCCCTAACTACCTCACTTTGTAAACATTTGTCACTTTCTCGTCCCACTGATGACACAAAAAATACTTCTCTGCCAGCTGTAATATTCCTCCCTCTCTTCCTCCTTTAAAACAACAACAACCTCTGAATTACTCCACATATTCCTCCCTCTCTTCCTCCTTTAAAACAACAACAACCTCTGAATTACTCCACATATTCCTCCCTCTCTTCCTCCTTTAAAACAACAACAACCTCTGAATTACTCCACATACTCCTCCCTCTCTTCCTCCTTTAAAACAACAACAACCTCTGAATTACTCTATTATACCTCCTCTCCTCCCTTTTAAAAACAACAACAACCTCTGAATTACTTCCCATACCTCCCTTCCTCCTTTAAACAACAACAACCTCTGAATTACTCCACATACTCCTCCTCTTCCTCCTTTAAACAACAACCCCAAATTACTCCATACCTCCCTCTTCCTCCTTTAAAACAACAACAACCTCTGAATTACTCCACATACTCCACCCTCTCTTCCTCCTTTAAAACAACAACAACCTCTGAATTACTCCACATACTCCACCCTCTCTTCCTTCTTTAAAACAACAACAACTTCTGAATTACTCCACATATTCCTCCCTCTCTTCCTCCTTTAAAACAACAACAACCTCTGAATTACTCCACATACTCCTCCCTCTCTTCCTCCTTTAAAACAACAACAACCTCTGAATTACTCCACATATTCCTCCCTCTCTTCCTCCTTTAAAACAACAACAACCTCTGAATTACTCCACATACTCCTCCCTCTCTTCCTCCTTTAAAACAACAACAACCTCTGAATTACTCCACATACTCCTCCCTTTCTTCCTCCTTTAAAACAACAACAACCTCTGAATTACTCCACATATTCCTCCCTCTCTTCCTCCTTTAAAACAACAACAACCTCTGAATTACTCCACATATTCCTCCCTCTCTTCCTTCTTTAAAACAACAACAACCCCTGAATTACTCCACATATTCCTCCCTCCTTAAAACAACAACAACTCCTGAATTACTTCCACATACTCCACCCTCTCTTCCTCCTTTAAAACAACAACAACCCCTGAATTATCTCACATACCCTCCCTCTTCCTTCTTTAAAAACAACAACAACTTCTGAATTACTCACATACTTCTCCCTCTTCCTTCTTTAAACAACAACAACCTCCTGAATTACTTCCACATACCCTCCCCTCTCTTCCCTCCTTTAAACAACAACAACTCCTGAATTACTCCACATACTCCTCCTCTCTTCCTCCTTTAAAACAACAACAACCTCTGAATTACTACATAGCCTCCCTCTCTTCCTCCTTTAAAACAACAACAACCTCTGAATTACTCCACATACTCCTCCCTCTCTTCCTCCTTTAAAACAACAACAACCTCTGAATTACTCCACATACTCCTCCCTCTCTTCCTTCTTTAAAACAACAACAACCTCTGAATTACTCCACATGCAGCCATAACAAACTGCTTTAGACTAGCTCAAACTCCACCCCAAAGTATATAACTCTCCCGCCAACATGATTTTGAAAGTTTTAAAAGTATGTAATGTCGGCGGGTTTATCAGCCGGAGTTTGTTTGTTATCTGTTACTGATGTTTTGGTATTAGACTTTTAAAGAAGTTTGTCATCAATCAAAGTAGTTTTGGGGGGACAGACAGACACACACACACACACACACACAGATAAACAGACAGACATACAGAGACAGACAGCCAGGCAGACAGACAGGCAGACAGACTTTTCTCACCTGGAGCAGAAAGCAAGAAAAAAAAATACTGATAAAACATCCAAGCTGCAAAAGAGAAATTAAATTATCTTACGAGAATAGAGAAATAAGATGAAGTTGAAGGTTATATGAAGTGAAAGAGATAAGAAGAATACAATTACCTGAGTAAAACAGTTAATAAAGATAAGAAAGAAAGAAAGAAAAAAAAAACATTAAAACCTGCCTTACCTTAATGACATAACTGAACAGGTATCTTAATTATCTCACCTGAGTGTCTCCTGAAATACAGTGTTATTATGTTGATACAAATATTTAAACAGAAACGACTCCAAATGAATATACTGAGTCGAGTTACATTTAAGAGGAAGAAGATAACAGGAAGTAAAGAAAAATCAAATAACACAAAGAGTAAAGGACTGAAAGGAAGAGAGAATAACAAAGATAAAATAACAAAGGACGGAAACGAAATATGAAGAGCTAAGACAAAAAGTAAAAGAATCGGACAAAATTTTAAAGTTGGAACCAAAAAATGGAAAAGGAACTAAGATAACGAATGGGATGGAAAAGGGAAAGAAGCAATTGCACACTGATAATGTCTTTAGAATCATGAGTGCTATTACAACTCCAGGAAGGGGGAGGGGGTAGGGGTAGGAGGACGGAGGAGGATAGGGGAAAGGGGTAGAGAGGGGTAGAAGGAAGGGAGGAGGGAAGTGGGGAGGGGAGGGGTAGAGGGAGAGGTAGAAGAGGAGAGGGAACAAGGAAGGGAAAAGGAGGGATGGAAACAAGGCGAGGAAACGGGGGGGGGTGGCTAAAAAGATGCCATCCTTTGCAAACCATCGTCATTAAGTTTAATTTGGGAAACCTCCATTAGGCTGTGAAACCCATTAAGTTCAAGACATTTAACCCCCTCCCCCGCGCCTCACACGTGCCCAAGGAACCTTTAAGAGATGCCATTCATCCGCTGTTAAGACATGACATTATATTTTAAAAAAGAAAAGTTCCATTAATTTTCAGAAACTACCCAATGGCGCAGGAGAGGACCTTAGGAGGATATCTTTGCCTGTAAACACGTGCCATTAAGTTTAAAGCTGCCTGCATTAAGCTGAAGAACAAATAACTCCCAAGAAGAATGAAAGCCAAGGGAAAATGAAAAGAAAAAGATGAGAACTTAAAGTGGCTTAGAGCATCTTCACTATACTCGTCTGAAGATACAAAAATAAATGTTTTTAAAATCCTCTGAAGACTTTAAAAAAATAATGAGATAATTTTATACTATGGACGAACAACTTTATACACGTTATTCAGATATTTTCACAATAAGCTGAAAGTATGAAGGTAATGCAACACAGCTTAGGAAAACAACAGAGAGCTTTATTGTGAACCATGAAGAACTGTACACTATAACTACCTAGTACACTCTCTCTCTCTCTCTCTCTCTCTCTCTCTCTCTCTCTCACATACACATGCTTCCCTCACTGTCCTACGTTCTCATCATTCTCTCTCGTTCTCTACCTCTCTTCTCCAATTGCCTCACCCCGCCACAAGCGTCTCTGCCACATTACCTGACCTCCTCGCCTCACCTTGATGCCTCAGTGTCATGCCTAGAGGTTGTGGCGGCTCACGAGAATTCTTGTGTGTGTGTGTGTGTGCGTGTGTGTGTGTGTGTGTGTGTGTGTGTGTGTGTCTTAACCCTCAAATCTTTCCAGTTTACTGAGAGGACCCATAATTCTCTCTCTCTCTCTCTCTCTCTCTCTCTCTCTCTTCCTTTCCTATTGTGTCAACCACTAATATATCAATATCACCACCATCATCGCCATCATCGCCACTACCATTACTAACACTCCCAACAACGACCAAAATAACCATTACTACCATTATCACTTCATCATCACCATCACTACCACGTCAACTATACCATCACCACGTATTAATTAATTACCACCTACACTAATTAACACCACCAACACCACCAACACCAACACCACCTTACACCACCAACACCACCAACACCACCACCAATTTCAATTTCACCACCACCCACACCACCAACACCACCACCACCACCACCAACACCACCAACACCACCACCACCAACTTCTCCTCTTCTCGGATAATCTGTTATTCCTGTTGTCAAAATTCTGGGCCGGCCTGACACACACACTCATCAATAACCAGGGACTTGTATGTTTCCTCAAGAATCCTTCAAAGGACTATTAATATTAATTAATCCTTCCTCGCCACTTTAAACCAGGTGAGACAAGGACAAGTGTTTTGCGGGAGGGGTATATCCTGGCTGTGTGTGTGTGTGTGTGTGTGTGTGTGTGTGTGTGTGTGTGTGTGTGTGTGTGTGGTGAGCCTTTTGAAATGTTAACAAATGTCTTCGGCAGGTAGTGCATCTCGTCCCCGCCTCAGAATACGACTGTTGGGTCCTGAGGGAGGTGACCTATTTCAAGTACATGTTCCCCCTGTACAAATATCCTTCAGCTGGGGACATCATCGCTGCTAAATGATTCTAGTGAAGGGAAGTTATATTCTGCTGGACCATTTTCAATTTTTCTAACCTTAAACAGAAAGAGATGGAGACCTTTCAACTTCCTCTTTAAGCGAAACGAAAATAGAAAACAAGACCAGAAACAAGAAGGAACTACTAGACATTAATAGACAGCCCAACTATTACTCCGGTTTAAGCTTTTGGTGGTGGGAAAAAAAGGTAAGGATAGTTTTAAAAAAATCTAGTAAGTTTTTTGCTTCTTTGGGGCGGTTGAACTCCAGGATGAGAACTTTTTTTTTTTTAAATGTACTGTAGTCTAATGTTACTTAAGACTGTTTCTTTATGGGAGGGGGAGAAGAATGGGAGGGAGGAGGGAATAAGGAGGGATAAGCGTGGCAGTCTGACGAAGGTGGACTGCAGCGAGGAAACAATATCATCATCAATATCATCATCAATATCATCATCAATATCATCATCAATATCATCATCAATATCATCATCATCTGCATCATTATTTTTCAGCCATTATCCTCGCTCGTATGTGGTAGTCGTGATTACCCGATGGCATCTTGTTCTGATATCTATTATGGCAAATTTCAAACAAGTTCTACGTCTGAATGCCCATCCTATCACCAGCCTACATAACAGAGTGAGAACTGAGCCTCATACGTAGGACTTTGAAACGCCTTCTTAGCTGGCAAGGAGGTCCACCATTCTCTGAGCTAATCATAATTTTAAAAGAATTATTTGATTTAATCCTAATTTTCTCTAACAATCATTCAATTTTTATGGTGTTTTAAGTCATTCCTGAATTTTACACATACACGTTTGTTTTAATCACTTGGGTACAGAATCCATTCCTCGTCTAGTCTTGCCAAATATCGAAAGTGGCGTCCCTGTAGTGAAGTGGCTAGGTGAGATAGTCAGTTAGGGGAGATAGTCAGTTAGGGGAGATAGTCAGTTAGGGGAGATAGTTAGTTAGGGGAGATAGTTAGTTAGGGGAGATAGTCAGTTAGGGGAGATAGTCAGTTAGGGGAGATAGTTAGTTAGGGGAGATAGTGTTAGGGGAGATAGTCGTTAGGGGAGATAGTTAGTTAGGGGAGATAGTTAGTTAGGGAAGATAGTCAGTTAGGGGAGATAGTTAAGGGGAGATAGTTAGTTAGGGAGATAGTCAGTTAGGGGAGATAGTTAGTTATGGGAGATAGTTAGTTAGGGGAGAGAGTAGTTAGGGAGATAGTTAGTTAGGGGAGATAGTCAGTTAGGGGAGATAGTTAGTTAGGGAGATAGTTAGTTAGGGAGATAGTCAGTTAGGGAGATAGTCATTTAGGGAGATAGTCAGTTAGGGGAGATAGTCAGTTAGGGAGATAGTCAGTTAGGGATATAGTCAGTTAGGGAGATAGTCATTTAGGAGATAGTCAGTTGGGGAGATAGTCAGTTAGGGAGATAGTAGTTAGGGGAGATAGTCAGTTAGGGGAGATAGTCAGTTGGGAGATAGTCAGTTAGGGAGATAGTCAGTTAGGGAGATAGTCAGTTAGGGATATAGTCAGTTAGGGAGATAGTCATTAGGGGAGATAGTTAGTTAGGGAGATAGTCAGTTAGGGAGATAGTCAGTTAGGGGAGAGAAGTTATAGTCAGTTAGGGGAGATAGTCAGTTAGGGAGATAGTCAGTTAGGGGAGATAGTCATTAGGGGAGATAGTTAGTTAGGGGAGATAGTCAAGATAGGTTAGGGAGATAGTCGTAGGGAGATAGCTGTTAGGGGAGATAGTTAGTTAGGGGAGATAGTCAGTTAGGGAGATAGTCGTTAGGGGATAGTCGTTAGGGATATAGTCAGTTAGGGAGATAGTCAGGGAGATAGTTAGTTAGAGATAGTTAGTTAGGGAGATAGTCAGTTAGGGGAGATAGTTAGTTAGGAGATAGTTAGTAGGAGATAGTCAGTTAGGGAGATAGTTAGTTAGAGATAGTTAGTTAGGGGAGATAGTCAGTTAGGGAGATAGTCATTTAGGGAGATAGTCAGTTAGGAGATAGTCAGTTAGGGAGATATTAGTTAGGGGAGATAGTCAGTTAGGGAGATAGTCAGTTAGGGAGATAGTCAGTTAGGGGAGATAGTCAGTTAGGGGAGATAGTTAGTTAGGGAGATAGTCAGTTAGGGAGATAGTCAGTTAGGGAGATAGAGGTTAGGGAGATAGTCAGTTAGGGAGATAGTCAGTTAGGGAGAGAGTTAGTTAGGAGATAGTCAGTTAGGGAGATAGTTATTGAGATAGTTAGTTAGAGATAGCAGTTAGGGATATAGTCAGTTAGGGATGGAGTCAGTTAGGAGATAGTCAGTTAGGGAGATAGTTAGTTGGAGATAGTCGTTAGGGGAGATAGTCGTTAGGGGAGATAGTTAGTTAGAGATAGTCAGTTAGGAGATAGTTAGTTATATAGTTAGATAGTCAGTTAGGAGATAGTCAGTTAGGGATATAGTCATAGGGGAGATAGTCAGTTAGAGATAGTCAGTTAGAGATAGTCAGTTAGGGAGATAGTCAGTTAGGGATATAGTCATTTAGGAGATAGTCAGTTGGGGAGATAGTTGGTTAGGGAGAATGGTCAGTTAGGGAGATAGTTGGTTAGGAGATAGTTAGTTAGGGAGATAGTCAGTTAGGGATATAGTCAGTTGGGGATATAGTCATTTTAGGGAGATAGTTAGTTGGAGATGTCAGTCAGGGGAGAGATGTGTTGGGAGATAGTCAGTTGGGGATATAGTCATTTAGGAGATAGTCAGTTAGGGAGATAGTCAGTTAGGGAGATAGTCAGTTAGGGAGATAGTCAGTTGGGGATATAGTCAGTTAGGGGATATAGTCATTTGGGGAGATAGTTAGTTAGGAGATAGTCAGTTAGGGGATAGTCAGTTAGGGGATATAGTCATTTAGGATGATAGTTGGGAATGGTCAGTTGGGGAGATAGTCAGTTAGGAGATAGTCAGTTGGGGATATAGTCATTTAGGGGAGATAGTCAGTTGGGGAGATAGTCAGTTGGGGAGATAGTCAGTTAGGAGATAGTCAGTTGGGAGATAGTCAGTTGGGGAGATGGTCAGTTGAGGGGATATAGTCAGTTGGAGATAGTCGGTTAGGGGATATGGTATTTGGAATGGTCAGTTGGGGATAGTCATTTAGGGGAGATAGTCAGTTGGGGAATGGTATTTGAGATGGTCGTTGGGGAGATAGTTGGTTAGGGGAGATAGTCAGTTGGGGATATAGTAGTTGGGGAGTCAGTTGGGGAGATAGTCAGTTAGGAGATAGTTAGTTAGGAGATAGTCAGTTGGGGATATAGTCAGTTGGGGAGATAGTCAGTTGGGGATATAGTCATTTGGGGAATAGTCAGTTGGGGAATAGTCATTTGGGGAGATAGTCAGTTAGGGAGAAGTCAGTTGGGAGATAGTCAGTTGGGGAGATGTTGGTTAGGAGATAGTCAGTTGGGGATATGTCAGTTGGGGGATATAGTCATTTGGGGAGATAGTTAGTTAGAATAGTAGTTAGGGATATGAGTCAGTTAGGGGATATAGTCATTTAGGGAGATAGTTAGTTAGGGAGATAATTCAGTTGGGGATATAGTCAGTTAGGGAGATAGTCAGTTAGGGATATAGTCATTTTAGGGAGATAGTCAGTTAGGAGATAGTCAGTGGGAATAGTCAGTTGGGGGATATAGTCATTTGGGGGATATAGTCAGTTAGGGAGATAGTCAGTTAGGAGATAGTCGGTTGGGGGATATGGTCATTTAGGGGATATAGTCAGTTAGGGGAATTCAGTTGGGATATAGTCACTTGGGGAGATAGTCAGTTAGGGAGATAGTCGTCAGGAATAGTCGGTGGGAATAGTCAGTTAGGGATAGTCAGTCAGGATAGTCAGTTGGGGAATGGTAGGTGTAGAGATAGTCAGTTAGGGAGATAGTCATTTAGGGATATAGTCAGTTGGGAGATAGTCAGTTAGGAGATAGTCAGTTAGGGAGATAGTTAGTTGGGAGATAGTCAGTTGGGAGATGGTCAGTTAGGGGAGATAGTCAGTTAGGGAGATAGTCAGTTGGGAGATAGTCAGTTGGGGAGATAGTCAGTTGGGGAGATAGTCAGTTAGGGAGATAGTCAGTTGGGGAGATAGTCAGTTAGGG
>NW_024715228.1:9281274-9306274 GCF_018991925.1 Homarus americanus
AGATAGTCAGTTGGGGAGATAATCTATATCGTTTAAGAAGAAATAATCTATATTGCAGAATAATCATAACAAATATGGAAATAACACTGAGGCAGCTCTTCAGTTAGAACCATTCCAACAAGGAAGAGCACCGGAAGCATGAATCATTTGATATAATAAAGTGTTTGCAGCAAAGAGACCGGAAGTGTTGCAGCAAAGAAGCCGGAAGTGTTGCAGCAAAGAGGCAGGTGTTGTGAGGCCGGAGTGTTGCAGAAAGGAGCCGGAGGTGTTGCGCAAAGAGACCGGAAGTGTTGCAGCAAAGAGGCGGAAGTGTTGCAGCAAAGAGGTCGGAAGTGTTGCAGCAAAGAGAGCCGGAAGTGTTGCAGCAAAGGGAGCAGATGTTGCGAGCCGGAAGTGTTGCAGCAAAGAGAGCGGAAGTGTTGCAGCAAAGAGCCGGAAGTGTTGCAGCAAAGGGAGGCCGGAAGTGTTGCAGCAAAGAGAGCCGGAAGTGTTGCAGCAAAGAGAGCCGGAAGTGTTTGCGCAAGAGAGAGCCGGAAGAGCCTAAAGATGTATGAAATGATGCGAACAAAGGAGCATTAATAGCGCTCAAAGTCAAGCTCCTGGCACGTGTCAAAGGAGAAGTTCTTTGGAGTGAAATATACAATCTCCCCTGAACCGAATGATAAAAGACCTTGGAATCGAGCTTTATCGCCCGGTGTTGCTGCTCCTCCTCCTCTGAATGATGACTATTATGGTCGCTGGAGTGAATGTCTGGGTAAAAAATAAAATTCAGCCTAGGATAGTCACAAATCTTCTCTCTCTCCTCCCAGCGTTGCCCTCACTGGGAGTAGTCGTGTGTGTGGGCATTTGGCAACCCTTTACCTAATTAAATACTTGCAATTTACATGGAGTTTGTAATTAGACAGCGTGCATGAGAAGGCAGCATTATCTGCTCTGTGGTTCAACCTTCAGCTAATAGCTTTCCACTCCACCAGCTATAAAATCCCTCCTACAATAAATTCTACAAAATATTAAATTCTCAGCCGCTACAAAATCCTTCCTCCAACAAAAAAATCGTCAATATTCCCACTAGTTCTAAAATCCTTCCTTTAAATAAAAATCCTTCAAAAATATAAAATTTCCTACCACTATAAAATCCAGTAAACAAAACAAAAACACACTACGACAAAATTTAATGAGGAAAAAATCTCACTAGGGAAAATTTTCCATAGGGGAAAAAATTATTTGTGGACTAGATTTACTCTGGGAAAAAAACAGCGGGCAAAATGAAATGCTATCTGAGAAAATTCAAACGGAAGAAATCCAAGTTGGCGAAAAGACCACTAGACCAAATCCCGTTGAAATAGAGAAACGATAACTCTTGAGTACGATAAGTTAACCCTTGAGTACGATAACGTAACCCCTTTAGAGGTCGATGAATTGCCCTTTGATACGATAATGTAACCCCTTTAGTACGAACAACCCTTTGAGTACGATAACGTAACCCCTTCAGTACAATGACTTAAACTTTGAGTACGAGAAATTAACCCCATGGTAACAATATTTTAACCCCCCTGAATACGAAACTTTAGCCCTTGAGTATAATAATTAGCCTTCTTGAGGGTGATGACTTACCATTACATACAATAAATTAGCCTCTTGATTCATCGGACTCAAGGTGTTAAGTCATCGTACTCAAGGGATTAAGTACTATAACTCTAATTGTATTTACGACTGACTGCTGGAAGTTTTTTTAATTAATCGTATAATAATATACCTTAACATATGTCTATTAATTATTGTTAACGCTTACCAATTATCGTCATATGACATTATTAGAATGATTCTGGAAAACTAACAAAAAAATCATTAAATCACGCTGAACTTAACAACAACTCAACCTAACCTAAAAATAACCGAACCTAACCTAAGCTAACCTTATCTTGGGTATAGTGCATGTGTAAGTGCATTTTGAATTTATATCCATATATATATATATATATATATATATATATATATATATATATATATATATATATATATATATATATATATATATATATATATATATATATATGTGTGTGTGTGTGTGTGTGTGTGTGTGTGCGTGTTATGTGTATAGCTTGTGTGTGTGTGTAATAATATAATTAACGGTTTATGAAAAGTCGGCAGCCCGAAGGCTGAAAATATACATTAGACAAAAATGACTTATTACATACAAAGACATGGGGTGGGTGGGTGGGTCGTTTAACAAAGCTTTCATTACTGAAGAAAGAAGAACAATGATTGAACATACAAATTATTATAGTTTACAGTTGATGGCACGGGCCTGGGCGGTCATGGAGACACCGGGCGGTGTGGTGTTCACGTGGTACAGTAACTCGTCCTCAGGTGTTGATATGAAGGACCTCACATGGTCATGGAGACACCGGGTGGTGTGGTGTTCACGTGGTGTAGTAACTCATTCTCGGGTGTTGATACGATGGACCTCACGTGGTCATGGGGACACCGGGTGGTGTGGTGTTCACGTGGTACAGTAACTCGGCCTCAGGTGTTGATATGAAGGACCTCACGTGGTCATGGGGACACTGGGTGGTGTGGTGTTCACGTGGTGTAGTAAATCATCCTCAGGTGTTGATATGAAGGGACCTCACGTGGTCATGGGGACACCAGGTGGTGTGGTTCACGTGGTGCAGTAACTCGTCCGGTGTTGATATGAAGGACCTCACGTGGTCATGGGGACACCAGGTGGTGTGGTGTTCACGTGGTGCAGTAACTCGTCCTCGGGTACGTTATGAAGGACCTCACGTGGTCATGGGGACACCGGGTGGTGTGGTGTTCACGTGCGGGTGCAGTAACTCGTCCTCGGTTGTTGATATGGGGCTGACCTCACGTGTCAGCGGGGACACCGGTGGTGGATGTTCACGTGGTGCAGTAACTCGTCCTCGGGTGTTGATATGAAGGACCCTACGTGGTCATGGGGGACACCAGGTGGTGTGGTGTTCACGTGGTGCAGTAACTCGTCCTCGGGTGTTGATATGAAGGACCTCACGTGGTCATGGGGACACCGGGTGGTGTGGTGTTCACGTGGTGCAGTAACTCGTCCTCGGGTGTTGATATGAAGGACCTCACGTGGTCATGGGGACACCGGGTGGTGTGGTGTTCACGTGGTGCAGTAACTCGTCCTCGGGTGTTGATATGAAGGACCTCACGTGGTCATGGGACACCGGGTGTGTGGTGTTCTACGTGGTGCAGTAACTCGTCCTCGGGTGTTGATATGAAGGACCTCACGTGGTCATGGGGACACCGGGTGGTGTGGTGTTCACGTGGTGTAGTAACTCGTCCTCGGGTGTTGATATGAAGGTGTGAAGCCGGCCCTCTGTTGTTCTCAGGGTGGACTGATTAGCACCTCCTTGTCAGAAGATGGCGGTCAGTTCCCAGGGGTGCTTATCTCACTGGTGGGTCACGGCTCTCACTGGTACTGTCCAGTGCTGAATTCACTGGCTTAAACACTGTTCATCACTGTTCAACACTGATCCCACTTCTTCCCGAAACGAAATTGTCACTTTTGATTATGTTGATATCCCGGTGGTAAGGATGGGTCGGGGAGAGGGACTTGGGGAATGGGCCGAACATTGGCCAACGGGGGCAGCTGCTCACAGGAACAGCGCCTGAATAGGTCTTGACCCTAAGGTGGTCAGGGATTTAGTGTTTGTGTGTGTGTGTGTGTGTGTGTGTGTGTGGTAGCTTGAAGGAGGCACGATCACCCACCACTAAGCCACCCAACACATACTGCAGACGGTAGTGAAAACGAACTGCTCTGGGTGTCGACTGGAGCAGAATTTACTATCACGTATTTTTAACCAATGAGGAAATTTGTTGTTTTCGACTTGTTTGTTGTGAACTGTTTGTGATTGTCTGCGACCCTTGTTTGTTTATTTCTGTTTATTCCTGTTTGGTATTTGTTGTTGTTGTTGTTGTATGGTGGGAAAAATGTGTTTTTTTTTCTGGGATTGTGTGTGTGTGTGTGTGTGTGTGTGTGTGTGTGTGTGTGTGTGTGTGTGTTAAGACTTTTCTTTTGTTTCCTGCGTTTTATATTTAGCGTTCGTAATCATTTCAGTTAACCAGTCAAGTGTCAATTATAAAAGTCAGTTTGTCAGTCAAGCGTCAATTTTTAAAGTGAATTAGTTAGTCAAGACTCAATATTCAGAGTCAGTCAGTCAGTCAGTCAAGCGTTAATAATTCTCAAAGTCAGTTAGTCAGTCAAGACTCAATAATCAGAGTCAGTCAATTAATTTTATAAGCCTTTCAGTGAACGAGGTTAAGTTCAGTAGACTGTGATGTATTTAGGAAAGCTTAACAGTTTTTGGCTGACTAGAAAGCTCCCTCATGTTGCAGTTGTCCTTCACCACGGACACGGATGTGAACACGGACGTAAAGACCTTGAATAATGACGCAAATACGGAAGGAAAATCTAACCTAGGATGTGGACGTAAAGACGGACAATAACGCTAACGTACGTTGTGGAGGTACGTTAATATGTGTGTCCTTGTTCTTTCTGTTCTTGTTATTCTATATTTGTTTATTCCTGTTTTTGTTATTCCCACTTTTTTTAATTTTTTTTTATTTTATCTAAGTTCTTATTATTTGTGTTCTTGTTATTTATATTTTATGGCTGTTATTATTATCCTCTTACTTGTTATTCCTTCTTTTGTTAGTTCTTCTTTTGCAATTCCTTCTTTTGTCATTCCTGTTCTCTTTCTACTTCATGTTCTTGCTTTTTTTTCGTTCTCAAGGTCTCCCCTGTTAATAATAATGTCGTATACACCTGCAAGAACTGAAACTCTCCCTCCAAAAACAATAGAACAATGCTACGTTACCATCCTTTTATTTTCTGCCTTTTATTCCATCATAATGTGTTCATAATGGGATTACAATGACTCATAATGCATTATAATGGTTCTACACACACTAAGGCCTGTAGGTTATCTCTTGCTCCCCTTCCCCTTCTCCTTCCCCTTCTCCTTCTCCTTCCCCTTCCCCTTCCCCTTCCCCTCCCCTCTCCCCTTCCAACATAACACATGCCATGAATTATCCCATTAGATAAAAGTCTTAGTAATGATAATGAGAAGCTGTTAGGTACAAGTTAGTATGATACATTGTTAACACACTAGTCCCGGTAATGAGATCATGTTAGATACTAATTAATGCATTATACTTCCAGGATTATTCATAAATGGTGGTTATGTAAATTTAGGAAGAGAAACGATTCATTTTAACACTGCCAGATGGTTGATGTGCCTCGACTCATGTTAACGAGTTGAGTTTCTTGTCTCCGAAGTAAATATTTCCCGTGTAAATTCCGTGGACAATTCCTATGTAAATATAACTTTAACTTTCTAAGAAACTCTCTACCAAGTCAACAGTAATTTGTATTAGATTGTGAAGTATATGTAGATTAGGGCGAAGGAATTGTTGTTTTCGTGTTTATAATGCATCTTAGGTGACTCAACGTGGCGGGTCTTGAAGCAGAGTTTAACTAAGTCTTATTATTGTAAACATGACATTAATATTACGAAAGGTATTTGGAAGTTTTGTGATGTGAGATTATAGTCTTTTATCTTTATCTTTTTTGTAAGCTGTAGGTGAGGCAGCATTAGCTAAATTGCCATGTACAGCAGTATTAAACCCGGTTGATGTCCTCATTACCAAAAAGGTTTCACAAACGGTACAATTTTTCGGTCAGTCGATCAGCGCGATGTTCGTTCATGTTTTCAGTTCACTGTGAGTTTCGTTCAGTCAACTGGGTAGCGTGTTGAGATCATGGTATTTTTTTACTCCCAGTGAGTCAGGTTTTCAGGTAAGGATATATTTTGACGATCAGTTTAGTGGTCCTTCAAATATACGTTTAGTCTGTCAGATGACCTCCCAGCAAGAACCTTCGTTTGTGTCGCCTGTCAATTAAAAAAATAATAAGATAACTATTGTATTAATTTAGTAAATAAGTTTTAGAAAATGAACTGTGAGTCAGATGTAAGCACAGAGGAAATAGTAAATTTGAGACAGTTTCACTACAGGCGTAAAGACAATAGTAACTTGTGAAAATATCAATTAAGTGTTGGACTATAAGCTCACGCGTCAGAGAGTTGAGGAACAGATACGATCATCGATGACCAAGTTACAGATGAGCCGATAACGTAACACGTGCGATAATCAGATAGGAGAGGTGACAGTAAGAGGGGAAGCCATGCCGCAGGTGCGACAAGTGCGGTCCAGCTGGGCAGGTCGGCTGCGGGTGGCGGCACTGGTGGCTTGGCGGCGTGGGCTTCAGTGTTGGCCAGACCGTCGGCCCGGGCGCACGGCGTGCATGTGCTCCCCTGTTACCTACCTCACCCCCGCCCGTTTTTTGCGCGCCCACGGTCTGTTTCTCACGCCCGCGGCCGCCATCGCCGCCCAGGATCTAGTTAGTGCTCTGCTGAACGCTACCATGCTCATTCAGCCTTAGTGTTGCTCGTAGTCAGTGCGCCTGCGCGCCACCCACGTGACTCTGCCATGACCCGACCTGCCCTCATCACACACACCCACGCCCACGCCCTCCGCCCAGCTCTGGGGTGGGTGGTGGCGTGGGTGGTGGTAGGAGTGCTGGCGCCCACGTGCCACGCCAACCCAGACGCCAAGAGGCTCTACGATGATCTCCTGAGCTCCTACAACCGCCTCATCCGACCCGTCCAGAACAACACCGACAAGATCACCGTCTGGATGAGGCTCCGACTCTCCCAACTCATTGACCTGGTGAGTACCTTCCTTCCCCACCCACCTGCCTCCACCTCCCTCTCTCTCTGAGGGAGGTCGACGGCCATCCTTCGTGGTGTACCCTGTCATGAGAAGTGATCCCCCGCTGGTCGATAGCCCAGTGTTGAGGCGAGAGGGCGAGCATAGGAGGCTGTAACGAGGTAATATTCGATACACCCTGACCCATGTTGTGGTTAATTAATGGATCACTGCTGGACCTCAGCCCAGGATGCCGGCGCGCTGTTTCCCTCCCATATTAACTTTAAATTACTCCTCTCTCACACAGTATATATACTTTCACTTGCAAATTAATTCTTGGGCTACAATGGTTCACTGTGTTCATAAAGTTAGGATATTATAATGTTGTTTACTTTGGCTCTCTTCTTTTAGACTTTGTTGACTCAGCATCTTGCCACGAGTACAGTGTTTCAGGGGCTGTGTTATGGTTCACAGTGAGGCAACGTTCTCTAATGAGTGTCGGGGTAGAGACCGGGTTGTCCTCTGGCTGCTGAAGAGAGATACACACATTGTCCTCTATATGTAACTAACTTCCAGTGGAGAAAGAAATCTAGGGAGACACTAATGAGGTGGAGGTGTTGGATCACCTCGGAGGCTATTATCTCGAGTGACTGTGAGTGATACACACACACCGTAACTCTGAGGAGACTTCATTTACTTTTACATCACGGGACGACTTTCTGCTCGCACTCATATAATTAAAATGCAAATAGACTGTTGTGGTTCACTTTACTGACAATTATAGCTAACGGAACCACAGTTCGGCTCCAACAGTACATAGGAGAAATGATCCCAGCCTCAGTAACTAGAAGGTCGACCAGCTCTCATGTCTCTAGTGAAGGAAACACAACCATATGTTTTAACCTACTGTAGTCTCCCCCTTTCCTGTGAGCTCTTATGTTACTATATATATATATATATATATATATATATATATATATATATATATATATATATATATATATATATATATATATATATATATATAAGTAGGTGTATGTGTGTGTGTGTGTCATGGCGACCTGTTGTGTTTAGGTTGGCAAGTCCGCCTCGCAAGTAAAAGGACATGGTTTCTATGGTTTCTATTCCATAATGAGTCAGAACTATGAGCCCTCTGCGGTGCCATTTGCTTCCTTCTATCCATCAGTGACTGTAGGCCTCGCTGTACACCACTCAACACGCTATGGTTTGGGATAATGGTCAGGTGTCCGGTGTTCCTGGGCAGGTGTCCGGTGTTCCTGGGCAGGTGTCCGGTGTTCTTGGGCAGGTGTCCGGTGTTCCTGGACAGGTGTCCGGTGTTCTTGGACAGGTGTCCGGTGTTCCTGAGTTATTTTACAGCACTACAATGTGTTACACAACTCGCCAACAATGGGTGTAGTTGTGTTAGTGGCAACTTGTGGGTTATAATCAAATTCCTGGCTGGTGGCCTCAGTTCACCCAGCCTCGACTGAGAGTGGGTGAACCAATACAATTATGGAGTATTGTCTGGTTTTACTCTTTCAGGTATTTTACCTTTATAATGTAAACTAAATATGGATAATTGATTTAATTCATATACTTTTTTCTCGAAAATTACAACTGGTTTGTTTTTAGGAACGATTATTAAAAACAACACATAAATGATCAGCATCATTACTAACCTAACCTAACTTAACCTAACCTAACCTAACCTAACCTAACCTAACTTAACTTAAACTAAACTAATCTAACCTAATAAAAGGTGCCTGGAATATCACCCGGACAAGCTATTAAGAAAAGAAACAAACTAAGCAACTAATCAGTCCCCTGGATACGGAGGGGGGGGGGCGGGGGAGGGGAGGAAGAGGAGGGGGAGGGTGAGGCGGAGGAGGAGGAAGGGGGGAGGGTGGTGGCGGAGGCAGTGTACAATAGTTACACTCATGAATAATTTAAACTAAAAGCAATGGACATGAACGAAGAAGATTACAGTCTCCCTGAATATTTGTCTAAAAGCTAACTATACACATACAAGGAGTCTCCCGCCTATGAAAACAAACTCTCGGATTAACAAACAAAAAAATGGGGCCTATACCACGATGAGCTGAGCCTCCCGGAACAAGTACAGGAAACAGACCTTAACCAGGAAAAAAAATAAGAACGAAGAAGCAATGTGTGTGATGGCGTCCTGCTTTGTTGACATTATATCAGATGTGGTTAGTGCCTGATGTTTACTTGATGAAGAGCCAAGCCAACACCTGCCCGGGGAATAAAAGAGGAGGGAGGGTGGAGAGGGAAGGAGGGAGGGTGGGAGGGTGGTGAGAGGGAGGGAGGGAGGGAGGGTGAGAGGGAGAGGAGAGGGGGGTGAGAGGGAAGGAGGGAGGGTGAGAGGGAAGGAGGGTGAGGGAGGGAGGAGGGAGGAGGAGGAGGAGGGAGGGGAGGAGGAGGGGGAGAGAGAGGGAGGAGGAGGAGGTGAGAGGGAAGGAGGAGGGGGTGAGAGGGAAGGAGGGAGGGTGGTGAGAGGGAGGAGAGGAGGGGGTGAGAAGGGGAGGGGAGGGAGGAGGGAGGGGTGAGAGGGAAGGAGGGAGGTGGGTGAGAGAGGGAGGGAGGGAGGGTGAGAGGGAAGGAGGATGGGGGTGAGAGGAAGGAGGGAGGGTGGAGAGAGGGAGAGGGAGGGAGGAGGGAGGGTGAGAGGTAAGAGGGAAGGAGAACGAGAGAGGAGGAAGATGAGAGGGAAGGGGGAGGGGAGGAGGAAGGAGGGAGGGTGAGAGGGAAGGAGGGAGGGTGATAGGGAAGGAGGGAGGGTGAGAGGAATGAAGGAGGGAGGGTAAGAGAGAAGGAAGGAGGATGAGAGGGAAGGGGGAGGGTGAGAGGAAAGGAGGGAGGGGTGAGAGGAAGGAGGGGGAGAGGGAAGCAGGATGGGGGTGAGAGGAATGAGGGAGGGAGGGTAAGAGGGAAGGAAGGAGGGAGAATGAAGGAGGTAGAAAAGAAGGAAGGAGGGGGAGGGTAGGAGAGGAGGGAGGAGGGAGAAAGGGTGAGAGGGAAGGAAGGGGTAAGAAATGGATAGATGGAGGGAAGGGGAAGGGGGGCAGAGAGAGGATTTAAAAGATAGATGGAGGAGAGAAAAGAAGAGGAGGAATCTAGATGGGAAGGGTTATGGTGTGGAAGGGGAAGGAGGGAAGGTGATATGATGGGGGAGCATGAGAATAGCAGAGAGGGAGAGGGGGGGGTGAGAGGGGAGAGGTAAGAGGGGAGAGATAGGATTTAAGAGGCTAGGGAGGGTATAAGCAGAGTGCGAGAGAAAGGAGAAGGGGGGAAGAGGGAGAGAGGGAGGGTGGTAGGACAAGAGAGGGGAATTTAAAGGGTAAGATAGGAATGGTGGAGAAAAAAAGAGGTAGAGAGGGATCAAAGAAGAGGCTTAAAATAGACATAGAAAGGGAGAGGAGGAGGAGGAGGAGGAGTCAAGGAGAAAAAGAGGAAGAGAGGTGAGAGGGAAGAGGAAACAGTGGAAATGAAAAGGTTGGACACACACACACACACACACACACACACACACACACACACATACTTCAAATTTTATATGCAAAATTATGAGAATAGATTTATCATGTGATCTTTTTTATTCTAAACAAATATCAATGTTGTAAGTGACCACAAATTCATCACTAGTTATTACCACAGGGTTAGAAAAGTCCGAGCTTGATTGGCGGATATGACTGATGACGTCAATGTACCCAGAGGAGAAAAAGTAAACCTGATTGGCTAAGAGGCTCGATGAAATAATATCTTAACTCACGGCCATCAAATAACAATTACCGTTTAAAAGATAGCTACATTGTCATTGGTCAACGGTACAATGAATTAACTTCCTATGGTTAATCAGCTATTTAAGACAATTTATATAGAACTGAGATCATTTTATTTCGCCTTTTCTGACCTAACTGATACTGTTGTTTACTCATTAAACATTATAATATTTTCAACGCAGTCAAATACCAGTTTCTAGACACCAGTGCTTTGAAAATTCCCCAGCACGCTTACAAGAATTTCGTATTAAAGTTAGTATTAGTCTTTGTAAGAGTACCATTGTCTTATGCCTAAGATATGGTGTCATTGTTTTGCTTCTCAGGTAATTGTGTTTTGTTCAAGGTACCAAAGGAGGGTTTTTTTTTTACTTACCTTTTCAATTTTGTTCTTATTTTCTTTGTCTCTCTGCGTAATGGTAAATATTTAAAACCCTCTAACGTTATTTAAACTCAAAAAGAATTTAATTATTCAAGTCTCTCTCTCTCTCTCTCTCTCTCTCTCTCTCTCTCTCTCTCTCGATGCTCTCCAGAAACCGGACGTAAAAAAAATGAAAAGGAGGAAAATTAAAGACTTTTACATCCTTTCTTGTCTTCCTCAAACAATAAACTAAGTTATCCAAAATTAAAATCAAGTGTGCCGACAAGTTGCTCTTAACATCACAGTTTAAGTTGTCGAGTAATTTTATACTCTAATTTTATCTCATAACTGATTTAAAATTTAATAACTACATCGTTCCTTGTGTTAAAAAATAAATAAAAACTACAGAGTCATAATTTCTTTGTAGTGATGATCGTATGACTGTCTATTAAGGCATCTTAGAGTAAAAAAAAAATAGAGGAAAATGTGATGGTATTTACAGGTGAGAAGCGAGACCTTTAAAACACCTTGGCCAATCATCAGATATCAAAGGTGTAAACTTACGATGTGTTGGTACAGTAATGGTACACTTGATGACATTTAATATGGATTTATACTCCATTTAGTGTAAAACATTTCACACACACACACACACACACACACACACACACACACACACGGTAATACTTAAAGAGGTGGTACTGAAATGTTGATACTACAAAAAGCTCGAGTCCGCAGATGACAGGATGAAAAGCCTCTTTGTACACTCAGCTTAAATCATGAGAGGCAATGAATATAGTCAACTCCACAACCCTGAACTAAATGACCATAACTCTAGAATCAATCAGGCTGACCACACAACCAACGATACCAGGAACGAACCTATTATGACTCCCATGCTAGGTGTACCAAGAAAGACATTTTAAGATTGTTTCAGTGTTACTTTAAGTGTGCTGTGTGCCCCGAGAGACAAGGCATATGAAGGAACTAGTTTGTATAATGTTATGTTGATTCACTGTAGTATAAGTTAAAAAGTGAGAAATATTGACCTTTTATAATCCTCACTACTTGTGTTGGGTGACATATATTTGTCTAAGTATAACGGAGGAAATCTAGGAACATTCAGCTGTTTTGTCAGTCTTTAATCTTTCACGGACCGGCGACCATCATCGTAAATAAGAGACTAAAAATGATCCCACAAAAGGTGATGTGTGGAGGAGCACCGGCCTGCTGAGAGAAGAGTTTCTTTGTTGATTCACCAGTTGTCTATAAAAGATTCATTGACTAAACGTGCTTCCCGCCTCTGCTCGAGCCCTCAATAGTAACAGATCTCGTCAACTACCACCTAAAACACACACACACACACACACACACACACATACACCATAACACGTGGATCAGTCCGCTCTGACACTCATCGTACCATTGAAGGTTTTCATGGGATCAGTAGCGGGCATTGTGATGGCTATCGTGCCTCACCAGTCAACATGAAGCGACGGGCAGTGTTAGGTTCTCTCTCCCTCCTGGCATAGAACTGTATCGTCACCAGATATTTATTTTGCTAGTCACACCTCGTTGGCGACTTACCTTTGGAATTCACTCACAAGACGTCCTCGACACACCAGTCTCAATTACTATAGGATTTATGTCTTAGAGATGTCTTATATATTATTTAAAGTAGAGTCAGTGACGATGTGGAGAGACTCGACCGATCAGTGCGTGACAGTCAACAAGATTCCTGTTTTCACACACACACACACACACACACACTCTCACACACACACACACACACACACACACACACACACACACACACACAGTAAAGCAAATAAAACACCCCCAAAAACGATTGATAAAAAAGTGACACAAAGGGAGAAAAAAATATAAACCAAAACAAACAGATGTAACCCACCAGAAGACTAAGAACCAAAAAGGAAATATAAAAAAAAAAAAAGAAAAAAAACAAAAATTCCATAAATAGAAACAATAACAAAAACACCCAGCACTAAATAAAACACAAAAAAAAAACAGTAACCAAGAACAACAACAAAATCAACAGACCCCAAAAATACAATTACATATATACTTATCTAACCAAAGTGTGTGTTTTACCTGACGGAGTATAGGTGGTGGTGGAGGAGAGAGAGAGAGAGAGATGCCGCTGATGTGCCAGTGAATGGAAATATAAAAAGAGGGTAAAGGTGAGAATGGATCCTTTTTAGTAAGAGGCAAATGACGGTAGCAAAAGGACTTATTTATTTTTCATTTAAGGGAGACCAAATTGAATAGAACTCGGAGCTTTTTGAGTGTGTGTGTGTGTGTGTGTGTGTGTGTGTGTGTGTGTGTGTGTGTGTGTGTGAGAGGTGTTATAACAGTGCGGAACATTCCAAGAATTTACGTCCAAGGTTATTCCCAACACCTAAACACCAACAACAGCTCCCACCAGCTTCAAGAGGCACATTCTCACTTCGCTCCCACCCCTCCCTCCTTCCCTCCCTCTCTCCTCCCGTCCTCCTTGCCTCTATCCCTCCCTCCCTCTACCCTTGCTCCTTGCCTCTATCCCTCCTTCCCTCCCTTCCTCCACCCGTCCTCCTTGCCTCCCTCCCCCCCACACTCACTTAATGGTAATCTCTCCACCACAAACCACCTTC
The DNA here is from genome assembly GCF_018991925.1 of Homarus americanus. NCBI lineage: Eukaryota > Metazoa > Arthropoda > Malacostraca > Decapoda > Nephropidae > Homarus > Homarus americanus. The sequence goes on from NW_024715228.1 coordinate 9,294,834, forward strand.
TCACTTTAAGATTTGCCACTCAGCTTAAGACTATATTTACACCTAAGTCATCGTTAATCTAAGAGGATAATCACCATAAAGTATAATAAGATATAGATTATACGTCACAGTTGATCTATTCACACATGCAAAAAAACACAGCAACGAAAACACGTACACGCCTGTATACATATCTACAAGTCTCAGCCAAATTGCCCTCATAGAAAATTCCTTTATGCCTGCAGGGAATGCGATGAGACCCTGGAACGCATTCTAAGGTATATTTTCTCGGTGCTTTTGTGTATAAGGGAAGCTCTGATTCTACACTGGAGGTTTTTTTTTTTTTGTGTGTGAAGTAGTGAATACCTTTCCCTGCCTTTTGTCTCCCGCCACACTCCCCTGACCTACCCTCCCACCTTTCTCATTATGCTCACTCGTGTGGGGGTAAAGTACATCTTTTCTGAGTCTTTACTGAATTACTCCTGATGAGGTGACTGCTCCATGAAAGGAAGCCGAGATATCGTTTATTTTGTTCCCCTTTTATTGGTCTCGTCTTTTATACGAAATAGAGAGAAATAAAGGAAGAATAGGAGAAAGTCTTGGAATTCACAAAGGTTCTGCATGGTAATGTTGTCTCCTATCTGGTGTGAAGTGAATATAACCAAGCAAAAGTTAAGTCACACTGTGAGTTTAATGCCACACTGGACTTTATCTATGAAGCTTTAGATTAAGGTGGATACCGTTCCTAATATACGGTCTTAAATACCTAGATAAGAATAAGACTCAGCATGACCCTTGCCTCCGTACCTGGAAGCTGCCGCCTCCTCCTTGGGTATAATGGTTGGTCAATTCACCAAGTTTGTGTATAAAAGATGAATGTAGGTTTATCACCCCATAATAAAAATAAATTTCAATAGTGATAAAAAAATAATAATATAAGAACCTAAGAATGAATGAAGGTTTAAGGACGAATATTTTTTTCTTTGGAATTTATAGAGAAAACTTGGCGAGTCAACCATCATTTGTGACCATCATAACATACGAATTTGATCTCAGTTTCGTCTTCATTAACCCTTCACGCCTCACTAAGGTATTTATCATTAAGACTATATTATAAAGTCCTGACATGTGGGATACAGTAAACATTTATTTTGTGTCGCTATGATCTATCTCCTCTCAGGTGCTTCATATATTAATTGATTACAACAGTTTAAGAAAGAACAAGATGATGATGATGATAATGAGGATGATGATGATTTAATATTTCTCACCATAATAATATTCTAAATTGATCTCCAGGTTAACCATACTGTCTACTTCCTAACATCTGTCCTCAGTGATCCGAAGCTAAGGCCGTGTTGACGAGAGGCAGCCGACCATCGCTATGTACTGTACACTAAACTCAAATGACCCATCATGGCCAATAAAATAGTTATACCATAAAAACTTTTCTCAATAACAAAACAAAAAAAATAATATTGCACCCTGTAGTAGTATGTTGACCTGAATTACCGAACTTGTTAAATGGCGTAAATGGTGATAGTACTTAACTTTTTTGACGGCTGTTCAAACAATTGGTCACGGGGTAACAATCATGTAATTAAACTTGATGACACGTGTAATAATTGTATCCCATCGGGGTATTAATTTCACTAACCTAACCTAATCTAACCAAATCAAACATAACCTAAGCTAACCAATTCTAAAATTTCGTAACACAACAACTTTAAAAATGCCTTAAGCTTATTTAAAGGCTTAATTAGTTTCCCTCTGCTAATTACTCTAGTAAACATACAACAGAATTATGAACAGACAGAAGGCAGAAGAGGGTGTTCACGAAGAGAGAGAGAGAGAGAGAGAGAGAGAGAGAGAGAGAGAGAGAGAGAGAGACACGATATGAAATTCATGAAACGATGAGTCAAGTTCCTAGACGGTAAGGACACGAGAGAGAAGGGAGATGTATGGAGATAAATGAGGAAGAGGAGAGAAGAGACGGGGAGAATACAAGAGAGAAGGGTGAAGATAAATGAGGAAGGGGAGAGAAGGGATTGGGAGAATACAAGGAAGAAGGAAGGGGGATGTATGAAGATAAATGAGAAAGAGGAGACGAGAGACGGGGAGAATACAAGAGAGAAGGGGGATGGGTGAAGATAGATGAGGAAGGGGGATGAGGATGAGGAGAGAAGAATAGACAGAATACTACAATTATAAGATAAAAGGTGATAATAGTAGAGTAGATGAATGGAAGAAGAGGCGATGGAAATACCACAATCGAGAAAGAAGAACAGGAGTGTGTAGATTAATGATAAAGGAAGATCTAACAGTAGCATGGAGGAATGTATGAATGCATAATATACAGAGAAAAAAAAAGAATTATGAAGGACAATGTAAAAAAAAAAAAGTCCCGAATAGAAATAACAGTTTCTATTATAACAAAAATATAAAAGGGTTTAAAGATGAGTAAATTTCCTCATTAACAGTCAACTTAAAAACCTTCACTTAAAACAGAAAATTTGGCCTCGTGTGAAGTAAGAAATATACTTCACTACTATACACGGATCAACTTTCTCTCATTCAGTAGACCACACACCACCTCGCCCAGCACTACATAAAGCCCCCAACTCATAAATTACATATTAGAGCCTTTGATATGTAAATGTGTGTGTTTATGTGACTACGCTTATGAATATATGTGTTCAGGTGTATGACTAGGTATAGGTAACCCGTACTCTCACAACACATGGTATACTTTTTTGAGTGTGTTGTCAAGTATGAGTCTACATGTATGAGTCTACATGTGTGAGTCTACATGTGTGAGTCTACATGTGTGAGTCTACATGTGTGAGTCTACATGTGTGAGTCTACATGTGTGAGTCTACATGTATGAGTCTACATGTATGAGTCTACGTGTGTGAGTCTACATTTATGAGGGAACTTTTATACATTTATAAGTCAGATGTGTAAATTATAATACGTGTTAAGGATATTTGCCGAACAGTGATGAATTATGATTTTTTTTAAAGGAATATTGGAATTGATTTGTATATAGAAAATAACCAAGTAAATAAGTTGAATGTAAATAAATACCAAACCTCACCTAACCTCACATAACATAACATAACATATCTTTACTGAATTAACTAACAGACTCTATTATAGCCAACATGAACACATTTCCACGAAGTTATAACAATAAAAACGATAATTAACAGACAGTTGTGTTTTAAGGCTAAACCGACCGAGTTTCCCGAAAATAATGAGTGAATATGAATCCAGAATAGTGAGGTTATCTGAGTGTTTTACCACCTCACGTGACTACATCAACCATATATCCTCTGAAGTAAGAGGCTGCTTTCACGAGTATATACATTCTTATATTTTATTCTCTCTAGATACTGTATAAATACGTGCTTAGAGGGTTTGTATGTATATATTATATCTGTGTATATGTTAGTATTTCTACGTGTGAATATATGATTAAATCCCTTAATCCTTTGACGAATGGGATTAATTTATTTTCCAGAGGGTTTACACACATCTTAGTATATGTGGATTAATAGCTTCAGGTTTTCTAGGTTGAAGCTTTATTTGTTTTTTCGTCTAAAAGGATGTGAGAGAAATATATGCTTATTGACCCCTTAGTTAACGATCTTCAACTGGGTAATGGATCATGTTACTACTACTATCCCCTAACTCAACTGTATACACACACATACACGCATATATACATAGTTACACACACACATACACTCATAAAAACACATACACTCACACAAACACGTAAATACACACACACACACACACACAAGTTCTTGCCAGAAGTTACAATTTCATTTAGGAAAGAATGGAACCAGTGTTGAACAGTGGTGAACAGTGGTGAACAGTGCTTAAGTCAGTGAGAACAACTCAACAGTAACAGTCATTACCCAAGTTATCCTTCACACAGTGAGGTCCCAGGTACCCAGTGATAACGGCCCGTGAGACCCAACAACCAGCGATGTGTTAATCCGTCTACGATAGGAAGGTCTGGGACCACACCTCCCACTCATATAACACCATCTGTGAGGGAACTACACACCACGTGGTCCCTCATAACACCATCTGTGAGGTGAGGAATTACTACACCACGTGATCTGTGGCACCGTAGGTCCTCATAACACCATCTGTGAGGTGACGTGGTCCCTCATAACACCATCTGTGAGGGAATTACTACACCACGTGGTCCCTCATAACACCATCTGTGAGGGAATTACTACACCACGTCAGGTCCCTCATAACACCATCTGAAGGAACTACTACACCACGTGAGGTCCCTCCTAACACCATCTGGGAGAGAGTTACTACACTACGAGTTTGCTGTTCAACACCTACATTAATCTGTATGTTCACTGTATGTTCCTTTACCTTTCTCTAATGAAGGCTTTTGTTAAACCACCTATGTATGTAATAAGTCATTTATGTCTAATGTATATTTTCAGCCTTCGGGCTGCAGAACTTTTTCAATAAACCGTCAATTATTATTATTATTATTATTATTATTACACACACAGAACTCCAGCACCTCACAATCGCCTCCTCACTCCATCACCATCTCCTCCCCACTACTCCAACATCCCCTCCTTACTCCACTCCACGATGACCTCCTCCCACTCCACTACCATCTCCTGCGCAATCCACCACCATCTCCAACCAATCCCACTACTCCACGATCACCATCTCCACCCCATTACTCCACCACCATCTCCTCCCCACTCCACTCCCTCAGTCACTACGTAGCTCCACATCGACCTAAGACTTGCGTAATGTCAACAACACCTGTGCACTTCTTGACATCCAATCGTCTCTTGCATTATGACGCTTCAGTAAGGTTTTCCATCTAGGAACTCTCTCTCTCTCTCTCTCTCTCTCTCTCTCTTATGTTAGGAAGTATAATGATTTTAGCTCAGGAAGTAGGATGAATAAGCTAGGGTAAGATAAAGAGGAAGGGATGAGAGGAGAATAGGTGAGGTGGTTAAGGAGAAAGTAGGGGAAGAAGAGGGAGATAAGGAGGAGGATAGGAGAGAGAGAGAGGAAGATAAAGAGGAGGAGGAGGAGGTGGGGGAAGGCGGGACAGGAGAAAAGGAAAGACCCTGGGAGAAGTGGATGAGAAGAAGAATTAAGGAAGGCTTAAATAGTATAGGAATATGAGGAGAAGAAGGTGTGGACAGGATAAAAATACAAATGGATGCAAAAGAAAGGGAGAAAGAGAGGAAAAATGAATGGGAAAAAAGGATGAAGAGAAGAAAGAGGAAGGGAAGGAAGGGGGAGGAGGGAAAAAAGACAACGTAATGGCTTTTCTTTTACTTAAACTTCGTAAAAAAAAAACTTCAAACAGGATCTTACATAATAACTTTGACAAAAAATTTTATTATACGCAAAGCCGAAAGAAAAATGGCGTATTACAAACAAGACCTCAAAGACAAGTGTGTGTGTGTGTGTGTGTGTGTGTGTGTGTGTGTGTGTGTGTGTGTGTGTGTGTGTGTGTTGGTAGTGAAGGAAGAAATACTTTATCCTGGAGAAAAAAAAAGTTCAAAGTTCAACGTTACATATTAAAGTGTAGTGAAAAGTTATCCCTCATCCTCAAATAACGTCCATCAGTTAGCTCACGTCTGGCAGATGATTGGAATTAACCTGGAAACCTAGACAATGATACCATGATGCATTGGTGGAATTCGACAGGTGAGTTGAACTTGATTGAATAATGAACACCGGTGTTAGTATTTTTGGGTCCAGGTGAATCCAGGTCAAGGTTAAGGTTAAATATTAAAGGTCCTTAAAGGTTAAAGCGTTTGGGGGTGAAAGTTTAAGTAGGTGGTTTGGACACCGACCGAGAACATAACAATTTATATATTTTTTCGACAGAGACAAAACAAATATCAAAGGTTAAAGAAATATTGGAAAGATAGTTTGACACACACACACACACACACACACACACACACACACACACACACACACAGAAATCAAACAAACCAAACAGAGCGAAAACAAAGGGGAGGGAGCTTATTAAAAAGGGTTATAAAAGGGAGGGGTAAGGGGCGGTTGGGGGAGAAGGGGGGAGGAGATGTCTCATTAGGTCAATCCCAATTGTTTACGAGCCACTAAAACGATTGTCCTAAAACCTCACACACGGCTGAGAAGCGGAGGTGTTAGATACTGAGCCGATGTTTGTAGCGAGCCTATAACACGAAGCAGGCAGGAGAGAGAGAGAGAGAGAGAGAGAGAGAGAGAGAGAAGAATGGAAGGCAATATAAAACGGGAGGGGAAGGATTAATGGATGGAAGTAAGTGTGTGGGGAGAGAAAGAGAGAATAAGGAAAAAAATGAGAGAAAGGAAGCAGGAAAAGGAAGATGGCTAATAATTTGGCCAGAATAAAGGAGAGAGGAAGAAAATAGAAAAGGAGAGAAAAGATTTGCTTGAGTGAAGAGGAAAGAGAAGATATAGGGATAATAGAGAAAACTAAAGAGAATAGGAAAGGGAAGATATATAAGAAGGGGAAAAGAGAAGATAAATAAAAAGAAGAAGAAAAATAATATGAAAAAAAGAGGAAGATGAAAAAAAGAGAAAATCAAAAGAGCCACAATTAAATAAAAGAGAAAATTATATTAAAAATGAGAGGCGATATAGAATAGAAGAGATAAGAGGCCGAGAAAGGAAGAAGGAAAAGATAAGAAGAAGAAGAAAAAGGAAGAGAAAGATGAACAAGAAAAGAAGAAAAATAAATCTGGTAGTAATTTATACGTTTTTATTTTTAACACGCGATAAAAGTTTTGGAGATGGAGGAGGAGATGGAGGAGGAGAAGGAGGAAGAGGAAGAACCGAAGGAGGATCAAGAGGAAAAGGAAGAGTAGAAGGAAGAAAAGGAAAAGAAAGAGGAGGAGGAAGAGCAGAAGAAGGGGGAAAAGCAGAAGGATGAGGTAAAAGATAAGAAGAATGAGGAAAGGGGGAGGAAAAGGGAGGAGAGGATAAGAAGGAGTAAGAGTAGAATAAAAGAAAGAGGAGAGAGAGAAAGGAAGAGGAGTAAGCAAAATTGCAGCACACAACATCCACATTAGCATCACACACACACACACAAGCAGCAGTGGTAATAGTAGCAGAATTGACCAAACGAAAATTACGACGTGTGGGAGATGCAACTCTTGCTGCAGGGAAAAATATTTGAAGCAATGGAGAACTACCACCACTACCACCACTACCACCACATGGGGAGAGGGGCAGGAGGAGGAGAAGGATGAGGATGAGGAACTGTAGCAGTAATTAGGAGGAAGAGGAGGGAGGACAGCAGCAGAAGTAGGAAAATGAGGAGATGAAGAAGGAGGAGGAGGAGATAGAGGAAGAAGAGAGGGAGGGGATGGAGGAAGAAGAGGAGGAGATGGAAGAGGAGGACTAGGAAGATAGAGATGATGGATCTTAGGAAAAGCAACAAAAGGAACAGTAATAAGAGGAATAACAGCACCATGAGGAGGAGGAGGAAGAGGGGAAGGAAGGAAAACACAATAATCGTTCCCGCGGCCACGAGTGATGTGGTCTTATCGCTCAGCCTACTCTTTATTGTGTTATAATTCTGCCACCAGTCTTCCGCTGCCTGAGGGTCACACACTGGCCTCCTGCTGCTGCTGCTGCTGCTGCTGCTGCTGCTGTTTGCTGCTGTTGGGTTCATTCATTCTGCTGTCCTTCCTGTTGTTTTTGTTTTTAATGTTTTTTTTTTTCTGTGGTTAATTATAATCCTCCTGTTGCCGATGGTGCTGCTGTTGCCGATGGTGCTGCTGTTGCTGTAAACGCTGTCACATCTGCCCCGTACAAGTCATGGACATCGGGGCTGCCTGTCGTCGAGTGTTTTATACCGCTACTCTCACCGCTGCTGTTAGTCTGGATGATGCTGGCGACCGATGTTAATAACGCTATAACCACTACCGAAGCTGTTGTTGCCGCTGCTGCTACCACAAGGACGAATATTGTTCGATGTTTGCTTCAGCTGTTGTAGAACTGTTCAATATTATCATTATTGGCCGCTGTTTACCGTTGATGCCACAGCTGTTTCTGTTGCCAGCCTATAGATTCAACGCTGTTACTACGGAATCTTCGTTGTTCTTTTCCTGGTGGTTCCGGCAGCATTTTTTGTGCTACAATTAAGCTCTGCCATTATATGTAATGTCGCTGCTATTAAGGCGTCTATTTTTTACTACTGTTGGCAGTCGCTGTGGTCATTCTGTTGATGATCCTGCCGTTGCCTCTGTTGCCAAGCCTTGTATGGGTAATGACGCCACTGACACCCGGATACAAAGTGCCCTCACGTAGACATTAGCGCTTTGTAAGACGGGGCAGTTAACACATAAACTACCAATTAAGACATATATTTTCTTATTTATATCTGAAGTGTTGACATATGAATAGTGTTCCTTAAGAGTTCGGAACTATGAGAGATAAGGGAGACATTTATATCGTTCAGCTGTGGAGATTACTCGAAGGAGCCATATTGAAACCCTGGTTATGTCTCCAAGCTAAGTCTTTGTGATGAAAGAGACACATGGTAGGTGAAGGATTGTGGGGAGGAAGGACTTTGATAAACAATGAGTAATTATAAGGTAAACGAAAGGGAAAATACTGTGTAATTCCTCTTCCACTGTAAGAATTCTGGTATGGAATAGAAAAGGGAAAGTCATCTGGAAGAAACTTAACGAGAGGAACCCGATACCAATCCGATATCAAAGTTTATTCAAGAAATCTGAGAAAAGATTCACCCGTGTCAGGAGTTGCAGAGACATTATTGAGGAAATGAAGGAGACTGGCGGAGGAACAACTCGGGAGGAACTTACATTATATGTCTACGATAAAGTTATACCTCCTCTAACACGAGCGATTATGTTAGTGCTGCCGGGGTCTCGTTAATGTTGTATGTGGGTGTGTTGATGTTGAATGATGGATGTGTTGATGTTGACTCGTGTACAGGTATGTGTTAATGTTGACTCGTGTACAGGTAAGTGTTGATGCTGACTGATGTGTATTTTGTTAACAGTTGGTACTAGCGGTACTGCATATTAATGAACCTCGAGAGAATAAATGAGACGTCCCTATGAATGCACGGTCTTGTAATGTCGCCATTATGTTATACTAATGAGATAACAACAACACAACAAAGCTTCACTGAACTAGAATTACATACCTTGTTTACACAGGTGTTTACACAGGTGTTTACACAGGTGTTTACACAGGTACGCCACATCTGAAATGAAAACAAAAATGAAAAACAACCTCTATGGTGGTGTTGGGAAATTATACATTGAATAACTTTTAATATAAGATAAAGCTATATCATATTTTTATTGAGTTTATACAATGAAAATAATTATGAATAAGACTCAAGACGTCCAGGAATAATATACCACATAATATATGTCTTATATATCATTATACAGCAGTCAATATCTCTACCCAGTTGCCCTACAATGAAATAACAACAGGGTATTTATGTATGTATATAAAATAAGCTTTCAGAGGGTCGCGGAGTCGTGTACCGTAGCCATCCTCTCTCTCTCTCTCTCTGTCTGTCTTATCCTCACCACTTCTTCACCACCTCCCTCCCTCATACTTCACAACCCCCTACACCTCTCCCACCTCTTCCCCCCTCCATCCCCCCTCTCTCACACCCTCCCCCCACCTCACATCCCCCCCAACTCACTGTCACCACCCAACTTATACTTCACCCAAGTTTATATTTTGCTAAAAACTCCATTGAAGTGATGTCGCCAAAACTCTCAAACAACATTTTAATTTTTTATCTTTTACTGAAGCTCTCATCACCTTAAGAGCTACCTGAGAGTGGAGGAGCTCTTCAGTACTGGCAGGTAATAAGAGACGCATGGCAATATAAGAAATATATAAAAAGATTTCGGAATATAGCAGTGTAATGTCTGTCTGTGTATATATCTGTGTTTATTTTTTTCTGACCTGTTTTTTTTGTTATTGATTAGTTTTTTGTTAGGTGTTGTTAAATAATAATTCATTTATGTTATTATTGTATTGGTATGTTAATTTATATCCACGTTTATCTATTCGCCGGTAATTTTTTACTTATTCAGTTACTCATTTTCAGTTTATTTATTTATTTAGTTATTTATTTTTTATTTTTTGGGGGGGGGGGTATTTTTGGTTGATTCGTCTATCAATTTATTTATAATTTTATTCATCTATCAACTAATCAATTAATCTATATATATATTTATTTAATTATCAAATACACATAACCCAGAGGAATAACAAGAAAGCCAGTCAGTGTCCATCAACCCAATGGGATATGTTTATTTTCTCCTGAGCACCGTGTTAGGTATTAACTGGTGACTCTCTTAAGTAAGGTGAGGTGGTTAGTTAGTGTTGTATATCTGTGTTATCTGTGAAAATATGTGGGTCAGGTATAATTAGGATGGTTTAGAGTAGTTTATGGTTTAGAGTAGTTTATGGTTTAGAGTAGTTTATGGTTTAGAGTAGTTTATGGTTTAGAGTAGTTTATGGTTTAGAGTAGTTTATGGTTTAGAGTAGTTTATGGTTTAGAGTAGTTTATGGTTTAGAGTAGTTTATGGTTTAGAGTAGTTTATGGTTTAGAGTAGTTTATGGTTTAGAGTAGTTTATGGTTTAGAGTAGTTTATGGTTTAGAGTAGTTTATGGTTTAGAGTAGTTTATGGTTTAGAGTAGTTTATGGTTTAGAGTAGTTTATGGTTTAGAGTAGTTTATGGTTTAGAGTAGTTTATGGTTTAGAGTAGTTTATGGTTTAGAGTAGTTTATGGTTTAGAGTAGTTTATGGTTTAGAGTAGTTTATGGTTTAGAGTAGTTTATGGTTTAGAGTAGTTTATGGTTTAGAGTAGTTTATGGTTTACAGTAGTTTATGGTTTAGAGTAGTTTATGGTTTACAGTAGTTTATGGTTTAGAGTAGTTTATGGTTTGCAGTAGTTTATGGTTTAGAGTAGTTTATGGTACAGTAGTTTATGGTTTAGAGTAGTTTATTGTTTAGAGTAGTTTAGTTTAGAGTAGTTTATGGTTTTAGAGTAGTTTTATGGTTTAGAGTAGTTTATGGTTTAGAGTAGTTTATGGTTTAGAGTAGTTTATGGTTTAGAGTAGTTTATGGTTTAGAGTAGTTTATGGTTTAGAGTAGTTTATGGTTTAGAGTAGTTTATGGTTTACAGTAGTTTATGGTTTAGAGTAGTTTATGGTTTAGAGTAGTTTATGGTTTAGAGTAGTTTATGGTTTAGAGTAGTTTATGGTTTAGAGTAGTTTATGGTTTACAGTAGTTTATGGTTTACAGTAGTTTATGGTTTAGAGTAGTTTATGGTTTACAGTAGTTTATGGTTTACAGTAGTTTATGGTTTACAGTGGTTTATGGTTTACAGTGGTTTATGGTTTAGAGTAGTTTAGATTTGGATCATTGGTTT
>NW_024715228.1:9311274-9317243 GCF_018991925.1 Homarus americanus
CGGGAAAGGTGGTAGGGGGAAGGAGGTGGGGGAAACCAAGACGGAAGTGAAGGGAGGACAGGGTAGAGATGGGGAGAGGAAGTAGAGGAAGGATAGGGAGGAAATAAGTGAAGGAGGAGGAAGGGGGGAAGGAAGGACTGACACAGAGGTGGTATGATAAAATAATATGTCAGCAATGTTATGAAGAGACCATAGGAAGGTTGTGTGGTTGACTGGTTGTGATGTTTACGGATATTGTGGTTGATCGTGGTTATAGAAGGGTTGTTTTGTGGTTGTTTATATAAGGTTATTTATGGTATTTGTGGTTGATTGGGTTGTTGTAGTTGTTTTGTGTTTTGTGGTTGTTTTGAGTTGTTTCATGGTATTTGTGGTTGATTGGGTTGTTGTAGATTTTCTTCCTGTGGGTTTTTTTGGTTGTGTGTAGCTCCTGAGGGTTTTTTTTAATGTTGTAGTTGTAGTTGTGATTTTCCCTTTTGTTGTTATTATATTCGCATTACGTTGCTGGGACGGTCACTATTGTGGTTGTTGTGGGAGATGTTTATGTTATAGTTGTAATTGTGGTTATTTTGAGGTTGTAATTATTGTGATTTTTGTTGTTGTTGTTATTAATGTTGTTGTTATCGTTGTTGTTGTTGTTGTTGTTGTGTGACTTTGAGTGATGTTACGACAATGTTTTTTTGTGTTTTTATTTTTGTTTTTATTAATGTTTTCTTATCTGGTTAAGCTTAGCTACACTTACGAAATAACCTAACATGTGGAATTCATTACCAGTCAGGTCAGGAAGGCTGGGCACTGAGGTGACTAACGCAGCAAAAATATTAAATTAATATAAGTGCCTCTCTCTTTTGCCTTATGATTTTCTCAGCCATAAAATACCTTCAAGAAAATGTTTCCACTCCGAGTGTTCAGTAAAATGTTGAAATTACGGGAGACTGTAAGAGAGGCCTTATATACCACTCGCCAGAATGAATTTCCCGGAGATGTAATGTCAGCGTCGGAGAAGAAATATTGGTGGATCTGGTGAAAATTTCCTAGAATAAACACATCTAGGCAGCAAGGCAGAGTTTTAAAGCACACATTTTTCTCTACTGTTTGCAAATAATAAAATCTATAAGAAGTATATAATTTTTTCTACCCGCCAGAAGGATAAGAAAAAATATTACGAGAGATGAAGAAGTTGAGAGAATGTTGATGTAAATGAGGCGTCACGGTGCAGTGGTAAGAAGACTTGGTCCAACTGCATTGTTATCAGAAACATTAACTAACATCTATAACTCAGAAGTAGGATGTGAGTTTAGATAATCAAGACAGAGAAGTAAATCTGGTCATTAAAAAAAAAAAAAGGAGTATTGACTTATTTCTATGTTCGACAGATTTCATCCCTAAAACACCTCCCATGTATAGTCGGCTGTGTTACCTGAGACCGTCACCTAAGACCTCTCATTAGTAGAAGGTAAAATTCCGTAAAATTTCAGATTCAACCTTGACACAGGAAGTCATCAAGAAAACTAACTTGTTAAGGTCTTCAAAAATTCCCCCAAATTTCAGCAAACTTCAGCAGGTGAAACTACATAATCAATGACCATCAATAACTATTACTTGTTGTTAACTTGCGAAGCTTCATTGGTATCTAAAGAAGAAATATAAGAGATCAGCTAAAATATCCCTGGTCAAGATGGCTTAGCAAAACCAATTCAGAGATATTGTAACTATTTTCCTCAACAAATCCTCTTCACAATCCTCAAATCTCAGTAGCACTAAAATGACACAATGATAAACAATTCGGGTAAACTGTTTTAGCCGAGGCCACCAAGGGGAGGGGGGGGGGTCACGAACCATAACGTGCTGTTAGCTTCTCAAATAATCCCCTGTAAACGCCATGCAGCTCGGAGCCTTGATCCCTACTGGCACATCACGAGGGATTTACGTATAATCCTTCTCCATGAACTTTCCAGGGAAACAGCCTCAAAACCTCATCCCATCATGGACTAGAAAACACCAACAGGAAACTTTCTCCTTCACTCCATCAGAATATTGAAGTACTGTAATTCCTCCCTCGCTTCATCAAATACTCAAGCAGGCAGCGGCAGGAATCAACGTTAAACATTTACTACAAATTTAGTCGAGTTTTGCTTACGAAAGAAATTTACTCTTTTTATTTTCCTCAATATAATGTAGTTTTTTAATAGTAGATGATATGTATTTATGTTACGGAGAAGTAGAGGTCGATATAGAGTCTTGTATATTGATGTTTTCTGCCTGTGTGATTATATAACTGTTGTCGATCATTCTACTTAGTTATATATTTACCTGCCAATCTAACTACATATTATTCGTTCTTATTTACATATCTACATGTTATATAACCCAATAAAACTTAATACATAGAGAGAGAAAATGATTAATGAACGCAACAGATATAACTTAACATAACCACTAAGGTCATTTTGTAGATAATTACTGAATAAATCACAAAATGGAGTAAATTATATCAAATCAATAACAAGACAGTGATATAATGTATAACTGTAGGTCCTGCTGATTGTAATATAGTTCGATTAGGAAAAATATATTCATTCAAAAGTAGCAAAATTATATATCGTCAAGCAGCAAGTATTCCCTGCTACTAAAGCTTCGTCAAGCAAGCAAGCTACGTCCCTGGCGGTGTTCCAGCTAACCTCTCAAAATCACTGCTATACTTTCCTCACCCCCTCTCCTCCTCCTCCTCCCCATCTTCTCTCCCCTTCCCTCTCTCTCTATTCTCCCCATCGCTTCCTCTCTCCATCTCCTGCTCTCCTTCTCCTCCTTATCCCTCCCAAATTCTACCCCACTTTTCCCCTTCACCCTCCCTCCCTCCGCCTCACCCCCTAGCTTCATAAAGGAGGGTGGTAAGCACTCACAACAAATTACACACCATTAGCACCGCACCAACATATCATGAAAGTTTTAGTGAGTGTTGAAATATGAATCTCCTAAATTGGACGAGAACACATAATCCACCTGGTGAGGACAACTTACTTCCCTGGCTCGGTTATCTCCTGTGTAGTGATGCTTCCTACGTGGTGCTTCCTACGTGGTGCTTCCTACGTGGTGCTTCCTACGTGGTGCTTCCTACGTGGTGCTTCCTACGTGGTGCTTCCTACGTGGTGCTTCCTACGTGGTGCTTCCTACGTGGTGCTTCTTACGTGTAAATAAATGTTCTCTTTCTATTGGTTTAAGTCACCCCAATACTCGACCTTTTCTAACCTGACTGGTGGATATTTTTCGTGTATGTGAGATTTTTTTTACAAGTGATGCAATTTTTTACTACATGTACTATAATATGTAAAAATTAATTATATAGAAACAAACTTATATAGATAAACAAGGATATACACAGAAGATAGTTAAGGCCTATTTGTGACTGTAAGAAATAGCTTATATCCACACAGTTAAACATACAAGTTACTGAGGATAATCTGATTCGTTTCAAGTAATGGCATGATAATCTGTGAAAGCTCTGTTAGGTTAGGTTAGGTTAGGTTAGGTTAGGTTAGGCCTGACGAGATAATCCTCCTCATAACTCTTACATAACCAGTGAACCAAATATAAATCTCAAATCATAAGTATTGTAGACATTAGACAAACAATCACTCAGACTATAGTTGAAGGTGAAGGCTATTGAGACGTCGGGGTAATGATCGTCAGAAGAGAGTTAAGATTTCTCCAGGAGGTATTCAGGGTGATTATAATGACCTGTTACCCCAATGTTGTTTTCTGAAATATGTGTGAGTTAATGATGGTAATAAATAATAGTCATGTGTTTGTTTATCATTTAGTGTGTGTGTGTGTGTGTGTGTGTGTGTGTGTTTACATAATATATAGACAAGTGCTGCCATCATTTATACACATGTTAGAGGTGTTGCTTGCCTCATAAAAGTAACTAATAAAAGTAAGGACAATAGGCCATTATAAACATCTTGTATATTGGATGTATAATACAATCGAATGTATAACAACAATACCAGAAGCATAAACGAATGATACAACTTTGAAAACAACCAGAAAAAACTTCAAAGAATTCTTAAACTTGGGAATTTCTAAACTTCTTAAGAATTATTAAAGGCAAACCCCCTTAGGTTAATTCTTTTGTTTTGTTCGTTATATAGCAGTCAAAAGTTTATGGTATTGCTGGAGTGAAGATTAGCACATAATTTTCCACTGTGTTTGGTAAGTTCAGTGTGCTCCTTACCTGACAATACTGATAATGTTTCACGCATAAGGGATGTTTTTCTATTTTTTTTTTGGAAGCACAGTTTACATGTGATAGTGAGGAATACTTAAGTCACTCCTGTTATTAAAAAAATCCTCCCTTGCCATATTTACACTAAAAAAGAAAATCATTATTGAACTGCTGCCGACTTGTATAAAAACTTTTTGCAGAACAATTAACGATACGAACAATAACTTACGATTTTTTTTACTATGACAAAAAAAAAATTATAAACAATGGTAAAAGAAACGATAAATAATTGTGATAAGCCGCCTTGGGAAAAATAAAATCTCCCATGGGTAAGAAAATATTATCACTCAGAGCCGGAAAGACACTAATTTTTCTGCTTAAACAAAGAAAAAATAAAAATAAAAACCTTTGGACGAACCCTGATGCCCTACTTTTCAGGTTAATGAATCTGAATTACGGCTTGACGACTCCTGTGTACCGTTTGTTATACCGGAGAGAAAATTTCGCTCGTTCAAATAAATACAACTATACTGTGAGAATTTCTTTTTCCTTAAATATTCTCTTTTTTTTTCTTTTGTTCTTTTCGTGGTAAGATTATTCATGCAGAGTATTGAAGTGGTGGGAGAAAGCTGGGCGTGTACAGGGAGGAAAACCGAGACAGTCCCAGCATGAGAGTCGGAAATATAAAATAAATTTCTTTATTCAACCTAAGAAGAAAAGTCACGACAACCATGATGGATTTTTTTATTATTTATTTTTTTTATTTTTAACGTGATATATACATTACCTTATATATTTTTCAGGACAATCACTCGTTTTAATAAATTGTCATTATTTTACAAGATAATTAATGGTACTAGAAATAATAATTAACATATAAGCATAAGCAGGGCATGTATTTAATCTTCCTTCATACTACTACCACCATCACTGCCACCCATCACTATCACTGCCACCCATCACTACCACTACCACTACCACCATCACTGCCACCCATCACTATCACTGCCACCCACCACTCCCACTACCACCATCACTGCCACCCATCACTATCACTGGCCACCACCAACCACTACCACCATCACTACCACCATCACTACTATCACATCACTACCACATCATCACCACCTCACTACCACCATCACTACTAACATCACTACCAACCATCACTGCCACCCATCACTATCACTGCCACCCACCACCCCACTACCACCACCACTTCCACCATCACTACCCACCATCACTACCACACACACCGCACTACCACCATCACCACCAACATCATCACCACCATCACTACCACCCACCACCACCCACCCACCAACCTACCACCACCAATCACCACCACCACCACCACCACCACCACCACCACCACCACCCACCACCACCACCACCACCACCACCACCACCACCACCACCACCACCATCACTACCACCACCACCATCACCACCACTACCTGCATCACCATCACACCACACCACCACCACCACCACCACCATCACTACCACCACCACCACCACCATCACCACCACCATCACACCACCTACCACCACCACCACCACCACCACCATCATCACCACCACCACCACCACCATCACCACCACCATCACCACCACCACCACCACCACCACCACCACCACCACCACCACCTACCACCATCACCACCACCACCACCACCATCACCACCACCACCGCCACCACCACCACCACCACCACCACCACCACCACCACCACCACTACCACCAT
>NW_024715228.1:9317342-9363793 GCF_018991925.1 Homarus americanus
CCGACTGTTATAAAACAAAATAACATTTGTTAATAACCAGATGTTATGTAGTTTTGACTTTTATCACCTACAAAATATAACTGTGTCCTGATTCAACATGACAGCTGTTGTTATGGCTTCACTGTACAGGCTAGCGGAAACAACACTCCACAATATTTTTTTTCTCCAAAATCGTGCAATATAAATACGGTACTATACAGTGTATAGTGTACCCTATATATATATATATATATATATATATATATATATATATATATATATATATATATATATATATATATATAATGTGTGTGTAGGTGTATGTACAATACCCAACGTGTAGAAAAACGTTTCCAACAATAAGAGGTCAGCCATACACTCAGCAATGTTGTAATGACATTAAACAGAGTTTATGACTATCTCATTCACCTTATAGCCCCAAGTCTCTCAGGATATATGTAAAGTAATATAATTATTCCTCGACTCTGTTCTATATAGTCTTGTCTTTCTCCTCTTAACCCCGTCTGACCTGGCTTTAACAGCACCGTGACCTCGGGTGCCTTCAGGCCAGCGACGTACCCGACCCGGTCCAATACCCAGTCGTCCCCGCCATGCCTCACTGGGTCTGCATCGACCACTTTCCAATATTATGTCCAAACGTTACAAGTTCATTTTTCAGGGAGTTTTATTTTCTCTTGTTGTTTATTCTTTTTTATTTTTCCGCCTCCTACACAACTGACAGTGGGTGTATATTGACTAGATGTGTGTGTGTGTGTGTGTGTGTGTGTGTGTGTGTGTGTGTGTGTGTGTGTGTGTGTTCGTGTGCGTGTGTGTGTGTTCGTGTGCGTGTGTTTTATGTTTTATGTTGCATGTTAAATATTTCTTTATCATTTGTATCAATACTTTTAAGGCTTTATTTTATATTTTATACTGTTATCTTCTCTATGTCGATCTGTCTATTTTACTTCCATTATTATTGTCATTCTCTCTTTTTCACATTCTATTTTTTCCATTATCATTATTGCCCAGTTCATCAAATTCTTCTAATGGTCATGCGAGTATTCTATGCCGCTATTTTTATTTTATATATATATTTTTTTATGCGCGTCAAATGTGTTGGTTTTGTTTTATCACCAAGTTAAAGGTAGGACCCATAAGTCTGATTACTCGTTAGGGACAGAGTGGATATAGCACACTGTACACTCATCCTTCGGTACTCGTTAGGGACAGAGTGGATATGGCACACTGCACACTCATCCTTCGGTACTCGTTAGGGACAGAGTGGATATGGCACACTGTACACTCATCCTTCGGTACTCGTTAGGGACAGAGTGGATATAGCACACTGCACACTCATCCTTCGGTACTCGTTAGGGACAGAGTGGATATAGCACACTGCACACTCATCCTTCGGTACACAGGGAGGCAGTGTTGGTGGCACCACAGGGGACCTCCTTCACTTCCCCAACTAGTAGAGTTAGTTACCTATCAACATCTGGGTGAACGGGGAGTGACGCAGTATCGAACCAGCAACTACTTTAAATGAGGCGGCAAGCGTTGCATCTAGTCCGCAGCCGTACTCCATTTGTCGATCAATTTTATTCAAACCGGTATTTCATCAACCACAATTCATCCCACACCAAATTGGCCTAAATAAGTGTAACCAAACCTCATAACAAAAAAATAACGAAGTGTCCTCGAAAAAAATGATGAAACATTGATTAAATTAGTCCATGAAGCCTCAACTCGTGATGAGTGAGGCAGTGTGAATCAGGTCGTCCACGTTAACTGACAGCTTCATATGCCATTATTCTGGTGACTAATAAAGCCTTGATCTATGTTGAGTGAGGCAGAGTGAATCAGACGGTCCACGTTACTTGTGTTGACAAAGCTAGTTCGAGAGAGAGAGAGAGAGAGAGAGACAGTCCTGACTAACACCCTAACACCCTAACACCCTGACACCCTAACACTCCTCGCTGACATATTTATAAGGCTATATAATACCCTCTTAACAGATTTACTTCATCGTCTATTTCAGGTATTTTTTCCTTCCACCTCCTCATACGTTTGTAACTTCCTTAGTCTTACGGTTTCATTCTTTACTTTAACAATTATCTTAAATCTTGTAATCCTGATAAAGATATTGACTTCTCTCTAACATTGAGTTGCACAGATGGGATGTAATAACACGCCTTCAATTAGGTTTGTTGCATCGTACTTAGCTGCTTCATCAATACAGAAACGCTGCAACAAGCACACTGTCGGGTAGATCTGTTGCAAAGTCTATTGTTAACTTTTCTATTCTCAACCATCCCAACTCTCCTTTGCAAATACGCTGCCGATCTTGTTGGACGCCAAATACTTAAATTCACCTGCAACTTCCAGTTCATCCCCCATTCAAACTAACATTACTCTTAGATTGTCCACATCCTCAGACCACCAAAACTTTTCCCTCCTTACATTGACTTTCAACATTTCCTTCTTATTTGACTCACCTCAATTCCCAAGGGAGGAAAAATAATAGTGAATGGGTCTTTACATCAACAGTTGGATGCATAAACCATAAAACAGATTATTAAAAATAAATAAATCTTTTAACAAATATAACACACAATTAACTTTATCTTAATTTATATACTAACATTTTTAGTCAAGTATTTATTTATCTACATAATTTTATGTTATCATAGTTAAAAATTAATTACATCGTCAATAAAACAAAGATTATAATATTTCCTCTTCCACTGTTTTCCGTGTGAGAGGAATGATGAGGGAGAGAATAAGTGGTGTAATAATTCACAAAGACTCACGATAAGAACCATAAACAACTATTAACCCAAAACTGAAGCATAAAACTACTCTAACAGCGAACATTTAAAACTTTATCAATAAGATTACTAACCCATCACTATTTCCATAAATAAGTGAATTTCCCACTGCTCAAAACTCCAATATTCATGAATTTATCGAGATTGAGGAGGAGGAGAAGGAGGAAGAGCAAGACGAATAGGAGGAAGAACAGTAGGAAAAGAGGAGGAGGAAGATGCGAAGAGGGTGTGGGGATGGAGAGAGAGAGAGAGAGAGGATGAATTATGCATATATATAAAAGGATTACATAGAGCAAAACATACATAACCTACAGTGTAATTTACATATCCTAAGGTTTTTATAGGTTGTGGTTGATCATAATATACAGAGCCTTGGGATTTCTGGGGGTAATAAATTCTACATTACTCGGAAAACCCGACACAGGAGTAAGACATTGGGAGGTCATGTTATCTGTGTGAGACGGCCGAGACTACAGCCCTTCCCCCTCCCCTCATTCTGGCTCTTGTGTGACGTACGGAAGAAAATGTCCTTTTTAGTTTAAGATTTTTTTTTATTAGGTTTCATTTGTGTTTTTTTTTAATTAAATCAATATTTTTTGGTGATTTAAATAACTTGATAATTTTCGTTCTGTAAATTTACTGTTGTTTATTTATTTATTTACGTATATATTTATTAATTTTGCTTTTTTCAATAAATTAGTTTTTTTCTGGGAATATGTTTTTACCTCGTGATTGGTTGAGGTTTATATCTACCGTCATTTCTCACTTAAATCAGGCAACTAGAAACGATTAAGTGAATAGATAAGTAGATTCAAGAATGAGTTAAGTATATACAAACATTAATCTTGATACTATTCATTTTTGTCTCTTATTTCAACTGGTGAAAGTGAAGGCTGGCCCCGTAGGTTAGGTGGTAGGATGATAGAGTCTTAAGAAACACCGGACTGCTCTGCCACAAAGGGATAAGTTTTGTTTTATAACATTACTGTACAACTCCTCAACAACGATCATATACATGTTAACTGGGTCTCTTCCAAAGTAAGTTAGGTTAGTTTACGTCAGATTCATTAGGTTAATAATGATTATGTTATGTTAATGGATCATGATTGTGTATGTGGATGGTGGATCATAGGGGCTGTTGGTTCGACCTAACTTAATAATTGAGGAAGTAATGAAGGTCGAGTGGAGTGCTACATCCTTGTTCACCTCGTCGACCCCACACTGTCCTTAATGGGTCGCCAGGCATACGGGCTCCACTATGTCGTGGTTGTTCCCATTAATACATAAATTCGAAATTTTCGTAAAAAATACAAAAAAATATACTAAAATAAGCTATTCCACAATTATCTTTAAATCTCAGGGCGTGTATAAATTCCACGCCTACTTCATACGTTAATACTTGTCCTATAAAGTCACCCATATATAGTGTGTCGCCTCTGTACCGTTATTCACCAAGGGTGTCTAACATGGCGGAGTTTCCTCATACCAGTTTCTCAAGGATTCCTGTTCTTCCATCTCAAGAATGAGAGAAGAGGAATTTTTCCTCCCGCGAGTTTGAGACGTGCGGGGGAATATCTTCGTGTTTCCGAATGTAATTTTTCATTTACAGCACCGACTCTCTCTCGCTCCCTCCTGCCTGCATCATACATCCCCTTGCTGGTCTTCTTTATCCCCTCCTTCTCATCCTCCTTCTCCTCTACACCTCCTTTTTATTATTTCTCCTCAAGAAAGGCCATAACTTTGTTTACACTTTGTTATTCTTGTTCGCTTTACTGTGGCTTTACAGTCCGTCTGACTTTCTCTCACTGTCCCTCCGGTCTTCCTCTTTGTCTTGTTCTTCTTGCTCATGCTTTGTCCTGCCCTCTCGGTTGTCCTTTAGCTTCCGTTTGTGCTTTTGCTTTAGTTATTTACAGCTCCCTCTCTTCCTCTGTCTTTGTCAGGCGTCATTTCCTGGATCTGTTCTGTTGTTTAGCTAATTAATAAATTAGCTATATTGAGATGCAGAGGCTTCACGCATTTAAGTGACAATAAAAATTTGATTCTCTTCCAGTTCCTTGGCCACGGATAAGTATCGACAATATAATACATTTTCCTTCATTAGATCGTTGGCTTAAGACGCTGTCACAAGATTTTGTCCGCTGATCGTCACAATCAGCCAGGATCTCTGATCGTTATAGAGTGTTGTTTGTCCCAGTGGTCACGAGTTTCTCATCTAATTGGAACGTAATGATAATGAGGTTTGAGTCCCCAACAGTTCATCCTTCACTGAGCTTCTGCTCGAGGATGGAGCTGATTTCGTGTGATTTATGTTGTGCCAGCGGCCCCTCCTCACTCTTAAAAAGGAATGATCCAGTGATAAAATTACACGTTTAGCCTCAGCACTTTTCAAAGCCTCCCCCCCCCCTCCCTGCACTGCTTGCTATTGCAGAACTTGACTATCATTTTATCATTGGGTTTAAACCACTTCATTTACGTATAGGATGGTTTATTGGCACCACACACGCCTCAGATAAACATAAGTATAATAAAGAAAAAACATCAATGACACATAAAACAGTTGTCAGTTCATTAAGCTCACAGGAAAACACCGAGGTAGTGAAACGTGGTTGGAGATGTCCGTAGACTTTACTCGCGCATCGGTCAGGCTGGTCTAGACGCTTTCACACTAATGGGCAGCCGGTACTATGATCCACAACACCTCGGTCAGGAAACTCTCCCATTTAAACATTGATCTCCCGCTCAATCATGGCGGGAAATGTTGAGGTTAATGGGAGATTATGAGCATGTTAGGCCATTGTAACTCTCACCTATTTCCCTTCTCACCCTCCACCTCCGCCGCCGTTTACAGTAGTTTATGGGTTATTCGGCTCCAGCAATAAGGCGGAATGGGTATGATTCAGCGGCTGTAACCCTCCCTCGTCCAATGTTTGCTCAGGATATAACACAAGCAGTTATGTCATTAATACCGCCCACCTCACTGTTAAGAAGTTATGACTAATAAACTAGGAAATGCCTTTAGCGTAGGGGACTGAACTATATGCATGTTTATTTGTATATCTTAGAGTGAGACAGACAGACAGAGACACACACACACGAGGACCTCCACATTATTGTTGCCCAAATTTTTCCCCCAATAAGTTACTGATAAACGTGAAGGTTGACCACCACTCAGAATTTACTTTCGCATATATCAAACATGACCTGAAAACCTCAATGGACAATGAATTCCACGAAACACACATTTAGGGGAAATATACAAGCAAATTTCTATTTATAAAAAGGAATCCCTGAAAATTCCCTCTTCTTAATCTCGGAAAAACCATTATTTGTCTTGTTGTAATATTCCGTATAGATTTATAGTTCAATATTTCTTATTTATTTTAATTTTAAGATACATATTATGGTTTTCAAAGGTATATTTTATTTCATGTTGTTTTATTGTTTAAGAGTATAATGGTGTGTGTGTGTGTGTATGTGTGTGTGTGTGTGTGTGTCTGTGTGCGTCAGTGTAGCTCTGTGTGCGCCTGTGTCAGTGTACATGATCTGGAACAGACGAGGTGGAAATTGGAGAACCGCGAGAAAATTACGTATGAATTCAGCGGCCCAGTAATTGCATCACAAGATTACACTACACTCCCAAATACACACGACGTACTTATTAATACTTAAACGAATTACTTTACCGAGTTACCCAATGAATATTCGCACGAATTATTTACAGACAGATAAAATAAAAGTAATAATGTAAGTGACCAGATGAGTGTCTACATAATCTGTTATGTCACTTAGTTCCCTGTAATACTCAACAGGTGTCAACAATGGATGGGATTATAGGTTATACTTCTTTTTGACACACACACACACACACACACACACACACACACACACACACAACAAAAGTGGCCAATAACTGGTCATAACAACTATACTGCACACCTGGATGTTACCTGAGAGGGCATATAATGAGGCGTATTTCAAAAAGCAAAAACTCCCTCACACGGCAAAAACAAAAACATGTTACTGGTTATTTAGTCAGACAAGGCGGATATTAGACTGACTAGCTCAACCAACAATCGAGGTTTAGAAATTATTTGTGAGTTGAGGTAATATTTATACCTGTATATTGAGGTAGAAGGGAGAGGAAGGGGTATTTACCTGAGTTAAGAGCACTGGCGTGATAGTAATGGTAACTAGTAAAGCAAATTTAGCTATTAGAGCATAACACAACATGGTCACTTCTGGGTAAACACATGAATCTGTTATGACATAGGAGGAGCCGAGAGGTAGACGGGGAGGAGGAATTACTCATATCAACTCAAATGACAACAATAATAACACTAATATTACAAAAATTCATAGTAACATAAATGATAACACCTTGTGAAGATAAAGGCGAAAATTAAGTAAAAAACATAATAAGTACAAGTAAAAGAGTCTGATGGTACATAGACTAACCCTGACGTAAACGTGACCTTAGTTACAGGGGAACCTTAATAACAGGGGCTTTAGATACAGGACGTTAGATACAGTGAACCTTAGATACAGGGAACCATAAATACAGGGGACCTTAGTTACAGGGGACCTTAAATATAGGAGACCTTATATACAGTGGACCTTAATTACAGAAAAACTCATCAGCCCCGTCCACCAAGAGCAGGAGTGGCGGCAAGACCTCTCCAGCTCCTCTGGTCTCTCATCCCTCTTAGTTCATTCAGCCTGAGGTATTTCCCCCAATCTCTCTTGTGTCCGTCCCACTGATCCCTAGAACCCACCACCATCACCACGAGCTTGGAGGGAGGGGGGTAGGGAGACAGGGAGGGAGACAGGGAGGGAGGGAGACAGGGAGGGAGGGAGGGAGAGAAGTGTCCTACTGTTGATTGCTGTTGGAGGAACAAGAGAAGGGAGGGAGGAAGGGAGTGTCCTTCTGTTGATTGTCTTAGGAGGGAGAGGAAGAGAGATGGAGGGAGGGAGGGAGGGAGGGAAGAGGTCCTACTGTTAATTTTCTTAGGAGGGAGAGGAGGAAGAGGAGGGGGGAGGAGATATTGTAGCAGAAAAAAGACAATATTTGGAAAGGAAAGAGAGGAAAGGAATGATCTTAAGAAGAAAGGAGGTAGGAAGGGGAAGGGTGGAATGAGGAAGATAAAGAGAAAGAGGGAGAGGTGCAGTAGGAATTAATAGCAAGCGATAATTGGAATGAAAAGAATGGATAATTTTGGAATGAGAGGTGAACGAATTGGAATTTTTCTCACTTCTTGGCGTCTGACGGAAGAGGAGGGGAGGAAGGAAAGATAAATGAAGTATAGGAGGGAGAAATGAAGGAGAAGCTTTAAGGGAGAATTGGGGAAGAAGGAGAGATGGAGGGAACCGTAAATTGATGACCAAACTTTTGGTACACAATGATATTAGAGAGAAATAAATCTCTCTCTCTCTCTCTCTCTCTCTCTCTCTCTCTCTCTCCTACACACACACACACACACACACACACGCTGATGCATATACCTCATCCTTGGATTAGCAACCTGAGAGGTTATGTAGATTAGCAGTGTGTACGGCTTAATGCCAGGGAGGCAGGCCCTACATTATCAGCAGGGCCGCAGGTAGTGTTGTGAGGCCCAGGGCTCTCAGGGCAGGGACAGGGCTGCTCTCAAGGGAGGCTATGTAGCAAGAATTCACCAGGCGTCGTCCGCGTGCCTGTGGGTCTGTTTTTAATACCCGTGTGTCTGTCTGTCCGAGGTCATAAATCTTAGAATCCTTACAAGTTCTCAGTTGAAGTTCAATTTTGAAGAGACTTGGTAAGACTGTTCAACAGGGCAAGACTCGGATTGGTTTACACTGAACGATCTATAACCTTTTATGAGTGTTCTAGACGACCACAACTTTGAAGATGTCTCGGTCACGTTGAAACATAAAGTAATCTATTTAAACACTTCTTTCATTTATGCCTCTCTCTTCTCCTCTCCTCCCTCTCCCCCCTATTCTTTTTCTACTTCCCCCCATCCCTCATATCATCAAGCCATCCCTTCCGTCTTTCCTCCCTTCCCTTACTTCCTCCCACCATTCTTCCCTCCCTCCATTCCTTCCATCCTTTCTCCCTTCCATCACCTCTCCCATCCTTCTTCCCTCCCTGACACAGAATAATATTATGAGTTGTAAACAAACACTTAAAATCTTGAGGTGAAAGTCGTCTCTTGTGTTCTCGCGAGACCGTCCTCGACTTAGCATTACAGTCTCGAAAGTTTGTCCTCGAGATCTGCCATGCGTTGATAAATTGTTGCAAATTGTTCAAAGGGAGGAAGGTTAAAGAGTAGTCTGAGTTTAAGTACCGTGTCCAGTGAATATTTTGTATAGGGTGTTTGTGTATTACAGTAATAGTGTAGCTTTAAATCTATTCATATATTAACATTCATGGTATATTTAAATGTTATCCGTACAAAATGCATCTAAAACATCCCCCTAACATTAATTATTTATTCAGTGATCTTTACATATTTAACAGCGATGTATAATGAAGATTTATATTACAAACAGCGATTGGCTTTTCAACATTTATACTAATTGATATTCAAAATGTGTTTGTAGTTTACCAATAAAGGCTATATATAAAACATTGTAAATAATAAACAATGAATCCGGATTTTTTGTTCATTTCGCCAGCAGTAATGTATAATGTTTGGTGTATAATGTATAATGAATAGCTTTACCAATTAATATTTACTGTATTAGAGAATATTGACAATCTTCGAACATCTATTAAACTGAATATTTGATCTATTAAATTTGTTTGTTTTTTGATAATTGAGTATTATAAGCTATCGTACTCAAGAAAAACAAATCATCGTACTCAAGAGAAACAAATCGTCGTACTCAAGAGAAAAAAATAATCGTACTCAGGGGGAAAAAATGTCAATATCCGGAAGAGAAACACGTCATTGTACTCTAAAGGAAAAAAACATCAACATATTGAAGGAAACTAAAAGCATTATACTCAAGTGGTTTTGAAGAGGTCGCTCACCCACGGTAAACCACTTTCCTCCTCCCCATTAGAATAAAACGTCGTGTACTTTAGAGAACATGGATGGCAATAACTCAGAGACTATGTTAGCCTGGTAGCAACGGAGGAAGTGTGTGTGTGTGTGTGTGTGTGTGTGTGTGTGGTTGATGCAACATGAGACAAGAGAATGCGGCGTTGATGCGTTTTTGTTTTTTAGGAAGAGGATGTTCGGTGCAGAAGCAATTAAGAACTAGTGTTTTGAAATTACTTGTTAGACTCTCTCTCTCTCTCTCTCTCTCTCTCTCTCTCTCTCTCTCTCTCATATATATATCCTGTGTTTCTGCTTCTCTCAATCATTCTTAATTATTCCCTATTATTCCACTTTTCTCTCCCATCTCTTCCTCCGCACTCTTGTCTACCTCTTCCTTCTCAACCTTCTCTTCCCTTATTCATCTTTTTTTCCTGTTTCCATAATCCTTCTTCTCCTCTTCCTTTTCTCCCCTTTCCTCCTAATTGTTTTCATCCTCCCCCTCCTACTCCTCTATTTTCCTCCAACCTCTTCATCTTTCCTTTCTTTTCCTCTTCTTCCTCTCTTTTCTCTTCGTCTTCTCCGTCCTTTTCCTCCACCCTTCCTCTATGTTTCCTCCACCTCCTTCCTCTTCCTCCTCCTCCTCCTCCTCCTCCTCTTCTTCCTCCTCTTCATCCTCCTCTTCCTCCTCCTCCTCCTCCTCCTCCTCTTCCTCCTCCTCTTCATCCTCCTCCCTCCTCCTCCCTTCATCCTCCTCTTCCTCTTCCTCCTCCTCTTCCTCCTCCTCCTCTTCCTCCTCTTCCCCTCCTCCTCCTCCTCCCTCTTCTTCCTCCTCCTCTTCATCCTCCTCTTCCTCCTCCTCCTCCTCCTCCTTCCTCTCTCTCCTCCCTCCCCTCCTCCTCCTCTTCTCCTCCTCTTCCTCCTCCTCTTCCTCCTCCTCCTCTTCCTCCTCCTCCTCTTCCTCCTCTTCCTCCTCCTCCTCTTCCTCCTCCTGTCCACGGGATCATGAATGTATCATCGTCGCCATAACGATTTAAGATAAATTACTTGATCGTTTCCTTCAGGTTCATCGCCGAGGCCATTCCATTGAAGCTAATGGTCGTTCCCGCAGCTCCTCCTAACACCAGTATAAGCCTTCCTCCAGCCCTCAGCCCTTAGCCCTTATCACGCTCCCAACCACTCAACCACTCAACCACTCACCCCACCCATCCATCAACCACATGCCGATCCAATCACAAAAACTCTTCATCCCCAGCCACACCTAATTACCTACTACACCCAACTATTCATTATACCCACCCACACACCTACCCACACAATCACTACCCACCAAACCACCTACATATCCATCCACATACCTGCTCCACCCAACTACCCCTACACCCAGTCACACCCATTTACCCACCCATAACACACACTGAAGTATTTTCTTTTTCAATAATCTTTCAAGGACCTATAGAATATTTCACGCAGGTAGACGTTAATTAAGAAGCAATTATGCAAATACCTGACGTCTTCATCACAGAAAAGGGGTGAAATTGGGACAAATAAGATTAGCTCTATCAATTATGGTGTTCATTTTGTTAATTCTGAATAATGTGGATGATAAATTTTAATAATTAGATTTAAGACAAGAAAGTATGATTTTATAACATCATTCTTGAGAAAATAGTAATAAAAATGATGAAGATAACAACAATAATAATAATAATATGAGGTGACGGTGTTGTGAGATGGTGGTGAACAACCGACCCGGAAAGGTTTGTTAATTCCATGAGTTGTTGAGTTTGTGCCCTGAGACACAAGTGTGTTTCGAAATCTGGTGACTGTGGATGTCATCTGTTGATTTGGTGACTATGAGGGACTTATTTTGAACTGGTGGTGACTGTGGCTGCCTTTTTATTAGTAACTGGAGATGAATCAAGAACTTAACTGTTGGGGCTCCTGTTTTAAACTGTTGACTGTTGTTACATTTTTAAATTGCTGAGTGTTAAAAGTCCTGTCTAACATTACTGACTGTAGACTGATATGATGGCTTACCTACAATAATTACCTTTATCTTATATGAATAAATGTGAGACTTTCGTTGTAACGAGAAAAAATGTCTGACTTTTTTAAACTGGTTAGAAAAAGACACAACCACAACATAACAACCATCATCACCAACAACCATCATCACCAACAACCATCATCACTAACAACCATCATCACCAACAACCATCATCACCAACAACCATCATCACTAACAACCATCATCACCAACAACCATCATCACCAACAACCATCATCACCAACAACCATCATCACCAACAACCATCACCACCAACAACCATCACCACCAACAACCATCACCACCAACAACCATCACCACCAAATCCACCATAACAACAACCACAACCACCACCACTATCCCCAACACAACAACCACCACCATCCACACCACTACCCTCATCACAACCACAGCCACCATCCTCATCACGGTCATCACCATTCTCACTACAACCACCATCACAACTACCACCACAACCACCATCAGTCCAGACAGTCTCATCCTAAGGTTCTTCTCACCAGCATAATATCATTTTACCTTAAAGTGCCTTGCTTATGCCACCCAAATCGATTCTTCATCCTTCCACTCTCCTCCACTTTACCGCCATACCCGAGACAGTAGTTGAAGGCACGCGTCGAGGAGTGTTGTGAAACCTGACCTCCTGTGTTGTACCAGACTCCTTCAATTCTTGGAGATTTCTTCACTATTTTTCTTGTTTATCACTCATCTTGGTTTCGTTAATTCCCCGGTGGTTTGTTGTGGGTCTAGTTCTCTTGGCATCTTCCTGGGTTTTCTTGGGTTTTATTTGGGGTTCTTTTGGGTCCTTCTTGGGTTTTCTTGGGTCCTCTTGGGTCCTCTTGGGTCTCCTTGGTCCTATGCTTCAGCCTTTCTTCTTATTCCCAAGGCTTTCATGTCCTCGTCTGCCACATCTTCCTTCATTATTCTCTTTCTCTTCATTTTTCCAAGCTTTTTCCACAGGCAGTTTCTTTCCCGAACTATGTATCTCCTTAATTTCACTTATGTCGTCCAAAATTTTAAAGAGACTAGTGTTAGGTTAGGTCAAGTTAGGTTAGGATTGGTTAAGTTAGGTTGGGTTAGGTTAGGTTGGGTTAGGTTAGGTTGGGTTAGGTTGGGTTAGGTTAGGTTAGGTTAAGTTAGGTTAGGATAGGTTAGGTTTGGTTGGGTTAGGTTAGGTTAGGTTAAGTTATTAGATAAGCAAGGTTAGGGTAAATTAAATTAGGATATCTTATGGAAGATTATGTTACATTAGATAAGGTTTGGTTAGATTAACTTGGGTGAGATTAGTTTAAGTTAAATTAGGTTATGCTTTGTGGGCTTACGTTAAGTCACGATAGTCGGGATTAGATTAAATAAAGTTAAATTTTACTATATTCCTTCCTATTGACAGACATACACCACGATAGTGTGTGTGTGTGTGTGTGTGTGTGTGTGTGTGTGTGTGTGTGTGTGTCCTCTTGAGTTTTGTGTTTTGTCTTTCTATTTGTTTTATAAGTTTGTGTGTATTTCTGTGTATATTCGGACATATAGGTGGATATATACGTGTGTGTATATATGACCACGTGTTTGTCTTAATAACTGCATGTTTGCGTGTAAATTTGTTTGGGAGTTTTACGCTTGTATTTATGTGAATATAAGCTTATCTAAAATGCTTTTAATTCTATATACGTTTACGCATATATCCATACGTTTCCTCTTCTGAGAATCCACTCGAGTTCGTATAACAAGTAGACAGTATATCCCTACTTGTGTTGGTATACTCGTAGAGATTATATATATATTTGAATATTCTACGTCAGGATAAACTAGCACCCACCATTAAGCTGTCAGCGGTGTCAACAGATAGTCAGTATATCGTAGGGGTGGGACATCAACAACCAGTGGGGTCACTATGTTTACATGCGTGACGTCATCGAAATATATTTCTCGCATAATGTTTTGTTTTTGTGGGAGATTAAAATGAGGTGGTTCTTTTACTACTACTACTACTCTTACCACTACTACTACTACTACTACTACTACTACTATATGTTCACTGTTCCTATTAATAAAAGTAGTAGTAGTAATAGTAATAGTAGTGAAAATATAAAACTTTATCTAGTGCACACAGAAAGTTCTGTTTTATATAGCTCTAAATAAACTTTTCCAATTACTTGTTAGAGTTGCTATTATTTACGCTTGAAGTATTATTATTTACTTTTGTATTATCTTGAAATTCATGTTACCAAGGTTTTTGTGTTGGTGTTCGTGTAGGTGTGAGTGAGTATAAATCAAATGAGAGCCTTAGTTCGTGTGAGTGAGTATAAATCAAATGAGAGCCTTAGTTCTGTAGAGGTGAATAAGTGAGTATGTCAGCTCAGTAGATGATTCAGTCAAATACATTAACATGATAAAGCTGAGTAAATGAATAAATTCCAGCTGAGTATATTATCGTGGGTAAGGTCAGTTAAATATAACGTTTAACAAGAACAATAAAGGGAGAACTAACTGAACATAAGTCTAGCCAAGGTGACATACAGAATCTAAAACAAAGTGGCAAAGTTGGATGACACTTATATTGAGGTCAAAGCCACAGTTGGAGGTCAGCTATGTGTTGTAACTACTCTGACCTTAATTAATGAAACTGTTACTTGTCTACATAAATCTCCAGGGTGTAATATTGTGTTTCTGTTTACTCCATAACAGGCTCTATCAACTAGCACTGTTTATTTATTTATAAACAAAACGTATAAAATAGTGAATAATGTAAATAACTATCAAACACGAACGCCAATCACGGAGACACTTGAATTATCTCTAGTTCTCCTCCTTCTCCTCCTCACAGTACAAGAACCGACCCACTCCAGAGAGAGAGAGAGAAAGAGAGAGAGAGAGAGGGGGGGGAGATGGGGGAGGAGAGAGGAGGAGGGAGAGACGGGAGGAGGAGGGAAGGAGCTATATAACCTGCTCTTGAGAAATTATTAATGCAATTGGGGGGGTTAACGAAGCTTTCCATCGAGCGCGCTATCTATAGGGGGGTGAGAAGGGAGAGGGGGGAGGTTAGGGGCTAGGGGGGAATGGAGGAAGGGAGTGAGACTTAGACCATGGAGGGAAGAGAATTAGGGATGGAAGGATAGAGGGATAGAGCCATTATAGAGAAGGGTGAGGAGAAAAAGTCCAAAATCTTACTTACCTTCACGTCCAAAATTTAACTTAGTCCTAACAGCTGACTCTTACGTCCTAAAATATACCTTAACCCTTTATAAACTTATTATCACATCATAGAACTTATATCCCTTAAAAATTTACTCTTACGTCTTAAAACTTGGTTATACGTCACTCGACTCTTTACCGGACATAACCACGTCTCTCTCTCTCTCTCTCTCTCTCTCTCTCTCTCTCTCTCTCTCTCTCTCTCTCTCCCTCTCCCTCTCACGCCCACCACTGCTGTTGTACAATTCCTCTGGAGACACAACTGTGATGATTTGCATAGAAAGAAGACGCCAACCTCAAATGACACATGGAATCTGTTCAATCAGGTGCATGACCAAGTTTATTGTGTGTGTGTGTGTGTGTGTGTGTGTGTGTGTGTGTGTGTGTGTATGTTTAATCCCCTTTAAAACCAATATTGATGAAAGGCATCGCGTAACAAGACCCACAACCCTATCATTCCCAGGGGGTAGCTCCGTACTCCTCCCTGCGGGTGTGTTACGAGGGCTTGGAGGGGGTGATGACTTTACTACACTAATCTACATACTTGAGTTGGCCGCTACAACTCTCCTTTCATAATCCTGGAGCTCCACAATGGTGCCGTCCGGGACACTGAGATGAATTGCCAGTTGTCGTGCGGGTCTTTAACGAGTTAGGACGTGTTGATGTTTTTAGTTTTTGTTTCATTTATCAAATAATTAGTGTGTGTAATTATGCTTCTTTGCCTCTATAGTTGAAAGTATGTATACTCGCAAACACACGCATTCGTAAAAGTATACGCACATATACAAAAAAGCGCACATAAACTCACACACACACACACACACACACACGTGCGGCCGATGACAAACAAACTAACATATGTGTGTGTGTGTGTGTGTGTGTATGTGTGTGTGTGCTTCTAAAACTTCCAAGTGAAAAAAAAAAATCCCACCTGTAAATTCACCGCCTCGCCACCGACAGGTATGACCGTATCGTCCGCCTCAGATACATGGTAATTCTATATAAGTGTGAAAATGCAATTTCCTTTACGAGAAGCAATACAATATAACAGGTGAGGTAGGCTTTGTTACCTACACAGCAGGGTCCATTATGATCTAAATAGAGGAGGATTTTATTTCCTCTCCATGACACCACCAACCAACATACTATTGATGGAATGAATGTTTTCGCCTATATTTTCGTAATTGATTTTTTTTTTAATTGTAACATGTAATTAATGTAGGGTCTATAGTTCAATATATTCTAAACAATGTATCAATATTTGACTTTATTTAATGGCCACTCACTAGAGGCGACCATGTATGTTGTGTTATGAAAGCAAACAAAGAAGGTTTTTATGAGTGGAACCGATCTGTTGAAAATAATTGTTATGGATTTTGTCTTTATTATTTTCACGTAATGAGTAAACAAATAAATATTATAAACAAATAATTTTACTTAGCAACTGTAAATATTAATT
This sequence comes from Homarus americanus, assembly GCF_018991925.1. Taxonomy (NCBI): domain Eukaryota; kingdom Metazoa; phylum Arthropoda; class Malacostraca; order Decapoda; family Nephropidae; genus Homarus; species Homarus americanus. The sequence continues at coordinate 9,333,888 of NW_024715228.1, forward strand.
CATATTTGTTTTAGTATAACTTAATGATATGTTCTATAATTCTAATCATTTTTTCCACTTATTAAAAACAAAGAAAACACCTCAGGTATTTAATCAACAGGTAAATAATTACCCAGGTAGTTGATTATTTACATACGGTAATTATCACTACATAATCAAAAAATTTCAGAGATAATTATTTTTTATCAGCAAATACACAATAATTTTCTAGGGACAAACTCATTTTCCTCCCATTAAATAGAGAATAAATTTTTCATATATGCAGCAACGTTCGCAAAATAATTCAACCATATTTGACAGGGTTCTTGCAGTAATTCCTTCCCTTCATAATAATACTAAAACCATTTCTGTAAAGCATCGAGTGTTTCCAAAAGACATTACTGAGGAATTTTTACACATGAGGAATCGACGCTTTGCAAATGTTACATCCATGAGAATTTCACACAAGGTAAAATATACAGAATTTCAACAACCTTTTTATCGCACACATAACAATTTTTAAATGAAATACATGACGTTTATACCAGATAGACTCAACTATTTCTGCGTGAATAACTCAACACCACAAAACTAACATACTCAAAATTCTTGCTTGAAATAGAGACACAACTCAATAATTAGCTTATAATCATTCACCAACTTTCACAATATTCACATGAGCCACTAAACATTTTCAGGATATAGAACTTTTTTTTGTGTTTTTACTGAATAACCCAAAAAATTCTCTGTAACTAACTGTAACTGTAACTGACTGTAACGTAAGAATATCCACAGACCTCACTTATCTTATACTTTTACCCAATATACTGTTCATAAGATACAGTATATTACATCTATTTACATGAGGCATAACAAGCAATTTCCCACCGGAGTAACAAACTATTCAAAGTAGATATTAAAAAAGAATTTGTTTATATCTAATCAAGTCGAAGTCTTATATATAACTCACCGATCAAAAAAACTCCTCCGACTTTTACCGTCCTTAGCAACCAGCAACCAATCAGCTTCTAGGAAATCCGATGGTTGCTAAGGGTATTTAAAAGTAGGCGGGGCTTAGTTACTAGATCAAAAATCATAATAGTGTTAATTTACTCTCAGGTGTGAATGTGAATGGGCGCTCTACCTTGTCATGCTAATTATTGATTTGTTATTTGTACGTAAATCTATTGGAATTTAATCACCACCATGTAGATGAAATTCTCTAAATGGGGAAATCTGTATGGGATAAATTTCCATGTAAACATATTTGTATTAAATTACATACAGTACATGCATTTCTGTAATTCCTTCACACACATAAATGTATTTGAACGCGTATATATGCACTCAAACACGCCTGAAATTCAACAGTACATCACCTAACACGACAGTACTCCCCTAACACAGCAGTACAACACCTAACACGACAGTACATACTTCCCTGTGTGTAAGGTAGTCATACTAGTTCTTACTCAGGTGAAGAACAGGCCAGGAGAGATCACCATCAGACCAGCCCTCGCCTCGGGTGGTGAGGGCTGGTGAACACACTGTTAACACCACCACCAGCTGAGGAGCCAAGGCGGCCCTGCTGGTGCCTGCCCTCTGAGTAATCACCTTCAGCGTTTCACTAATGAAATTTAATTAAATCCCTGTTTGAGGTCCTTTTTCTCCTTTTTTTGTAGGAGGTGGGAGGGTGGAATGGGATTGGGGTCGCATGTGGGACGGAGGAATGGGAGGGAGGAATGGGATTGGGGTGGCACGTGGGACGGAGGAATGGGACGGAGGAATGGGATTGGGGTGGCATATGGGAGGGATGAATGGGAGGGAGGAATGGGATTGGGGTGGCATATGGGAGGGAGGAATGGGAGGGAGGTGGCGTGTGGGAGGGAGAAACGGCATTACTCTCCAGAATTATTTCGTTCACGTTGCACGAGGGATCAAGTTATCGTAGAGGAGTTCAAGGACGTATGTGTTTATATATGGATAAACGTGTAGTACATTCAACGTCTCGTGTGAGGAAGGAAGTGAGACGAAAGAGGAGGAGTAGATGCAGTTAAACGTGCGAGGGAGGAGAGGGAGGAGGGAGGGAGGGAGGGAGGAGGAGGGAGGGAGAGGGAGGGCGAAGGAGGGAGGAGGAGGGAGGATATATTTCAGTCGTATATCATATTTAAAATAATTCAACTAGACAGATGTGGAGACCCGCCATGAATCACCCGACAACACTCCCCTTCCACGAGCAGTGCCACCTCATACCCCCATCGCCCTCCAGGACAGTGTCACCCCCTCCTCCCTCTTCAGGACAGTGCTATCCTCCCTCCTCCCTCCCTCTCAGGACAGTCGCCCTCACTTCCCTCCCTCTCCTGGACAGTCGCCCTCACTTCCTCCCTCTCCAGGACAGTCGCCCTCACTTCCTCCCTCTCCTGGACAGTGCCACCCTCACCTACCTCCCTCCCTCTCCAGTACAGTGCCACCATCACCTCCCTTCCCTCCTGGACAGCCACCTCATCTCTCTCCTCTCAGGACAGTGCCACCCTCACCTCCCTCCCTCCCTCTCCTCCACCCTCACCTCCCTCCCTCCTCCCTCTCCAGTACAGTGCCACCCCTCACCTCCCTCCCTCCCTCTCCAGGACAGTGCCACCCTCACCTCCTCCCCCCTCTCCAGGACAGTGCCCTCACCTCCCTCCCTCCCTCTCCAGTACAGTGCCACCCTTCACCTCCCTTCCTCCTGGACAGTGCCACCCTCACCTCCCTCCCTTCCCCTCCTGGACAGTGCCACCTCATCTCTCTCCTCCAGGACAGTGCCACCTTCACCTCCTCCCTCCCCAGGACAGTGCCACCTCACCTCCCTTCCCCTCCTGGACAGTGCCACCCTCATCTCTCTCCCTCTCCAGGACAGTGCCACCCTCACCTCCCTCCCTCCCCCCCACCCTTCACCTCCCTCCCTCCCCAGGACAGTGCCACCCCCCTCCCTCCTCCCCAGGACAGTGCCACCCTCACCTCCCTCCCTCCCCAGGAACAGTGCCATCCCTCACCTCCTCCTTCATGAACGCTTGTCTCACCTCTTCCCTCCCCCCCTCCCCCCTTTGCTGGACACTCTCAACTTCCCGACTCTAGGTCACTTTCCACCTCATCTTCCTCCCCAGACACTGTCGCACCTCGCCGCCTCCCAACGAACACTATTCACTGCACCATTCCCCAGACACTGACTCACTTCACCGCCTCACATCATCCCTGACTTATGAATTAAGGAGAGAGGCTGGTGACCCTTCCTACCCTAGAGATACCATTATAATTATTTCTTCACTTGGCATCTGTGACAATAATACCATAAGGAAATATTAACTTAATTAAATATGAAGGAAATTGTTTATCTATCGCTATCATCACAATTTCCTGATGTGACGTCATGACTCACATGGCAACCAGCAACCAATTAACTTCCACGAATTGGGACAGTTGTTAAGGACGCCAGAAGTGGATAGGGATTAGTTAGTAGGTCGATTATAACAGAGACAACAAAACAGTGCGACTAGACAGGAAAAAACATGGGATTCATGTTCAACTATAACTTGTGTTAACAGTTTCAATGTCTGCTCTTGCTAAAAACTACTAATTGCATCTTAAAATTAATTAAAATCCAAATTATCTTATTATCCTCTTATATTTCGATTAAATTTATTTCAGCCTAAAGGTAAAAATAATATGGAAGTAAAAATACGTAATTCAGTCTTGCACTGAATGAAAATCCAGATTATAACAACATTTATTTTCTGATTCAACGTAATTTCACTCGGCTTTAGAGAAAATTTAGCTGAAACACTTAACCAAACAGCCTTCAGCGAGCCATGTGTTGCCACCAGTGTGTGTGTTGGGGGAGCAGTGGCAGACGAGGAGGTTAAAATGTAACTACATATAATTAAGTCAGTCTGTGTGTGTGTGTGTGTGAGGCGGCGGAGGTGAGACACGAGGCTTCTCATTATCTACCTGATACCTGTATATTTGTTTCTGATTCCTTTAATATTCTTCTATGAAACCTTTTATGGTGTAGAGAGAAAATTATACATATTTATTCTACATTTTCTTAGGAATTCATTTTTTGTGAAGTTATTTTCTCTATTGGGGTATTTTCTTCATATGATCAATGTATTTACACTCTTATATCATCTCGTTGTTAGGTTGTAAATAGCATCTCTTTATCCCATTGGAGGAGACACGCAGGTACTTAATTAATTTAGGAGATACCTGAGAAAACTTATGGTATTATAACTAGCAACCTTTAGAAATCAAACCTACATTATTTTTACTTCAATTTCCTATTTTTCCGTATTATCTTAAGTCACAGTACCGTATTTTAATGTCCATGAAAACAAAAAATGTGAACATAAAAGGCATTAAATTTCCTACCGTGCCTAATATATAAAGCAGCTGAATATACAATTAGCATTAATTTAATTACAAAGCAGAGAGCAAATTTACAGAGTGCCGTATGTACGAGGCCTCTCTGTAACAGCTTAGTTGAGGGAGTGGGGAGGGAGGGAAGGGGGATGGGTCAGTGTTGCAGGCGGGAGGGGGTCGGTGTTGAGTCGGGGAATCAGTGTTGGAGGGTTGGTGTTCGGGGTCAGTGTTGGAGGGTTGGTGTTCTGGGGTTGTTGGGGCGTTGGTGTTAGGGGTCGGTGTTGAGTCAGTATTGAGGTCAGTGTTAGGGGTTGGTGTTAGGGTCAGTGTTGGAGGTTGTGTTCGGGTCGGTGTTGAGGCGTTGTGTTAGGGGTCAGTTTTGAAGGGTTGGTGTTAGGGGTCGGTGTTGGGGAGAGAAAAAGGAGGAGGGGTCGGTGTTGGAGGGTGTTGGGGAAGATGAAGTCACACACACACACACACACACACACACACACACACACACACACACACACACACACACACGAACACAAACACAGAGCGGGAAGGAGACTCGAGGCCATTCAGTCCAACATAACAGACTGAGCAGCTCTTCCACACTATCTGGGTACAAGACATTTAAAGATTAAACCACTTTACTAGACTGAAGCAACTCTAGACTAAATTCTAATAAGACTCTTTTCTAGTCTCCCTAAACTCTCCTACCACAAGACTCTTAACCATCACCAGACTCTCATAGTGCCACAAGAGACTCCACCACTACCAAACTATCCTCCCTATCCACCCCTATCCACCTCTATCCTACCTATCCTACTTCAAGATATACAAACCTACAGTTCCCTTTACGTGTGGAAGGTGTCGTTGGAAGTCCCTAGATAGTCTCTCTCCTCGGTGGTTCTGGTGTAAAATTCAGTCATGGAAAATATTGAATTCGTTGCTGTGGAAAATATTGATGATTTTTTTTTTTACGAGATTCAACAGTCACAGATCCTAAGGGAAAAAATTGACGTTTGGTAATATATAAAAAAAAATAATCCAACCTTTCCCCATTGGATAAAAATTTGAGTGAGAGAAAAAAATGAAGAGAAGATGAAAGAGAGAAGAGGAGAATATTAGGAAGAGAAAGTAGAGATGGATGGAGTGAAGGTAAGTGAGAAAGGTAATTATCAGAGAGATAGAAGAAGGGATAAAAGTAGGTGGAGATAAAGGATAGAAGAAAACAACTAAAGATAAAGAGAAAAAGGAGTAAAAAAGAATTATATCCAACCAGACAGACATACAGACACACACACACACACACACACATACAGACAGACACACACACACACACACACACACACAGACACACACACACACACACACACACAGACAGACATACAGACACACACACACACACACACACACACACACACACACACACACACACAGACACACACAGACACACACACACAGACACACACACACACACACACACACACACACAGACACACAGACACACACAGACACACACACACACAGACACACACAGACACACACACACACACACACACAGACACACAGACACACACAGACACACACACACACACACAGACACACACAGACACACACACACACACACACAGACACACACAGACACACACAGAGAACCACCAAATATATTCCCATTCCTTCCAAGCCCTTCCTTACCTTCCACACACACACACACACACACAAGAACACACACACACAGACACACACACAGACACACACACACACAAGACACACACACAAAAGACACACACACACACACACACACACACAGACAGACATACAGGTACACAAAGAGAACCATAAATATATTTGATATTAAAATATCCCTTACTACCTTCCACACACACACACAGACACACACACACACAGACACACACACACACACACACACACACAGACACACACACACACACACACACACACACACACACACACACACACACACACACACACACACACACACACACACACACACACACAGACACACACACACAGACACACACACACACACACACACACACAGACACACACACACACACACAGACACACACACACACACACACACACACACACACACACACACACACACACACACACACACACACACACACACACACACACACACACTGGGCGTTTAACATCTAAGAGAATGACGGAAGTTCAACATAGCTCAATAGACTCATCCCAACCAGTTCAAAAGCTACTGAGTCTTTTGTCCACTTTACCCAAGACACGAATGAGGGTATTTTTCTTAATCTCTGGGTAACAACCTTTTCTGACCTGACTGATGGATGGATTACTCTTGTTTTACCAGTTATGAGAGGGAATTATAACAGAGGGGGTACTCAGTCATTTTTGGGGAGGAAGTTATTTTACTGTTATTGATTTGTGGAGTAGTTTACGTAATTTATTTTCCCTGTCTGTTCCTCAACAAGAGTAAACAATACCTGATCATCCATTAGTCCAGTCAGACAGGTGTAAATTCGTATCAATTCTCCTGGTTCCTCTCTCCCATTACCGCACCTAAATGGTCCTTAGTTTATCTCTCTCTCTCTCTCTCTCTCTCTCTCTCTCTCTCTCTCTCTCCCCAACACCCCTACACCAGCGCCTCCTATCAATACACTCTTGACCCTTCACATTACATGCCTTATAATTTTACCCTCTGCTGAACCCTGCTAATAAACATACACACACTCTCGCCACCCTAAATCCCTCCCCAACCCTTCTCACTAAACACCCCATTTGCTTATTATTCTCCCCATTTCATCTTCTCCCCTCCTTCCCTATTCATTCTTCATTTATTAGTTATCCTCCCCGTCTTATACCCTCTCAATCCATTATTCTCCCCATCTTATACACTTCTAACCCGTTATTCTCCCCAACTAAGACCCCTAAAATGTTTATCCTCCCCATCTTATATCTCCTTAACCCATCATATTACCCATCCTCCCCCCTCCCCAACTAACACTCTCAACATGCTTTTACTCCCCACCCAATACTCTCCTAACCCAATATTCTCCCCCTAATGCCCTCAAACTGCCCATCCTCCCCAACCAATACTCTCCCCCCGCCCCCCGTTCCCCCACCAATATGCACAATAAAGTAGGAACACTGAGGCTATTTCGGTCAGGGGTCTGTGTGTGGGGGAAGGGCGTGGGGGGAGGGCGTGGGGGGAGGGCGTGGGGAGAGGGCGTGGGGGGAGGCGTGGGGGGCGTGGGGAGGGGCGTGGGGGAGTGGGGGTAGTGCGTGGGGAGGGCGTTGAAGCGTGGGGGGCGTGGGGGAGGCGTGGGGGAGGGGGCGTGGTGGTGGTGCCAAACTGGAGTGCCTCGATTTATCAGGTTGTGTACATACCCTTTGGCCGCTTCTGACAGAGGAAGGAGACCAACCAACCACACACATTCTGTACACACCACACACACACACACACACACACACACACACACACACACACACACACACTGCTGCTGTTGGCAATTTGCATACCTTTCACTTTTCTCTGACTTGTTTTATTCTTTTTTCACTCACTCTCTCTCTTTCTGCCCCTCTTTTATTTTTTCTTTGTTGTTTTTTTCTTGTGGTTCTGTGTGTGTCAGTCTCTATTATTCTTTTTCTATGTGTTAGTTTGTCTGTCTCACTGCCGTAGTCTCTCTCTCTCTCTCTCTCTCTCTCTCTCTCTCTCTCTCTTCTTCTTATTCTATACACACAAATATAAAACTATTATTCAAAGTATTCCCAGAATCTCCATATCATAAGTACGAGGAAGATCACATAACATCGTCAGGCCCGTGTACCAGCAGCCACTAAGAGCAGATGTCCACACCTGCTATGTCCACACCTGCTATGTCCACACCTGTACTCCTCCTGCATCTCACCCGCCCTCACACACCTCATAACACCACAAGGAGTTTCTCTCACACTCTCTCTCAACACCTCAGGCTTGGTTTCAATATTCTCCGTTCTGTTTGAGGTATTGTGGGAGTACCTGGGTGAGCTATGATCCCAGTTTCTTGACGAGGTGAAGGCCAGGGCATACTGAAATATAGTTCCAGCATCGAGACACACACACACACAACACACCCTTGTACACCGCAGGCATTCTGGTGTTGGTGTAGGATAAGGGTGGGAGAAATGTTATGTTGCATAGGGAAATTATGTAGGGAAACAGGGTGAGGTTGGTGTCTCTACAGTTGACCTAAATAAACAACATCCAGGAAATAATTGAACCTCCTCTCATATAAATATCTTAATAACTATGAATATATAAGTATACCGATGTAGGAATTTTATATCTGTGGAAATATTTATAAAAAGAAATAAAACTCCAACACAGGTAAGAACTTGAGTGTTTTTTGTCCTTTACACTGCAGGTATCATTAACAGCCACAATGGTGATACAGACACAAGCTTTTAACAGACAAAGCTAAACTGTCCAGCGTGTTTCCTTTTGAACTGCTCAAGATATTCCAGATGATCACTTTTAATTTTCCTTGTGGCTCTCTCTCTCTCTCTCTCTCTCAATATATATATTTTCATCTATCTGTCTCTATCAATTTCACACATAACACCTACACTGGATCCATCTATCGTCCCGCTCTCATTCTTACGGCACAGAAAAGAGACAAAAATGAACACACACAGACATATATTCTCTACATTACATTGATCACATGAGAGGAAGAATCCGACAGCATAACCTATCATGGTGAGTGACGGAGTGATAAAAGAGAAGCCTGTAATACTACCAGCCTCGTCCTTGTGTGAGAAGGGTGTAGTATACAAACAAAATAATATATACTGTATATACCCAGTGACTTTATATATGTTTAGGTTAGGTTAGGTTAGGTTAGGTTTAGGTTAGGTTAGGTTAGGTTAGGTTAGGTTTAGGTTTAGGTTAGGTTTAGGTTTAAGTTAGGTTAGGTTAAGTTAGGTTAGCAATCAGTTGGTTAATGTTAAGGAGAAATAACCTGAGGGGCGAATCTCCAGGTAATCACAATATGTACCAGATAATATTCACTTTATTCGACCCCTTGAACTGTATGTTCTAATTATCGTCAATAAAATTCTTGGCGTATGACTGTATGTCGTATTATTATGTAGATTAGTTGTATATAGTATTAAGGCTTCTTATTCTCCTGTATTAATGGTCAATCAGGTATTTTTCGTCGATAACCCAACCAGAACAACCATTATTATTTTTAGTATAGCAAAATATAATTCCTTCATCATCATCATCATCATCATCATCATCATCATCATCATCATCATCATCATCACACACACACACACACACACACACACACGCACGCACATAAATCTCATGACACTCTTCCTCACTATTACCATACATCTCAAATTACTTTCCTTTCACTATCCTGTCTTCATAGTTCATTCTTCTTCACTATCCTCAGATTTAACTTTCCCTCACTGTCCTCACCTCACATTCTCTCTTTATCTCTCTTTATCCTCACACTCCACTCTCACTATCCTCACACCCCACTCTCACTATCCTCACACCCCACTCTCACTATCCTCACTATCCTCCACCTCTCACTATTCTCACACTCCCTCACTATCCTCACACTCCCTCACTATCCTCACACTCCACTCTCACTATCCTCACACTCCACTCTCACTATCCTCACACTCCCTCACTATCCTCACACTTCACCACCCGACTCACACACCTTTTTCCTCACCACCACCTCACAGCATCTCACCAATTTCCTCTCCACGTTGTCAACCTCCAGGACCTGCCACTAACACTAACTGACCACCTCCGCCCTGTCTCTCTCACTCTCTTTAATCCCACATCTTTTTTACTCTCTCTCTCTCTCTCTCTCTCTCTCTCTCTCTCTCTCTCTCTCGCCTCGCCTCTGCCCCAACACCGCCCTGGGAGCCTCCATCACGCCCATATACGCCCCTGGAAGCTTGGACAGATAACGGGAAGTGTGTGTGTGTGACGTAGATGAGGGAACGAGTAGGACCTTGATGTAGCGAGGAGGAGACTTTGGAGGGGGGAGTGAGTGGGTTCTTGGAGGACAAAAGAGTGGGATTGATTGGTAGAAAATGGAGAGGGATCTTGGAAGTAGAGTAAGTGGGAATTTTGGAGGTTGCGTGAGTGGGAATTTGCAGGTTGTGGGAGTGGGAATTTGAGGGTTGTGCGAGTGGGAATTTGCAGGTTGTGGGAGTGAGAATTTTGATGTTGTTTGAGAGGGAATTTGAGGGTTGTGTGAGTTGGAATTTGGAGGAAGATTAATATTTGTTTCACCCGTCTCTTGGATTTTCTTCATCCGTCTCTCTCTCTCTCTCTCTCTCTCTCTCTCTCTCTCTCTCTCCATCAACCTACCACTACCACCATCATCACCATCATCACATCATCACCTCAACCCCATCACCAACAGCACCACCCACCATCACCATCAACACCACCACTCCACCACCACAACAACAAACCCCCACCATAACCACCAGAGCCACCAATCACCACTATCATCACCATCAACACCACCACTATCACCACCACAACAACAACCCCCTACCATAACGACCAGAGCCACCAATCACCACTATCATCACCATCAACAGCACCACTATCACCACCACAACAACAACAACCCCTACCATAACCACCAGAGCCACCAATCACCACTATCATCACCATCAACACCACCACTATCACCACCACAACAACAACCCCCACCATAACAACCAGAGCCACCAATCACCATCATCACCATCAACAGCACCACTATCACCACCACAACAACAACCCCTACCATAACAACCAGAGCCACCAATCACCATCATCACCATCAACAGCACCACTATCACCACCACAACAACAACCCCACCATAACCACCAGAGCCACCAATCACCATCATCACCATCAACACCACCACTATCACCACCACAACAACCCCTACCATAACGACCAGAGCCACCAATCACCATCATCACCATCAACACCACCACTATCACCACCACAACAACAACCCCTACCATAACGACCAGAGCCACCAATCACCACTATCATCACCAACAGCACCACTATCACCACCACAACAACAACCCCCACCATAACAACCAGAGCCACCAATCACCACTATCATCACCATCAACACCACCACTATCACCACCACAACAACAACCCCTACCATAACAACCAGAGCCACCAATCACTTCATCTTCCGCGTCAGCAGCACCACTATCACCGCCACAGCAGCAGCCCCTCACCGCTACCGCTAACAACCAGGGCCACCAAATCACTGTATCATCACCGTCGGCTGCCGCATGCGCACACAGCAAAACAGCCCCTCTACCATAACCACCAGGCGCGAAATCACCACTTCAATATCATCACCATCAACGCACCACTATCACCACCACAACAACAACCCCCTCTGCCGCTAACAGCCAGGCCACCAATCGCATCATCACCAAAATTCGGCACTTACGCACTTCATCCGCGCACAACAACAGCCCACACTCCTACCAGCAACGACTAAGGGCCACCAGTACCATAAATGCCGTGCAGCACTGCCTATCACCACCACAAGCAACAACCCCCTCTACCATAACAGCCAGAGCCACCAATGCCATCACATCACCATCAACACCACCACTATCGCACACAACAACAACCCTCTACCATAACAACCCGGAGGCCACCAATCACCACTATCATCACCATCAACACCACCACCTATCACCACCACAACAACAACAGCCCCCTCTACCATAACAACCGGGCTGCCAATCACCACTAATAAATACATCAACGCCACCACCACTATCACCACCACAACAACAACCCTACCATAACAACCAGAGCCGCAATCACCACTATCATCACCATCAACAGCACCACTATCCACCACCACAACAACAACCCCTCTGCGCCATAACAGCCAGAGCCACCAATCACCATCATCACCATCAACACCACCACTATCACCACCACAGCAACGGCCTCCACCGCGCGCCACCCAGAGCCGCAATCACCACTATCATCACCATCAACACCACCACTATCACCACCACAACAACAACCCCCTCTACCATAACGACCAGGGCCACCAATCACCATCATTACTTCATCAACACCACCACTAATGCGCACATAACCATCTACCATAACGACCAGAGCCGCCAATCCGCGCCACTATCATCACAAAATCAAACACCACCACTATCGCACGGCTTGACGGCCTCGCGCATAACACGACCAAGGCCACCGTCGCATCATCGCCCATCAACAGCACCACTATCGCCGCAAGCAGCGCTTTGCCCCTCTACCATAACGACCAGGCCACCAATCCACCACTATCATGCCATCAACAGCACCACTATGCGCACCACACAACAACAACAGCCTCTACCATAACGACCAGGCCGCAATCACCATCATCACCATCAACCGCCACCACTATACTTACAACAGCAACAAACCCCCTCTGCCGTAACGACCAGAGCCCACCAATCACCACTGTAATGCCATCCAGCAGGCACCACTATCACCACCACAGCAACAACCCCCTCTACCATAACGACCAGGGCCACCAATCCACCCACTATCATCACCATCCAGCACCACCGCTATCCACCACCACAGCAACAGCCCCCTCTGCCACCAACAGCCAGGGCGCAATCGCGTCGTCGCCGTCGACGCCACCGCTATCCGCCGCACGGCAACAACCCCGCACCGCAACCGCGGAAGCCACCAAATGCTTAAAATTCATCACCATCAACACCACCACTATCACCACCACAACAACAACCCCCTCTACCATAACGACCAGAGCCACCAATCACCACTATCATCACCAACAGCAACAAAAATTGACAACAAATCCACCATCACCAATAATAACAGCGAGAAAAAAATACACACACACAGCATAGTCAATATTAGCCCACACAATATCAACACTAACCACATCCAAAAACAACAATTGATTCCCAACAACGAGATCACTGTCCACCCTAACGATGTATATTCGGGGCACTAACCACCCTATTCTGTGTACCAAAATACTCCCAACACCCCCCACCACCCCTCCCTCCACCCCAAACGTGCTGTACAAATATCTGTATAGGGAAGGGGTGGAAAAAAAAAATAGTTTCAAACCTTTTAATAGTGCTGTGTGTGTGTGTGTGTGTGTGTGTGTGTGTGTGTGTGTGTGTGTGTGTGTGTGTGTGTGTGTCATCTACTCTCTACCAGGGCTATCTACCACTATGTACGATCCTCCTCCGCTAACTTTGGGACCGAGGCATTTGGCTGAAATTATTACACTGCAGCTAATGGTGTAATGGAGTTCGGACTCATAATGTGTGTATTATGTCGGGGGAGGGGAGAGGGGTAACGAAGGAAGACAAGGCGACCTCTTCCTCCTCCTCCTCCTCCTCCTCCTCTCTTGTTTTCCTTCTTCCTCTGCTTCTTTTTCTTCTTCTTTCTCTTCTTCCTCCTCCTCCTCCTCTTGCTATTTTTCCTACTCCTCTTACTGTTTTTTTAATCTGTTTTCTTTTCTACCTTTTCTTCTTCTTGTTTTCACTTTTACTCTTCCTTCTTTCTACTCCTCTTCTTCCTCCTCCTCCTTCTCCTCTTTCTACTATTCTTCTGTCTCTTCCTCTTCATCCTTCTTCTTCTTCTCCTCTTCCTCTTTATAGTTCCTCTTCCTCCTCCACCTTTTCAACCGTTCCATTTATTGACCCTTCACCTTCTCCTCCTTTGCCTCTTCTTCTGCCTTCTCCCTGTGAGGTGTCTGGCAACGAGGGGGAAGTGGAAGGGAGGAGTGTTAAATGGGTAAGAGGGAGAGAGTAAGAGGAGCCTGTGAGAGTAGAGAGTAAGAGAGAGTAAGAGAGAAAAGAGGCCATGAGAGTCTTGAAAGAGATAAGAGAGATGAGAGTAGAGTAAAGACACAGAATGGGAGAGGAGGGAGTGATGGTCATTTAAGAGAGCGAGAGAGAATAAAGAGCGAGAGAGAATATAGAGCGAGATAGAATATAGAGCGAGATAGAATATAGAGATTGTTCAAGTAGAGAGATAAATAAAGAGTGTAGGAATGAAGAGTTTGTAAAAAGAAAGAGGAATCGAGATGTTAAGGGATAGAAGTGAAAGAATAGAGAGAGACCAAGAGACCAAGAGACCGAGAGAAAGAGAGAGACTGGAGGAAAAGCTGAAGTGAAGAAATGGATAAGATATTCTCCACACACACACACACACACACACACACACACACTACAGACCATGAGGAGGATCGATGCACATACACCATTAACTGGAGAATTTTCGGGTAAAATTTTTCAAGAGAACATATATCAAGTTTACGGAGAAAGGTAAAGGTTCTCTCTTAACACCGTCGACGACCTCACCTGCACCACAGCCAAAGGAACCCAACGATGTGTGTGTGTGTGTGTGTGTGTGTGTGTGTGTGTGTGTGTGTGTGTGTGTGTGTGTGTGTGTGTGTGTGTGTGTGTGTGTAACCGAGTGTAAATGTGAGAGTGTGTTTGTATGGATTACTGGGGTGTATGGTGTGAGTCATGCTCAGTGGCTCGGTGAAAATAGCCAAACAAAGTGAAACATGGTGAGGCAGAGAATTTCACAGGGATATAAATTTTTTTTTTTTTTTTTTTTTCATAGACAAGTGTGAAATTCGTCCTCACTACATAACCTACTGTACGGTGCCTGCTGAAGCATTAAACCAAGGAATACAAGACCTGTTGGTTGTTCTACCGTCACTGTCATGCTGTACAGGGAAATGCTCTTCTGAGTCACATTGTCACACACGATGAAACATGGAGCAAACATTTCACGCCTAAATCCCGAGACAAGCGTCGGTAGAATGGAGGCATTCAACGCCTACTGTGTGGAAAAAGTTGACAGCCTCCGCCTCGGCAGGGAAGCTGGTGATAAGAGTCTTCTGAAACTATAAGTGTATTTGTACCTCTGTCGAACTTCCTGAAACCTAGACCATTTATTAACGTCTCTGTGCACCATAGTAACACAAGAATAAAAGCGTGAAACACCTGAAAGACACATCCTGTATATTAACGTCTCTGTGCACCATAGTAACACAAGAATAAAAGCGTGAAACACCTGAAAGACACATCCTTATGAACGTCTCTGTGCACCATAGTAACACAAGAATAGCGTAAACAGGGCACATCCTTATTAACGTCTCTGTGCACCATAGTAACACAAGAATAAAAGCGTGAAACACCTGAAAGACACATCCTGTATATTAACGTCTCTGTGTACCATAGTAACACAAGAATAAAAGCGTGAAACACCTGAAAGACACATCCTGTATATTAACGTCTCTGTGCACCATAGTAACACAAGAATAAAAGCGTGAAACACCTGAAAGACACATCCTGCAGGGCTCCTTATTAAGGCTTTCATCCTCTCACACAATAAAGTACGACCCCATTACTAAACTCCCGACGGGGCAACTGTAGTAAACCTCCGGCTGGGTACCTGGCTCCTTGCATCTACCAGCTGAGCAGCACTTCAAGAACACACCTTCGTTTCAGTATAGTTAATAATACAAAGCCCAATTCTCTATGAACAAGACAAAAGAAATATCTTCTATTTAATCAAAAAATTCCCAGCCTTAGTAGTGATTGACTGTGTGTAGCAGCAGTATCAGGTAACTACCATTAAAACACATTTACCACAAGTTACGTAATAATTCTCTCTCTCAAAACAATATTTCTCGTGTCGTTATTCCACCCTCCCCCCCCCCCAACAATTCCTCAGGACCAAACTAATGAAAATGGGATCTTATGTAATGAATCTCTAAGCTGGAGATTATTAGTAAGGGAGAACTTTAGGAGACAGGGAGACCGGGTACAAGGAAGTTCTGTAACACACACAGGTGAGAGTAAACAAGATGACGGACCTAACACCCCTTGGAGACACTTCCTGTAGACCACTACATTGAGACGCTGATTGGAGACATTATCAACACACACACACATAGGGGACAGCCTAGCCACACACCTATGACCTTAGAATAGGGATCGACGAGTCACCTGCCACATACCTGAGGGAGGGAGCGTTTTCTTTAAGGTGTGGTCGAGGGGTTAATCTAATTACTGACAGGTGAGGAGCGAACACGAGCGTTTCTCCCGCCTACCTGGCCACGTTGAGTGGAGTGGCCAGTGATATATGTATGTATATATGTATGTGTGTATGTATGTATGTATGTATGTATGTATGTATGTATGTATGTATGTATGTATGTATGTATGTACCACCACCACGACCACACCTACCACTACAACCATCACCACCACGCCTCCTGATCTCATTCATACCTTACATCACACAAACAGACACCCACACACCCACAGACACCCACAGACACACACACAGACACCCACACACCCACACAGACACCCACAGACACACACCACCAAGAACTCGATACCTCTTCCTCTCACCATATTTTCCCATGTTCGTGATGCATTCGGTGGCTGCCCTGACGATGGCCTGAGGTGAGTGAGGTGAGTGAAGTGAGAGGCTCTGGTAAAGACAGGGAAGTGAGGGGCCAGGGAGGAAAATGGATGAAGAGAGACGGGAAGGAAGAGGAATGAGAGAGGTGAGGAAAAGAGACAAGGAGGTGAGGCTGTTGGAAGAGACAGGAAAGTGAGAGGGATAAGAGAGGTGAGAGGATTGGAAGTGAGAAGGAACTGAGAGGTCTAAGAGGGATAGGGAGATGAGAGGCGCTAGGAGAAGTAGGGAAGAGGAAGGAGAGGAAGGAAGAAGCATTGAAGAGGATAAGGAAGAGATGTTAGAAAGAGACAGAGAGAAAGAGACGAGTAAACAATGGATAAGAAGATAAAACACTAGAGAGAAGAGAAATGTGAATTGTATATAAAGAAAAGGAGGAAGAGGAGTAAAAAGAAACTAAATATGAAATGATGGGTAAAGGATAAAAGGATAACAAAACGAAGGAAATTAAAATAAAAGAGATAACGAAAGAGGGAGATTTGGTATAGGAAAATAGGATATTTAGATAAAAGAACAAAGAAAGAGAGTGGGAGAAGAAAGAAGAGAGAAAAGGAGCATTAAGAGGAGTAGGAGGAGGAGAGAGGGAAGATCAAGGAGAAGGTGAAAGAGATCATCCTCAACAGGTGTTCAAGGTGACCAAGTGTTCAAGGTGGCCAGGTGTTCAGGGTAGCCAGGTGTTCAGGTGTTCAAGGTAGTCAGATGTTTATATAAGAGCATCCTTGTTTGCGTCTCAACGTGTTACCTGCTGTGAACAACCTTAGGACACGTTATGGAGAACGATGCAGCTCTGTGTGTGTGTGTGTGTGTGTGTGTGTGTGTGTGTGTGTGTGTGTGTGTGAAAAATCAACAAATAAAAACAAAAATAAATCATGAAAAACAAATCCCGACGCCAATAACATGAAATTAAAATCAACAGACGACCATCAGCATCAATCCCTCGTCCACCACACACTGTACCTACCGTCACAACCGTCCACCACACACTGTACCTCCCGTCACAACCGTCCACCACACACTGTACCTCCCGTCACAACCGTCCACCACACACTGTACCTCCCGTCACAACCGTCCACCACACACTGTACCTCCCGTCACAACCGTCCACCACACACTGTACCTCCCGTCACAACCGTCCACCACACACTGTACCTACCGTCACAACCATCCATCACACACTGTACATCCTGTCACAAACTGTCCATCACACACTGTACCTACTCGCTCGCCAAAACCGTCCACCACACACACTGTACCTCCTGTCACAACTGTCCAATTACACACTGTACCTCCCGTCACAACCGTCCACCACACACACTGTACCTCCTGTCAACCGTCCACCACACACTGTAAATTCCACTGTCACAACCGTCCACCACACACCGTACCTCCTGTCACAAATCGTCCACCACACACTGTGTACCCTCCCGTCACAACTGTCCACCACACACTGTACCTCCCGGTCACAACCGTCCACACCACACACTGTACCTCTCCCGTCACAACTGTCCACCTCACACACTGTACCTCCTGTCACAACCGTCCACCACACACTGTACCTCCCGTCACAACCGTCCACCACACACTGTACCTACTGTCACAACCGTCCACCACACACTGTGTACCTCCCGTCACAACCGTCCACCACACACTGTACCTCCCGTCACAACCGGTCCACCACACACACTGTACCTCGCCACAATCGTCCATCACACACTGTACTCCCACTGTCACAACCGTCCACCACACACTGTACCTCCCGTCACAACCGTCCACCACACACACTGTACTCCCGTCACAACCGTCCACCACACCAATGTACCTCTGTCACAATCGTCCATCACACACTGTACCTACTGTCACAACTGTCCACCACACACTGTACCTCCTGTCACAAACTGTCCACCACACACACTGTACATCCTGTCACAAACTGTCCATCACACACTGTACCTCCTGTCACAACCGTCCACCACACACCAAAATTCTCCCGTCACAACCGTCCACCACACACTGTACCTCCTGTCACAACCGTCCAGCACACACTGTACCTCCCGTCACAACCGTCCAGCACACACTGTACCTCCCGTCACAACTGTCCACCACACACTGTACTCCCTCCGTCACAACCGTCCACCACACACACTGTACCTCCCGTCACAACCGTCCACCACACAATGTACCTCCCGTCACAATCGTCCATCACACACTGTACCTCCCGTCACAACCGTCCACCACACACTGTACCTCCCGTCACAACCGTCCACCACACACTGTACCTACCGTCACATCCGTCCACCACACACTGTACATCCCGTCACAACCTCAGCCCAGAAGAATCAATTTCACTTCGGTGTCAACTCAGCCAATATGCAAAGTTCTCCACACAAATGCTTCGAGCGTTCCAATTGGACCGGCAATAAAAATACCAACACAGGGGCTATAAAATGCTTCTTTTATTTCTCAGTTTCTGGATTGGCAAATATCTGAAGCTGTTTCATCCACTTACTATCAGTATTAGGTGGATGAAGGGGGTCCGTGGTTGCTGGCTGTATGGACGTGTATGTACTGTACGTTGGATAGCAGACACAGATTTACTCCCAGTGGTTCGTAGACATGACACCACGGACATAAAGAGACATGAGCCTGTCCTTGTTTTGTAGCTACGGACATACAGACAATACCTTGTAACCAATGATACACTTTACTACATTGGTCTTACTGAAGTCACTCTGTACATTTACCCCACTGAAGTCACCCTGCACATCGGTTCTACTGAAGTCACCCTGTACATTTACCCCACTGAAGTCACCCTGCACATCGGTTCTACTGAAGTCACCCTGTACATTGACCCCCCCTGACGTCACCCTGTACATTGACCCCCATGACGTCACCCTGTACATCGGTTCTACTGAAGTCACCCTGTACATTGACCCTCCTAACGTCACCCTGTACATCGATCCTACTGAAGTCACTCTGTACATTGGACCTACTGAAGTCACCCTGCACATTGACCCCCCTGACGTCTCCCTGTACATTGGACCTACTGAAGTCACCCTGCACATCGGTTCTACTGAAGTCAATCTGTACATTGACCCCACTGAAGTCACCCTGCACACATCGTGGTTCTACTTTCACTGAAGTCACCCTGTGTATTGGACCTACTGCAGCCACTCTGTACATTGACCCCTGACGTCACCCTGTACATTGGACCTACTGGATGTCAATGCACATCGGTCCTACTGAATAAATTCTGTACATTGACCCCTGACGTCACCCCTGTACATTGACCCCATGAAGTCACCCTGCACATCGGTTCTACTGAAGTCACCCTGTACATTGACCCCACAGAAGTCACCCTGCACATCGATTCTACTGAAGTCACTCTGTACATTGGTCCCCCTGACGTCACCCTGCACATTGACCCCCCTGACGTCACCCTGTACATTGGACCTACTGAAGTCACTGTACATTGACCCCACTGAAGTCACCCTGCACATCGGTTCTACTGAAGTCACCCTGTACATTGGACCTACTGAAGTCACTCTGTACATTGACCCCACTGAAGTCACCCTGCACATCGGTTCTACTGAAGTCACCCTGTACATTGGACCTACTGAAGTACACTCTGTACATTGGTCCCACTGAAGTACACCCTGTACATTGGTCCCACTAGGAGAGTTACAAAGGTGTCTAATCTTTCTCACAGCTTACCTTAATCCAGGTGTAGATGATCCAAATCCCTTCACTTTAGATTAATCCACTTCAGGTCACTCTACTTTATTTTCTCTGTTATTCTCATTTTATTTTTGCTTCATTTATTATCTTCACTTCATTTCTTTACTGATAAGCTTCACTTTATTATAGTTTGTTTTGGTCCACTTTATTTAATTTCACTTTACTTCACTTTACGTCAAGTTATTTTATTTTCTTCACTTTGCATCACTTTATTACGCTTTATGTTAGCTTACTTCACTTTATGTCAGTTTACTTCACTTTACTTCACTTTACATCAGTTTACTTCACTTTACTTCACTTTCCGTCAGGTCACTTCACTTTACGTCAATTTACTTCACTTTAGTACACTTTACGTCAGCTTACTTCACATTATTTCACTTTACGTCATTTTATTTCACCTTTCTTCAATTTACGTCACTTCACTTTACGTCAATTTACTTCACTTTATCTCACCGTATTATAGTTCACTTTACTTCACTTTACATCAGTTTACTTCACTTTACGTCAATTTACTTCACTTTATCTCACCGTATTATAGTTCACTTTACTTCACTTTACATCAGTTTACTTCACGTCAATTTACTTCACTTTATCTCACCGTATTAGTTCACTTTATTTTACTTCACTTTACTTCACTTTACGTCAATTTACTTCACTTTATCTCACCGTATTATAGTTCACTTTACTTCACTTTACATCAGTTTACTTCACTTTACGTCAATTTACTTCACTTTATCTCACCGTATTATAGTTGACTTTACTTCACTTTACATCAGTTTACTTCACTTTACGTCAATTTACTTCACTTTATCTCACCGTATTATAGTTCACTTTACATCAGTTTACTTCACTTTACTTCACTTTATGTCAATTTACTTCACTTTATCTCACCGTATTATAGTTCACTTTACTTCACTTTACATCAGTTTACTTCACTTTACGTCAATTTACTTCACTTTATCTCACCGTATTATAGTTCACTTTACTTCACTCTACATCAGTTTACTTCACTTTACTTCACTTTACGTCAATTTACTTCACTTTATCTCACCGTATTATAGTTCACTTTACTTCACTTTACATCAGTTTACTTCACTTTACGTCAATTTACTTCACTTTATCTCACCGTATTATAGTTCACTTTACTTCACTTTACATCAGTTTACTTCACTTTACTTCACTTTACGTCAATTTACTTCACTTTATCTCACCGTATTATAGTTCACTTTACTTCACTTTACATCAGTTTACTTCACTTTACGTCAATTTACTTCACTTTATCTCACCGTATTATAGTTCACTTTACTTCACTTTACATCAGTTTACTTCACTTTACGTCAATTTACTTCACTTTATCTCACCGTATTATAGTTCACTTTACTTCACTTTACATCAGTTTACTTCACTTTACTTCACTTTACGTCAATTTACTTCACTTTATCTCACCGTATTATAGTTCACTTTACATCAGTTTACTTCACTTTACTTCACCTTACGTCAATTTACTTCACTTTATCTCACCGTATTATAGTTCACTTTACTTCACTTTACATCAGTTTACTTCACTTTACTTCACTTTACGTCAATTTACTTCACCTTATCTCACCGTATTATAGTTCACTTTACTTCACTTCACTTCACTTTACTTCACTTTACGTCAATTTACTTCACTTTATCTCACCGTATTATAGTTCACTTTACTTCACGTCACATCACCTGCACCCCCTTCACCTGTCCCGACGACACTGATGAGTTACCACCTGTCTTCACCTGCCGTCGACACCTCAGACTACCAAGTGATGATAGTTAGCTTCTTAACGCAGTCTTGTTTATGTATGTTTACGTATATACATATATGGATATTATCGGTATATAGACACATGTATACTCTAATATGTATAAATTAAATGTTTTTTAAAGACTTGCAATAAATATAAAGGTAAATGTGTAATTTATTAAAAAAAATAGTTTATTGGCAACACAACTTTGGAAAATAGTTTGATTGTTGGGTGTTGACGAAGAAGTAGAGTTTCTCGCCCAATAATAAACCTCGCCCGATTACTAACGTGAATATGATTGGTCGATATTTGTCGGTGAATAACCATTTTCTTATTTATGTCATAAATTTATATTTCAAATATTTAAATCGCCTCCTTCGAATTATTATAAATTTATTTTGTTTTTTAGGGGTTTTCTTTGTTCTTACTCTCGCTGTTTTCGCATATAAGGAACTGTAAAAATTCACAACGTTTCCATAACATTTCACAACTTCTGACACAACTTCACCATAACATCACCACAACATCACAACATCCCACACAATACGGCCACATCCCACACAACATTGCATCGCACACTACATTACCACATCCTACACATCACAACATCCCACAACATCACCACAACATCACAACACCCCACACAACATCACAACACCCCACACAACATCACAACACCCCACACAACATCACAACACCCACACACATCATAACATCACCACAACATCATCACATCCCACAACTTCACCACAACATCACAACAATCCCACAACATCCACAACACCCCCAAACATCATAACATCACCACACCATCATCACATCCCACACAACTCACCACAACATCACAACACCCCACACAACATCACAACACCCGACACAACATCACAACACCCCCACACAACATCGTTAAACACCCCACACAACATCACAACACCCCACAACATCACAACACCCCACACAATAACATCCCACAACACAACACAACACCCCATCACACAACATCACAACACCCCACACAACATCACAACACCCCCAACATGATGTAACATCACCACCAACATCATCACATCCCACACAACTTCACCACAACATCACAACACCCCACACAACATCAAAACACCCCAAACATCATAACATCACCACAACATCATCACATCCCACCACTTCACCACAACATCACAACACCCCACACAACATCACAACACCCGACACAACATCACAACACCCCACACAACATCACAACACCCACACAACATCACAACACCCCACACAACATCACAACACCCCAAACATCATAACATCACCACAACATCACAACACCCCACACAACATCACAAACCCCCACACACAACATCACAACACCCCAAACATCATAACATCACCACAACATCATCACATCCCACACAACTGCCCACAAATATCACAACACCCCACACACAACATCACAACATCCCAAACATCAACATCACCACAACATCACAACACCCCACACAACATCACAACACCCCACACAACACAACACACCTGTCACAAAATCATAACATCATCACAACATCATCACATCACACAACTTCACCACAACATCACAACACCCACACAACATCACAACACCCCACAACATCACAACACCATACAACACAACACCCCACACACAACATCACAACACCCCAAACATCATAACACCCCACACAACATCACAACACCCCAAAACATCATCACATCCCACACAACATCATCACATCCCACACAACTTCACCACAACATCACAACACCCCACACAACATCACAACACCCCACACAACATCACAACACCCCACACAACATCACAACACCCCCACACATCATATCATCACCACAACATCACCACACCCCCACACAACATCACAACGCCCCAAACATCATAACATCACCACAACATCATCACACCCCAAACAACATCACAACACCCGACACAACATTACAACACCCCAAACATCATAACATCACCACACAACATCATCATATCCCCACACAACTTCACCACAACATCACAACACCCTCACAACATCACAACACCCCGACACAACATCACAACACCCCAAACATCATAACATCACCACAACATCATCACATCCCACACAACTTCACCACAACACACAACACCCCACACAACATCACAACACCCCAAACATCATAACATCACCACAACATCATCACATCCCACACAACCTCACCACAACATCACAACACCCCACACAACATCACAACACCCCACACAACATCACAACACCCACACACATCATAACATCACCACAACATCACAACACCCCACACAACATCACAACACCCCAAACATCATAACATCACCACAACATCATCACATCCCACACAACTTCACCACAACATCACAACACCCCACACAACATCACAACACCCCACACAACATCACAACACCCCACACAACATCACAACACCCCACACAACATCACAACACCCCAAACATCATAACATCACCACATCATCACACCCCACACAACATCACAACACCCGACACAACATCACAACACCCCAAACATCATAACATCACCACAACATCATCATATCCCACACAACTACCCACAACATCACAACACCCCACACAACATCAACACCCCACACAACATCACAACACCCCAAACATCATAACATCACCACAACATCATCACATCCCACACAACCACCACAACATCACAACACCCCCACACAACATCACAACACCCCCACAAACATCACAACACTCCCCACACATCATAACATCACCACAACATCACCGTAGCCCCTCAGATCAAAAACATCTCAAAAATATTTACACAACCACTACACGTTCCGTTATTTGTCTTCCTCCTGCTGATGTAAATATTGCTCAAAATATATACAAGTACCGATACATAAATAACATTTCAAAAAACATTACGAGAATTTAACATTTATGGGAATTTTTCTTTGTATTTTTAATTATATCATATAACTTTCATCATCGCAGTATTTATCACATTATATAATTATCACTAAATCGTAAATACCTAAAAGCAATAAACAGGAATTACATATATTTTGAGTATTTTATTTTTTACATTTCCTGTATTTATGTCAAAGTCTAAAACCCATTAATAAGAATTTGTGACGTTAAAAATGTTGTTTGTAAATTCTGATAAAAAATGCCGGTGTGTGTCTGTGTTTGTTAGGTCGCCTAGTGTGTGTGGTATATAGAATTCTTGTGGTAATGCTTATAATTTTCATCTGGTATTTTCTTCTCTCTCTCTCTCTCTCTCTCTCTCCTCTCTCTCTCTCTCTCTCTCTCCAGTAAATAACAAAAAAACAACATATCAAAAGAATGAGGAAAAAAGGCAATAGACGAGAGACAAATTGAATAAGAAGAACAAAGAGATAAAGAATAATGAGGAGAGAAAGCAACAGGTGAGAGGCACAATGAATGAAGAGAACAAGACTTGAGTCAACACCTGAAGGAGAACAGAGAGAGAGATAGGGTTAGAAGCAACTCAGGATGTGTGAGCGTCTGCAAACAGGTGAGGGAGGGAGAGGGGAGTGAGGGGAGAGGGAGGAGGGAGTGAGGGAGGAGGGAGTGAGGAGGAGGAAGGAGTGAGGGATAAGGAAGTGAGGGAGTGATGGGAGTGATGGAGAAGGGAAGTGAGGGGATGGGAAGTGAGGGAGGATGGGAGTGATGGGAGTAAGGGAAGTGAGGTAGTGAGGGGAGGGATGAAGTGAGGGTGGGAGAGGAGTGAGGGGTAGTGAGGAGTGAGGGAGTGAGGAGTGGGTGGAGTGAGGAGAATGAGGTGAAACTACCAGATAAATGAGAAAATAAAACGACCATTAACCTGGAGGAAAAAAAAAAAAAAAAAAAAAAAAAAAGAGAAAAGAGACCCAAACTCAAATCCTCCTCATAAGCAAAGACTACGGGTCACATCAAGGCATAAAGGAGTTGGAAAAAAATCACATCCAAATTGCTCTGAGACTCTAACTGACATTTACCTCCTCGTGTCAAAGCTTCCCCATAAACAGAGGGACATTACACTCACGAGTTAAGAAAATGGCATCCAGATTGCCTAAGACTGTAGCGTAAACTTTTAAAAGTCTTGTCGTTCGTGAAATCTTCCTCGTAAACAGGCAGTGGAAAGTGTCATAATAATCTGGAGGTGAACTTCGCCCGGGTAATAATAACAGCTGGGGACCCTGGCACTTTCTGGCACTTTCTGGCACTTTCTGTCACTCCCAACACTTTCTGGCACTCCCTAACACTCTCTGGCACTTTCTGGCACCTCAAACACCTCCCTGCCCCTTGGTTCTCTCCTTACCCCCGTGACATCTCCTGATATCCCTGACATCCCCATACACCTCCTGGCACTCCTGACCCCTGACCCCCTGCTAACACCTCCTGACACCCCTAACACCTCCTGACACCCCTAACACCTCCTGACACCCCTAACACCTCCTGACCCCCTGACCCCCAGGCACACCTCCTGACACCCCTTAACACTCCCACACCCCTAACACCTCCTGACACCCCTAACACCTCCCTGACCCCCTGACCCCTCGCAACACCTCCTGACACCCTAACACATCCTGACACCCCTAACACCCCCTGACACCCCTAACACCTCCTGACACCCCTAACACCCTTCTGACACCCCTAACACCTCCTGACACCCCTAACACCCCCCTGACACCCCCTAACACCCCTGACACCCCTAACACCCCCCTGACACCCCTAACACCCCCTGACACCCTAACACCTCCCTGACACCCCTAACACCCCCCCTGACACCCCCCTAACACATCCCTAACACCCCCTACACCCCTAACACCCTGACACCCTAACACCCCTACACCCTAACACCCCTGACACCCCTAACACCCCTGACACCCCTAACACCCCCTGACACCCCCCTA
The DNA here is from genome assembly GCF_018991925.1 of Homarus americanus. Classification (NCBI taxonomy): domain Eukaryota; kingdom Metazoa; phylum Arthropoda; class Malacostraca; order Decapoda; family Nephropidae; genus Homarus; species Homarus americanus. The sequence continues at coordinate 9,361,243 of NW_024715228.1, forward strand.
ACACCCCCTGACACCCCTAACACCCCTACACCCCTAACACCCCCACACCCCACCCCCTGACACCCCTAACACCTCCCCTGACACCCCTAACACCTCCCTGACACCCCTAACACCCCTTGACACCCCTAACACCCCCCTGACACCCCTAACACCCCTGACACCCCTAACACCCCCTCTGACACCCTAACACCCCTGACACCCCTAACACCCCTAACACCCCACACCCCTAACACCTCCCTAACACTCCCCTGATACCCCTAACACCTCCCCTGACACCCCCCTAACACCCCTGACACCCCTAACACCACCCCTGACACCCCTCAACACACACCCCTAACACCACCCCTGACACCCCTACACCCCTGACACCCCTACACACCCCTTAACCCTAACACCCCTGATTCCCCTAACACCCCCTGACACCCCTAACACCCCCTGACACCCCTAACACACACACCCCTAACACCACCCCTGACACCCCTAACACCCCTGACACCCCTAACACCCCTAACACCCTAACACCCCCCTCAACACCCCTACACACCCCCTGATACCCCTAACACCACCCCCTGACACCCCTAACACCCCCTGACACCCCTAACACCCCCCTACACCCCTAACACACCCCTGACACCCCTAACACCTCACTAACACCCCCTAACACCCCTGACCTAACACCCCTCCCTGACACCCCTAACACCCCCTGACACCCCTAACACCCTGACACCCCTAACACCCCTGACACCCTAACACCCCCTGACACCTTAACACACCCCCCTGACACCCTAACACCTCACTGACACCCCTAACACCCCTGACACCCGTAACACCCCTGACACCCCCTAACACCCCTGACACCCCTAACACCCCTGACACCCCCTAACACCCCTGACACCCCTAACACAACCCTGACACCCCTAACAATAAAGAAGGAGGAGAGATAACACCGATAACTGGTACAGGTGTCAAGGAACGGAGACAGAAGTGAAGTAAGGCGAGTAATGGATATGCATAGAGAATGGTAAGAGAAAGTAGAGAAGATTGAATAAGATGGAAGAAGAAGAAGGAAAAAATTAGTAAATAAAAGATGATAATAAGAAAATTGGAGAAATAAAGGAGGTAAAATTGGAAAAAAAAAAGAGGAGAACGAGAGGAAGATAAATGACAAAAAAAAGAATATAAGAACAAAGAGAGAAGAACAATAGGAATGATAATAGTAAATATAAGCGACCAAAAGCATCGACCAATCACATTTGAGTTAATAATCGAGTGAGGTTTGTTATTGACGAGACACTTTACCTGCGTCTTCAACTGTTACTTTAGTGGTCATTCCTGCACCACTACACACACACACACACAAACAACACACACACACACACACACACACACACATGTACACACAAAACGGTAACGAGCATCCATCAAACTACTGTTACACCTATTAGCTTATATGAACTATTTACTTCACAAATTACTAGTTAAATTTATATTTTATCTATTTTTATATACCTGTATAGGGATATGTATATAGATACTGTATACATGTTCCTGATACCGATAATATATATATATGTATACGTAGACATATACACAGGTATACATAAAAAGCTTAACTATCAACACTTGGTAGTTTGAGGTGTCGACGGCAGGTAAGGACAGGTGGTACTCATCAGTGTCGTCCTGACTAGTGAAGGGGAGGCTGTGACGCTGTGACGTGAAGTGAAGTGAAGGTAAAGTGAAGTGAACTGATGTAAAGTGAAGTGAACTGATGTAAAGTGAAGCAAAACTGATGTAAAGTGAAGTGAACTGATGTAAAGTGAAGTGAACTGATGTAAAGTGAAGTGAACTGATGTAAAAAAAACAAAGTGAACTGAACTGATGTAAAGTGAAGTGAACTGATGTAAAGTGAATTGAAGGATATGAAAGCGAGACAAAACGAAAAGGAACTAAAGTTAGCAGTACAAAGAATGAAGAGAAGCAAGTTGACGTAGTGATAAAAAGTAAGTCCGTAAAGTGGGTGGAATAAAGTGAAGACAATAGAAAAGAGTGAAATAGTGAGTACAGTCGAATAAAGTGAAGTGTAGTGAAGTGGATTAACCTGTCGAAGTAGAAGAAAAGGAAGTGAAGTGAATCTCTCACTGTGTATCAAGGTGAGTCGAGTTACCTCTTACGTCCGTCCGTGCGTCCGTCCGTATATTTGGTCCTTACGCCTGTCCGTTCGTCCATCGGTTTTTGGTCCGCATATAATACCAATATTATCACACACACACACACACACACACACACACACACAAAACACACACACACACACACACACACCCAAAAAAATAAATAAAATCTGAGAAGGGAAATAAAGTTAGACTACAAATATATATTGTTCGGGAAAGTTCGTCTCAGTGACAGAAATGCCAGAGGATCTCAGTAGATGGACGGGTAGACAGAGAAGTTGTGTGGTGGTAACATCTCGATAAGCAAGAGCTTTTGGAATTGTGGTAGACATGTGGTAGATAAGCTGATGGTAGCAATACGTAACTGAACGAAGTACAATTTT
>NW_024715228.1:9363893-9368893 GCF_018991925.1 Homarus americanus
AATACCATCATCACCTACCTTACTACACAACCACCGATACCTACCTACCTACTATCTACCACCACCCACATACTACTACCTACTACCACCATTACCACTACCACCACTACCTACCCACCACCACTATCTACCACCACCACCCACCATTACCTACTACCACCATTACCACTACCTACTACCACCACTATCTACCACCACCACTACATACTACCACCATTACCACCTACTACCACCATTACCACCTACCATCAGACAGGAAGGAAGAACGACAAAGCAAAGCTAAGGGTCCGTCGTAGTCACTATGGCAACACTCAGAGCAGCTGGCCACACTGAGAGAGGAAACTTCTTATTCAATTTATTTAAAACATTCCTCACTGTTTCTTTTTCTCGTCAATAATAATGTTTAATGGGAACAATAAATGCTTTTCTCTTCCCTCATGACGAAGGCGCGTCGGCTCATGGCTCTGCGTGTATAGTGTTGGGTGATGGAGGGAAGGAGGAGGGAAGGGAGGAGGAGGGAGTATTGTTTAATGGAAGGGAGATGGAGGAGTGTAGAGAAGGAGGAGAAGAAGGATGGGTAGGTAAAGTGTGTGAGGTGGATGGAGAGGATGAGGAGAAGGAGGAGGAAGAGGAACAGTGCGTGAGGTGGATGAGGAGAAGGGAGGAGGAAGAAAAGAGAATAAGGGCAAGTGTGAAGAGTGGGAGAAGGAAAGGGAAGTGAGGTGTGTGAGGTTAGGTGGGAGGAAGGGAAGGAAGAAGGTTGTGGGGAGTAGGTGAAGGGAGGCAGAAGTAAAAGGGGAGAGGCTGGTGATGGAAAGAAAGTGGAACAGAAATGGGAGGAAAAGAAGAACGAAAGAAAGAATGAAAAGTAAAGAAGGAGGCCAGAGGATAGAAAAGTGGAAAGGGCAAAGAAGAAGGAAAGGAGGAGAGGAAAAATGAGAAGGGGGAGGAGAAAAAGGGAGAGAGAAAAGAGGAAGAGGGCGCCGTGATTGAAGTAAAGTAGAGAAGCCTTTTGTTTCTGATGTCGAGAGGAGAAAATTTGCAGCTTCTCCTTAAAGGTGCTGGTGGTAGTGGTGGTAGTGGTGATGTGGTAGTGGTATTAGTAATTGATGGTGGTAGTGGTAGTGATGGTGGTAGTGGTAGTAGTGGTGATGATTGTAGTGGTAGTAGTGGTGATGGTGGTAGTGGTAGTAGTGATGGTGATGTGTTGGTAATTGTGGTAGTGGTGATGGTAGTGGTGGTAGTGGTGATGGTGGTAGTGGTGGTAGTGGTTGGTAGTGGTAATGGTGGTAGTGGTAGTAGTGGTGATGGTGGTGGTGGTGGTGGTGGTGTTGGTGGTAGTGGTGGTAGTGGTGATGGTGGTAGTGGTGGTAGTGGTGATGGTGGTAGTGGTGGTTGGTAGTGGTGTTGATGATGATGGTGGTAGTAGTGATGGTGGTGATGCTGGTAGTGCTGATGATAATGATGGTGGTAGTGGTGATGGTGGTAGTGGTGGTGGTGAGGTGGTGTTGGTGGTAGTGGTGGTAGTGGTGATGGTGGTAGTGGTGGTAGTGGTGATGGTGGTAGTGGTGGTGGTAGTGGTGTTGATGATGATGGTGGTAGTAGTGATGGTGGTGATGCTGGTAGTGCTGATGATGATGATGGTGGTAATGGTGATGGTGGTAGTGGTGGTAGTAGTAGTGGTGGGTATTAGTGACAGATGTTAGTGGTAGGTGACAGTAGTACATTATTGTCAGGGAAAATGTTACACCTGTATGTATTTGCTCGGGGGAAACACAGCACACCTGGGACTGATCGCGGCTGGTGGTCATGAGGCAACCCTGGAGAGAGAGAGAGAGAGAGAGAGAGAGGTTCCATACAAATATAATACCATAATAATAATATAATCGTTGTGTTTTCTTCTCTCATTTCAGGTAAGTGACTAAGATGGCCGGAATTCCTTCACACTGACCTCTGAGATAAGGTATGTTAGTGAGCCTTGACTCTCTCTCTCTCTCTCTCTCTCTCTCTCTCTCTCTAATTGACCCTACCTCTCTCTCTCTCTCTCTCTCTCTTTCTCTTAATCATCATACTCATCATACTCATCACCTAATGAACCAATATTTACTTCCCATTTCACACCTGTTCCCTCACACCTGTACTCTGGTCGCATTCAACATACCTCACATCGCAAAATAATTATACAATCCAAGCTAAATTACAGTAAAGATTAGCGTCATTGATATATATATACATATAATTTATATTCTAAATGACATCAAAATTTACTTTGATTTCGAGACCTTTTAGGAAGTCAAATTAGGAAAATAAATTATTATATTCGTCATGGTCGAGTAGGGAACATCTGTCACCAGCCTTCAACGCTCAATCAATTCTCTGAGAGTTCTGGAGGGCAGGGGTTCGAGCCTAGGTGGTGGTGGTGGTAGTGTTGCTTGTTATGTGTGTTCTCCACGCTGGTCGTCTGACAGTGTTAATCTCACAGCTGGTCACTTGAAGGATGATGTGGCCTCTCTATTATGTGACACGGTCCAGACTGTCATAGTAGTAGTGGTAGTAATAGTGGTAGTACAGTAGTTGTTGTAATGGTATCTAACAAGCTAACACCATCACCTACCACCACTACTCCATTACCAACTACCACCATTATCTATCTCCCTCATTGCCACCTACCATCGACACCTACTACCGCCATCACCACCATGTGACACGGTGTAGACTGTCATACCACCACCATGTGACACGGTGTGAACTGTCATACCACCACCATGTGACACGGTGTAGACTGTCATACCACCACCATGTGACACGGTGTGGACTGTTATACCACCACCATGTGACACATGTAGACTGTCATACCACCACCATGTGACACGGTGTGGACTGTCATACCACCACCATGTGACACAGTGTAGACTTGTTATACCACCACCATGTGACACGGTGTAGACTGTTATACCACCACCATGTGACACGGTGTAGACTATCATACCACCACCATGTGACACGGTGTAGACTGTTACCACCACCATGTGACACGGTGTAGACTGTCATACCACCACCATGTGACACGGTGTAGATCATACCACCACCATGTGACACGGTGTAGACTGTCATACCACCACCATGTGACACGGTGTAGACTGTTATACCACCACCATGTGACATGGTGTAGACTGTTATACCACCACCATGTGACACGGTGTAGACTGTTATACCACCACCATGTGACACGGTGTAGACTGTCATACCACCACCATGTGACACGGTGTAGACTGTCATACCACCACCATGTGACACGGTGTAGACCGTCATACCACCACCATGTGACACGGTGTAGACTGTTATACCACCACCATGTGACACGGTGTAGACTGTTATACCACCACCATGTGACACGGTGTAGACTGTTATACCACCACCATGTGACACGGTGTAGACTGTTATACCACCACCATGTGACACGGTGTAGACTGTTATACCACCATGTGACACGGTGTAGACTGTCATACCACACCATGACACGGTGTAGACTGTCATACCACCACCATGTGACACGGTGTAGACTGTCATACCACACCATGTGACACGGTGTAGACTGTTATACCACCAACATGTGACACGGTGTAGACTGTCATACCACCACCATGTGACACGGTGTAGACTGTTACTCACCAACATGTGACACGGTGTAGACTGTCATACCACCACCATGTGACACGGTGTAGACTGTTATACCACCACCATGTGACACGGTGTAGACTATCATACCACCACCATGTGACACGGTGTAGACTGTTATACCACCAACATGACACGGTGTAGACTGTTATACCACCACCATGTGACACAGTGTAGACTGTTATACCACCAACATGTGACACGTAGACTGTCATACCACCACCAGACACGGTGTAGACTGTCATACCACCACCATGTGACACAGTGTAGACTGTCATACACCACCATGACACGGTGTAGACTGTTATACCACCAACATGTGACACGTGTAGATCATACCACCACCATGACACGGTGTAGACTGTTATACCACCACCATGTGACACGGTGTAGACTGTTATACCACCACCATGTGACACGGTGTAGCTTTATACCACCACCATGTGACACGGTGTAGACTGTTATACCACCACCATGTGACACGGTGTAGACTGTCATACCACCACCATGTGACACGTGTAGACTGTCATACCACCACCATGACACGGTGTAGACTGTCATACCACCACCATGTGACACGGTGTAGACTGTCATACCACCACCATGTGACACGGTGTAGACTGTCATACCACCACCATGTGACACAGTGTAGACTGTCATACCACCACCATGTGACACGGTGTAGACTGTTATACCACCACCATGTGACACGGTGTAGACTGTTATACCACCACCATGTGACACGGTATAGACTGTTATACCACCACCATGTGACACGGTGTAGACTGTCATACCACCACCATGTGACACGGTGTAGACTATCATACCACCACCATGTGACACGGTGTAGCCTCCTGTCGTGCCTCCACAGGGTCCGGCAGGAGGACAAATTGGTCCGCTCTCCTGGTAATTACAGCTGATGGTGACCTGACACTCATGTTCCTGCCTGCTCGTGGGCCGCCTGCAGGGAGTCCTGTGTTGTGGCAAAATTTCAAGGATCTTATTGTGTGTTGATGATTGTGGGGAGCTCTCTATTTATTTCTCGGGTCAGTTTACCTCTTCTAACGTCTTGTTAATATATGAGGAATTTTATCTTATTTGGAGGACGTTCTCGGATATATATTTACTTGGAAACTCCCCGGGCACTCAGGTATAGAGGCGAGGGAGGGATGACGACCCGGTACTCCAACAGCTTTGGAGGATCAAAGTGGCGCTAGGCTGGACTGTGTGAGTGTCGGTCCTCTCTGTCCTGGGAATGTCTTATTTCCCAGGGAGCAGAAGCCACTTGTTATAGCTCCTGTATATTCATAACTTGTTGCTGG
>NW_024715228.1:9373893-9402096 GCF_018991925.1 Homarus americanus
TCACTTGCTGCCACCTCCCATCACTCGCTGCCACCTCCCATCACTCGCTGCCACCTCCCATCACTCGCTGCCACCTTCCATCACTCGGTGCCACCTCCCATCACTCGCTGCCACCTTCCATCACGCGCTGCCACCTCCCATCACTCGCTGTCACTCCTTACACCTGACTGCTGTAACAGGTGTGCTACACTCTCCTCACAACACGGCAGTAGAACACAACTGTTACATGAAGATAAGCCGCAGCTTGCTTCACCGCAAGATTAACTACCTTAAATCTAACCTAACCTAACCTAACCTGTGTTGTGAAAGTTGACGAAAATTTCATATAAAAAACATACCTGACTCACCTGACTCTCAAAACCTTCCACAACTTTAAGGTAAACAAGGAATATGTTATACCGTGGAGGGGGGTCTAGTGAGAATAAAAATCACCAAAAAAATATCGAAATTATATAAATACTTTTGATAACCTCCAGGATCTTAAAAAAAAAGAGCTCACTATCCACTTAATAAAAATCAAAATGTCCTTTTATAAACCCTGAAAAATTTATAATATCTTTAAGAAAAACAAAAATTTTAAGCGATAATTAGTTAAATAATCATCAAGTGTTGATAACGAAATGAAAAATTTAATGTGGGGGTTAAATGTTATGCTTTGGTAAACAGGTAAAAAACATGCTACACAAATATAAATGGCTTTCTGTAAGGTGACCTGGCGAACGGCGGGAGTCGGGGGGAAGGGAGGTGGGGAGGGGGAGGTTGGGAGGGGGAAGGGGGAGGGAGAGGGAGTCATGGGCGAGTGAGCGGGGTAAGTCACCTGGGCGGCGTCTTAACACTACTAGTTTGTGGGTCCTTGACAAACACACTCACCTGACGGCCTTTTGTCAGCTCAGGTACCGCCCTCAAACCTCAGCTACCTGTAGGGGGGTGAGGAGGAGGGGGTTGAGGGGGTGAGGGAGTCTCCTAGGTAACGCTGGTGGATGAGAATGGTTGGGAAGAATGAAGGAAAGAAGGAAAGAAGGAGGGAGGAATAGAATGTTGGTTGGCACTATGTGAGGAAGGAAGGAAGGAAGGGAAAAGATTACTTGGAGGTTCTCTGGGACGAAAGAAGGAAGATAGCAAAGAAGGGGGAGGAAGGACAGAAGGAAGAAACAGAAAACTGGCTAACTGTGTGTGTTAAAAGAAAGGAGGAGCCAAGAAAAGCAAGAGGACGGAAGAATCAAAACAAAAGAGAGAAGGAGACGATATGGAAGACGGAAGGAAGAAAGACGAAGACAAGAAAAAGAGAGAGAAAGATAAAAGATAGAGGGACAGAGAGAAAGAGAAATAACAATAGGAGAAAAAAGATAGAGAGAGAGAGAGAGAGAGAGAGAGAGAGAGAGAGAGAGAGAGAGAGAGAGAGAGACTACGTATTGATCTTTTCTTATCGTTTATAGTAATAGTGAGGAACGAATATTTACACACGATTAATCCTAACAGGGGACGTGTTCGAGACTCGTATGTTAAGTGAACCAAACTCCAGGGCACCGCCAGTATAGGGAGAATTATTGACGTGTTATGTGATGTAAATTCTAATACTATACTTGGCTGTCGTGTGATATAATGCAACCAGGTTATATGAGTTGATGGGTATAAGACGAGATATATATATATATATATATATATATATATATATATATATATATATATATATATATATATATATATATATATATGATGATTTTAAAAGGTTATTGAGTATTGAGGTTGACTGAAGTTTTGTAGCCTTATTTTCAGGTTAGGTTAGGTTAGGTTAGGTTAGGTTAGGCTTCCGAGAATTGCTTATTAGTTGGATTAGGTTGCACTTGGGGAATTCTCCTTCTTGCGTGGATAACACTCACTCTACTCTCTCCGCGCTAACCTGGCCCACAAGCCACGCCCCTCTTCTGTACTAATAGCTGATTGGTTCATATAAAATTCAAACTAAATGTATTCACAACAGGTAAGCAGACCTGTTATTATCTAAAATAGTGTTAAATATTTATTATAAAAGGTAGAAATAAATTCACGCTTATATACACACAGTCGGGAGGGGGGGAGGGTAAAACGCTCAAGGGAACCAATCAGCTATTTGTAGCTATCGACGAGGGGCGTGGCTTATGGGCCAGCTTTGCATGGAAATACTATAGTCAGTTTATGATTAAAACGTGAATGTGGGTCCCGTAGGCATGACGGGGGCCCGTTAGGGACAGTGTGGATACAGCATACTAAGCCTTCGGTACACAAGGAGGAAGCATGGCCGGTAATGCACTCGACCGCATTCGTTCCCAAGTTGTAAACTTCAGTACCCAATTACAGGTGGATGTACTGCGAGTGTCCGGGGATCGAACCACCGACTCCTGCAACAGGAAATGAGCGCTGTATCCACCTGTCCTCTGCACTACAGGTCATGAGTACACACAGCTAAAAAACAACATGGGTCGGATACCTTAGGGTTCACTGTGTGGACCTAGGCTCTGAGAGAGGGAAGGGTTATTCAGGGGTTGGCTCTCAAGGCTCGTACACCATTCCTTCTCAACACCAGCACCAGGTTACGGCGGTCACATCCTAATTTTGCTGTAATTTTAACCGCCATTTTTCTAGTCACAATTTAAGAATTATGTCAATGAGATACATTCTAAATATATCAGTTTAGTGGAAAATCTAATGTAATTGTCTTTGAGAATTCAGCTTCATGTCATGGTTTAATTGATCCACTTAAACACATCCTTGTACTGCATCTCCTGAGACGAGGATGAATTAGCATACAAGACTTTTCAGTAACTGTCTCTGTATAATTGTTTCGTAGTTTAATTGAGTCAGTTAGATAGGGTCTCAAATATCCAGACCAGTGGTGGAAAATTACATCATACGAACTTTAGAGAATCGCTTTTTATCGAATTTTCTGGTACCTTAAGTGGACTAATTAGATAGGTTAGGTTTATCACGTCTGCAGGTAAGTGTAAAAATTAACTATGTCGTAATTAATTAGATATGATCCCAAATATCCAACTTTTAAAGATTCAGGAGTACATTGAAAGTCTTACAGTAAGATCCAACCAACACTAAGAATATGAAGATTAAAAAGGACTTTAACGTGAGAGTTCTTTGCCTATTAGGAGCACACGAGACAGCGTCAGACTTTCGGCAAAAAAAATTCAGGGTTCAACAAAATTTGTAAATGAGTTAAGAATGTATAGTGAGCCAGACCTTTAGTAAGACAAGCGCTAAATGCTGAGCTAGGGAACAACACACACACACACACACACACACACACACACACACACACACACACACACACACAGTGCCATAAAGGAGGTAACTCACAAGTGGAAGTATATTTACACACAAGCTGGAAGGAAGATAAATAGACTCACTTATACAGGGATGTTAACAAAATATACAAAGCGACTTTTTTTTCTTTAAATACAAGTAAGAAGCAGAGATAACTATACTTGTGTGTTGTATGTATATAAATGATTGCCTAAATACTGAAGAGAACAGACAGACAGACAGACAGACAGAGAGAGAGAGAGAGAGAGAGGGAGAGAGAGAGAGAGAGGAGAGAGTATGTACATTTTAGCAGAGTTTAACTTGTTACAACCTTAGCAGAATTTTGATTACTGCTTTGAAGAAGACTGCCTGTGTTGCATAGGTGTGACCCAGGGGGTAGAACTAACTCTCTCTCTCTCTCTCTTTCTTTCTCATATTGTCTCTCTGGCTATCTCTCTGTGTCTCTTTCTCTGTTGCTTTGAGTCTCCTTGCTTAACAGAGAAGTATGGAGAATGTTATTTATGGCGACAGCAACAGAAGTAATAGTAAGAACTTCAGGGTATATCTTTCTTTCTTTCTTTCTACAACAAGTTATCTAGCAGGTCTGTAGCTATGAATTACACAGGGTAGCTCATTTGCCTTAGTCCTGGAAGTCACTTATTCACTCACTCACTCACTCACTCACTCACTCACTGTACGTTCACCATCATTCAAGGACAAAGGGGTTACTCGTACGTACGTTCCTGTTCTCCTGTCTACAATCTAGTACAACTTTAATCAGGGAAAATAAGAGGCGGCGGGACCATCTCTAGCCGAGTCCCTGAATCTTTGATCTTATTAAGGAATTTATTTCAGAGAGAGAGAGAGAGAGAGAGAGAGAGAGAGAGACTCTGCTGCCGTTGGGCGTCTTCTTGTTTTTTTCGTAGGAGACTTTTTTTGTGTGCTTTTGTGGGGTACTTTTGCCTGTGTTTTGTTTAATAGGAGACTTTTTGCCTGTTTTGTGTTTTCATGTGAGACTTTTTTGCGCGTGGTTTTCCGTGGGAGACTTTTTGCGTGTTTTTTGTAGTAGTAGTAGTTATTTTAGCTAGGATAGCTACTTATGTATTAGGATATTTAATTTAAGATAATAAAATAGTGGCGAAGGTGTGGCTATAAGGGGAGGCTGGAGGCAAAAGAAAAAAAAATATTGTTGTAGTAGTAGTGGCTATTAAGGGAGGCTGGAGGCCACGATAAAAAACAAATAGTAGTAGTAGCAGTAGTAGTAATATTAGAGATGCCATTGCTCTATGGTACGGTAGGCTAGTAGAAGGTTTGCCTTCCCAATGCGTGTGTGGCTCTTCCTATGACGTCGATCACGCCATGGTGTGCAAGAAGGGGGCCTTCATATGCATGAGGCATGACGAAGTAAGGGATCTCACAGCAAATATGTTGAAGGAAATCTGCCGTGATGTCAGGGTAGAACCGACCCTCCTTCCATTGGACGGTGAGAATTTCCAACATAGGACTTCAAACACATCCAACGAAGCCCGTGTTGACGTCAGTGCTCGAGGATTCTGGACGTGGGGACAGCGAGCCTTCGACATCAGGATTTTTTATCCCATGGCCGCTTGTCACCGTAACTTAGCTCTCGATGCTGCACACAAGAGGAACGAGAACGACAAGATATGGGGATACGGGGAGAGAATTCAGAACGTTGATCAAGGCAGCTTCACTCCTCTAGTGTTCACAACCTCTGGTGGGATGGCACCAAGTGCAAGATGCTTCTACGCCAGACTCGCTGAGGTGATATCCGAACAGAAGCAGCAGCCCAGAAGTTATGTTACAGCCTGGATGAGATGTCGACTGTCCTTCTCTCTCATTAGGTCGGCTTTGCTCTGCCTCAGGGGAACGAGAGCATCGGCCCCAAAGCCGACAACAGTTGCAGATATTGACTATGAGGCTACAGTCAATGAATGACGCATAGATCTGCTGCTCAACTAACTCAACACAGCTAGGATAGCTACTTATGTATTAGGATATTTAATATTAAAGTAATAAAATGGTGGCGAAGGTGTGGCTATTGGGGGAGGCTGGAGGCCATTTGAAAAACAATAGTAGTAGTAATAGTAGTAGTAGTATTAGTTATAATTAAGTTATAATAATGGTAGTAGTGATGCAAAGGACAGACGTCAGTAGGGGTAGTAGTAGTAGTAGTAGTAGTAGTACTAGTATTTATAATAGTGGTTGTAGTGGTACTAAGGGCAGACGTCAGCTGGGGTAGTAATAGTAGTAGTAGTAGTACTTAGGACAGACGTCAGCAGGGGTATTGGCGCAGGCAGGAGTCAGGCTGGTGGAGGTGGTCGCCATAGCAACCTGAGCCAGCACATAGCAGGGCCGCGAGCAACACTCCTGCAGACACCGCCAATAATGATCCTGCCTTCTCTCACCTCTCCTCCAACGCTACAAGGTCGTCCTAGGTCATTCTCAGACCAATAGTGTCCTTCCAGGTCATTCTCACGTCAATTGGGTCATTCTAAGTAATGCTCAGACCAAAAGTGTTATTTTAGGTAATTATCTGGCCAAAATTTTCCTCAGTGGTCATTCTTCACCATCACAAGTTCATTCTACTTACAATGGTGTCATCCTAGGGTCATCCCCCCCTCTTAGTAAGGGTTTCACGGGTCAAAATCACCGGAACAGTGTTATTAGAGGTCATTCTGGGCCAAATGAACGCAATATAAGTGATCCTCGGCCAGTAGAAGTCACCACAGGTCATCCTCCAGTATGATCGTCGTAATAGAGTCGTGATAATTTGCCATCAAATCCTTTTATTTCTCTCCTGTGGGTTCATTAAAGTTCTGTGTCATCAGTAAAGTTCTGTGTCCTCAGTAAAGTTTTGTGTTCTCAGTAAAGTTCTGTGTCCTCAGTAAAGTTATGTGTCCTCAGTAAAGTTCTGTGTCCTCAGTAAAGTTTTGTGTTCTCAGTAAAGTTCTGTGTCCTCAGTAAAGTTTTGTGTTCTCAGTAAAGTTCTGTGTCCTCAGTAAAGTTTTGTGTTCTCAGTAAAGTTCTGTGTCCTCGGTAAAATTTTGTGTCCTCAGTTAAAAGTTCTGTCTCCTCAGTAAAGGTTTGTGTCCTCAGTTAAGTTCTGTGTCCTCAGTAAAGTTTTGTGTTCTCAGTAAAGTTCTGTGTCCTGAGTACAGTTTTGTGTCGTCAGTAAAGTTCTGTGTCCTCAGTAAAGTTTTGCGTCCTGAGTAAAAGTTTTGTCTCCCCAGTAAAGTTCTGTATCCTCAGTATAGTTTTGTGTCCTCAGTAAAGTTCTGTATCCTCAGTAAGGTTTTGTGTCCTCAGCGAAAACATAATCACATCTCAACTCCATACAAGCCCATTATCAGAGGCTTATTATATATGTCGCCTTTCTGGCTTCTTTAACACCTTGTCGGGTCCTTCATCAAGACGCTGGGGGAGACCTCTAAGCATATTTAGGGTCGCTTTTATTAACTCAGGTGAAAGGTAAGAAATAATAATCAAATCTTCTTCTAACCAATTATCTCTGGTGTCCCGGGAAGCTGTCAGCACTTGTTATCAATCATCATTAGTGTCTCAGGGAGGGTGTAAGGCATTTATAACTAGTCATTAGTATCTCAGAAGCACTCAGAATCACTTTAAACCAAATATAAGTATCTCGGAGACAATCAGAGCCACATATAACTAATCAACCAATTATTTAGTATCTTAGTGGAGTCTAGAGTCAAATTAAAAGCAATCCTCTCCCTAAAATAATCTTAAACTCAAATTTGACCTTAAGCAGACGCAGTGTGTGTGTGTGTGTGTGTGTGTGTGTGTGTGTGTGTGTGTGTGTGTGTGTGTGTTTTATAGGTCATAGCGTTTCTGTTTTAGATCGAACTAAGCTATTTTCGGCCCAGAGGCGACGTCGTAAAGAGACCAAAGGCGGCAAGAGGAAAGTAGGTCATGTAAGGTTATCTAAAGTTACAGAGGTCATCCCGGGAATACTCAGGGTTAGGTTAGGTTAGTTGGGGGGTCGTCTTAGGTGGTACTATCACATGCAGGAGTGGAATGGTGGGGTCGTATGTTTAGGTAAACTAAGGGGATAGATATATACTGTACTAGGATGTGGTCAAGGGTGCAACTTTAAGCCGGCACAGTCACACACACACACACACACACACACATTGCGGCACAGTCACACACACACACACATTGCGGCACAGTCACACACACACACACACACATACACGATACAATGGTTGCTCTCTCTTTCTCTCTTTTCCATCTATCATTCTTTCCCACTTCTTTAACAACCATTTATTTTAATTTCCACTTCATCTTCCTGTGTTAGCTCATCATCCTTGCACATATAAGCCTCAGACTCTTCCATCCACTCATGTATGGATACTGACCGACCTCGTGTTCATTATACCAACAAGTCTTGGTTGAGTCGTGGGCGGGGACAGAGCCTCTCAATCTTCCTGCTATAAACTGATATACATCCGTTATTATTATTATTATTATTATTATTATTATTATTATTATTATTATTATTATTATTATTATTATTATTATTATTATTATATAATCATTTACTGTATCTTATTGTGAATAATTGCTCAATTTATAATAAATTAAAATGTTTCAAAACTCACACTGACTAATTAAAGTTTGTTCATACAAAAGTTTCTTCTTATTAATTAAGAGAAATGTTATCACGCCAGTTTATTGTCTTCGTACCCGAAAAATAATTACTGTTTAGAAAATGCTTTATATATATATATATATATATATATACACAAGGGATGCATATAAATTTTGGATGTTTAGAAACGGGAAAAGCTCATAATTGATAAAAACAATTTGCATAATGTGCCATGTTTTCATACAAAGCTTTTAACATGTACAGTAGAATATATGGTCCACCTTGTTTACATGTTGATGGATTAATTATGTATGACATGTGAACACTAGAGAGATGATATATATTTCCAGTGAGTGAAATGTTTTATTCCAAACAGCGATACAAAGAATATGTTGATTTACTGAGTGACACATGTGTAGTTAACACACTGTCTGATATGTAGTGAAAAAAGTAGAATATATGAATAACTTCTGACACACAGACGAACTTTCCTGAGGCCTCACCCTTCACCCTCTTCCTTATATACCTCTTCTTCGTCCCCCTCCCCTTTATTCTTCCCCTTTATCAACTCATCTTCCCCTTCCTCCTCATCCTCCCCCTCCATCAACTTCTTCCCCCCTTCCCTCCATTCACCCCCTTCCCCTTGATCCCTCATCTTCCCCCTCTCCCTCATCTCCTCCTCCTCTGAGTATTTCTCTTGAAACTCACAACATTTTGAGCAGTTTCCATGGGGTGAGAGACACTGCTTTGGTTGAAGGTTAATATTTGCTATTTTTCCATGATATTACATTTACCTCAAAGTTCTTCTCAGTTTGTTTACCTTCCTCCTCCTCCTCCTCTTCTTCCTCCTCCTCCTCCTCCTCTTCCCCCTCCTCCTCTTCCTCTTCTTCCTCCTCCTCCTCGCTCATTCTACCTTTTATCTCCTGTAATTACTTAATTTAACAGTTTTTGCCAAGTTCACAGAATGTAACTTTTTCATTCTCTCTCTTCGCCTACATTTTTTTGTGTTCCTTAAGTAAAGAAGTTCTCTTTGTCGGTGAGAATTATATTTTTAACTCCTAAACTTAATTCTCATTTCCTTTCTCTTTCGGCTATTTTTTGGACTTCTTTCTCAGGCACCATATTCGATCATGATAATGTGAGGCAATAATCTTTCTTATCTATCTTCTAACACTCTCTCCTAGTTCTTTCTCCTATTAATACCTCCTAGGATTATCTCCAAACACTGTCTGTTAACCCTATCTCCTAGCAAAATTTCCTAGTTCTTTTTCCTATTAATACCTCCTAGGATTATCTCCAAACACTGTCTGCTAACCCTATCTCCTATTACCCTCCTCCTAGCACTCCCTCCTAGCACTCCCTCCTAGCACTCTCCTAGCACCCTCCAGCACTCCCTCCTAGCACCCCTCCTAGCACTCCCTCCCAGCACTCCTCCTAGCACTCCCTCCTAGCACCCTCCTAGCAAGCACTCCCTCCCAGCACCCCCTCCTAGCACTCCCCTCCCAGCACTCCCCTCTCCCCAGCACCCCCCAGCACTTCTCCTAGCACTCCCTCCCAGCACCCCTCCTAGCACCCTCCTAGCACTCCCCCTCCTAGCACTCCCTCCTAGCACCTCCTAGCACTCTCCCAGCACTCCCCTCCCAGCACCCCCTCCCAGCCAACTCCCAGCACCCCTCCCAGCACCCTCCCTCCTAGCACTCCCTCCCAGCACCTCCCAGCACCCCTCCCCAGCACTCCCTCCTAGCACTCCTCCTAGCACTCCCTCCCTAGCACTCCCTCCCAGCACTCCCTCCTAGCACTCCCTCCCAGCACCTCCTAGCACTCCTCCTAGCACTCTCCTAGCACTCCCTCCTAGCACTCCCTCCCTAGCACTCCCTCCTAGCACCCTCCCAGCACCCTCCTAGCATCCCTCCTAGCACTCCCTCCCAGCACTCCCCTCCTAGCACTCCCTCTCCCAGCACTCCCTCTCCTAGCACCCCTCCTAGCACTCCCTCCCAGCACCTCCCAGCACCCTCCCAGCACCCTCCCAGCACTCCCCAGCACTCCCCTCCCAGCACCCTCCTAGCACCCTCCTCCCAGCACCTCCCAGCACCCTCCCAGCACTCCTCCCAGCACCCCTCCTAGCCAGGGTAAGGTATCAGGGTCTTATACATAAAAGCATAACTTACACCTAATATTTTCCTTTCTCCCCCCATTCATTTTACTGCACAACAGGTAATTAATACCTTCAGATATTTTAGCTCCTTCAGGTATTTTTAGCTTCCTTCAGGTATTTTCAGCTTCCTTTCAGGTATTTTCAGCTTCCTTCAGGTATTTTCAGCTTCCCTTCAGGTATTTTCTTAAATCTTGTATCAGTGACGTTAACCTCTGGAGTACGATACTAAACCTTTGAGTACGATACAACCTTGGGTGATATTAACCCTTGGTACGATATCAACCCCTTGAGTACGATATAACCCTTGGAGTACGATAATAATCCTTGAGTACGATACAACCCCTTGAGTACGATATTAACCCTTGAGTACGTTGCCGCCCCTCTTGAGTACGATGCTAAGTCCTTGATTACTATTCTAACCCCTTTTAGTACGATGCCTAGTCCTTGAGTGTCGATGCCCTCTTGAGTACGTTATTAACCCTTGTACGTTATTAACCTCTTGAGTACGTTATTAACCCCTCGAGTACGTTATTAACCTCTTGAGTACATTATTAACCCCTTGATTACGTTATTAACCTCTTGAGTACGTTATTAACCTCTTGAGTACGTTATTAACCTCTTGAGTACGTTATTAACCCCTTTAGTATGATACCAACCCTCTTGAATACGATACCAAGCCCTTGAGTACGATACCAACCCTCTTGAGTACGATATCAACCCATGAATACAGTAATCAATATAACCTCTTTGTGTATGAGTACGTCAGTTTATAATTATATTCGACATTACTGTTTTTATCTTCGTTTGTTTACCATTTTATTTGTGATTTTTTGTTGTTGTTTGATGAGGGATTGTCCAGTCGTCTCTGTTATGAACTCTCTCCTTGATTCTCCTCAATTCTCACCACTTACCTACAACCTCCCAACCTTCCTCCCACAAATCCCCACCTCCCTCCCCACACCCTCCCTCCTCCCCATCCTTCCTAGGCACTCCACCCCATCCTCTCTACCTTCACACACTCTCCTTTTCCTTCTCCCCACATAATGCTTATTCACCTCCCACCCTTCTTTCCTTCCTCCTCCCTCCTCCCCATATTTCACTGGTGGTATATCTCTTCCTGGATTAGCGTGATGACATCCTCCCCCTGAGCTGAGCACGAGTGTCAGTGAGAAAGAAAGCGAGCGAGAGAGAAAGACAGATAGAGGAGAAAGAGAGTTATAGAGAGACAGAGAGGCTAGAGAGAGTGGAGAGATAGAGAGAGCGAGAGAGGGGGGTTAGTTTAGATCAGGTTAGGCAGAATGAATAGATAACGAAATGAAACACCATTATCAAAATTTAGTGACTGTCAAATGAACGCCTTTGTTGTGTTCCTATAGTGAGTGACGGACGTACTTCCGCATGTCAGCGCCAAAAGATACTAGCGGCGACCACCAGAACTACCGTCCATTATGCCTCGCCCAGCTCGTTTCATCAGGGGAAGAGTGTAATTAAGGGGATGGAGTGAGACAGGTAATTTGAAATACATTGCTTGTCCTGAGGTGTGTCCCATGGTGTGTGTGTGTGTGTGTGTGTGTGTGTGTGTGTGTGTGTGTGTGTTGATGCATGAGTATATATGTTTTTGTATGTATGTATGTATGTATGTATGTATGTATGTATGTATGAGCCATAGTTTCACACCCACATCTGCCTGTCTGTGTGCACCACGAGCGTCACCATTTAATTAAAGAAACTTCCCCATGAGCCTAGATAACAGGCGCCACGACCTCTTACCATCATGTACACCTCCCCACCATGTTGCAACCATCCCATCATGTTGCACACCTCATCCACCATGTTGCACACCTCCTCCACCATGTTGCACACCGCATCCATCATGTTGCACACCTCTTCCACCATGTTGCACACCTCCTCCAACATGTTGCATACCTCCCCACCATGTTGCACACCTCCTCCTCCATGTTGCACACCTCCTCCAGCATGTTGCATACCTCCCCACCATGTTGCACACCTCCTCTACCATATTGCACACCTCTCCCACCATGTTGCACACCTCCTCCACCATGTTGCAACTCCCCACCTAGCTTAAACCGACAATTTTACCGCCCACCGCTTCATTTGCAACCCAGGGACAGGGATTACCAAGGCACTCTACCCCACCCCCCCTTTCCAGCGGAATAACCAATTGATTCTAATGTTGCTGATGATCTGATTCCAACTCGTTACCTTAATGTTGCGTCTCAATACCTACAGTAGGGAGTTGTTGTGTGGATGACATGTCTAATATTAAGTGAATGATATATTTTATGGTTAGGTTAGGTTAGGTTAGGTTAGGTTAGGTTAGGTTAGGTTAGGTTAGGTTAGGTTAGGTTAGGTTAGGTTTGGTTAGGTTAAGTTAAGAGCGATTAAATTAAGAGTAGGGTAGGTTTTGGGTTGGTTAAGTTAGGGGTACGTCAAGTTAAAGCAAGATTAAGCCAACAAAAAACAGGAAAATTTTGACGTCATTTCATTCTGTGTCGAGGATCATCAGCTGTGTCTTAGAAATGTATATAAGAAAATACTAATGAGAACACTACTGTATATTGTTCCCTACTGCTGGGGGTTATGTTAGCGAGAGTGACATACTCGTCTTCACTCTCTCACTTCTCGCTGTGTGCAAACTCTACTCTAAGGCAGGGAATGTAACCTACCCTAACCTGACCTGACCTAACCTAACCTAAACCAAACCTACAACCTATCCTAAACTAACCTGACCTGACCTAACCTGACCTAACCTAACCTGACCTAACCTAACCTAACCTAAACCAAACCTACAACCTATCCTAAACTAACCTAACCTAACCTAGCCTAACCTAACCTATCCTAAGCTAACCTGACCTACCCTAACCTAACCTAACCTAACCTAAACCAAACTTACAACCCAAAACATAATCAAACCGAACCCAAATCGAACCCCTTTGTTTAACATGAATATATGGGTTCTACACCGGGTTCATGTGTCGTGATGAGCCGCTACTGTCAGCCTCTGATACAGGAGACGGTGTAGGAGGGGGCGGCTACAGTGACACCCTCGACCGTAGTGGAAACATTATGAGAGATCAGGCCCTTGAGAGGGTAGTGAATTGGAATGAAGGGAATGAATTGGCATGGCTGGAATAATGGAATTGGAATGCCTGGAAGGATGGGATTGGAGTGGTTGGAATGATGGGAGTGAAATGGCATGGCTGGAATAATGGAATTGGAATGCCTGGAATGATGGGCTTACGTTGGAATGGTTGGAATGATGAAATTGAATTGAAATGACTGGAATAGTGGAACCGAATTAGACAGGCTGGAATGGTGGAATTGAACTGGAATGCCTTGAATTTCTGAATTGAACTGGAATGTTAGGAATACGAAAATTTTAATGGAATGTCAGGGATATTGGAATTGAACTGGAATACCAGGAATTTGGGAATTAAACTGGAATTCCAGGAATATGGGAATTGAACTGGAATGCCAGGAATATGGGAATTGAACTGGAATGATGGAATTTAATTGAATGGGCTGAAATGATGGACTTGACTCGACTGGCTGGAATATTGGAATTGGGCCACGCCAGGATTACTGAACCAGCTGGAATCATGCATGTGGTAGGAATAACAGGAATCATAGCACCAACTGGAATCACAGGAATCATGGCACCAAACAAGAGTAACAGGAATCATGGCACCGAATTGGAATAACAGGAATACAGGATTGAGAAAGACTAAAGAAAAAGGATTGCGAGACACAATTAGGAATGGGAATGATTGACTGTCAAAAAACGGGAAATAAAACTGATGAAGCAAAAGCAATTTCGATAAAAGGGCAAGAGACTGCTGTTGGTTTTAAGGCGGATTACAGGAATGACAGAAGGAAGGAGGGAGGGAGAGAGGTAGTAGGGGGAGGGAAGAGGGGAGGTGGTAGGTAGGAGGGGAGAGAGGAAGATAGGAGGGGGAGGGGGGGAAGATGGTAGGGGGGAGGGACGTAACGGAGAAAGTAAAGGCCCAGACGACACGTATTTTTGACACTTAATCCATCAACTACTGGAGTGAACGAGTCAGTCTAGGTATATAGAAATTAATCTATCGTTAAGTAAATCTCCATCTTGTGTCTTCTCATTGTTGTTATGTTTATTTTCTCTATCTGGATTTTTTCTCAATTATTATTTATTATGGTTTTTTTTTAGTTATCCTTGAGAATTATTTTGTTTTGATTATATGTTATTGATTATTGCTGTTTATTTTTATCTCTTGATTATTTGACGGGTGGTTCTTGGTAGTGTGAAATAACAAGGGTGAAACAGGTAGATAATTAAGGAGTGAGTATTATGGAACAGGTAAACTAGATAGATAATTAAGGAACCAGTTTTGTAGATGGGAAAGATCATAGTATATCATAGTGGCTTTGTTATGGAAGGGACACAACATAACAAAAAACACATCTGTTATCGTAATTGAAAGAAATGAATGAAAATTAATGAAGGAAGGGTCTTTTGTTTACCCTGAATCCTGTCCAATGCTGTAATTAAAAACATTCAAGTCAGAATCATGAACTCTGATCTAGATGAAGTGAGAAATGCAGAGAGACCTGACAGTTGTAGCATTAGTAAATATGACAAATTTTGTAACAAGAGGTACCGGTATGGCCAGCATAAGGACAGAACCAGACAATGTGATGTAGTCGTGGCCAGAATTAGGCTAGGATACAGACACATCTGGCAAGTTAGTAACGCTGTACCCACACCGGAACACTCAGCATGTAAACTTTGTGATAAACCTTTGAAGCATACACTTGAACACTATATTATTGAATGTGACACTGTCAAAGACTTCAGGCCACCTGACTTACTGTATCTTGAACTATGTAATTACTTCATTGAATCAGGTGTGCTTGAGGACATTCTTGCTGTTTATCCCAAATTTGCTAGCCCACACTGATTAGTCTTCAATTAGAATATGACTCCAATGTATGTGATCCACTGACCTATATATGCTACTGGTGAATGTGATGTATTTCCTTCTTTGTGTACGAACCTCTGTCCTGCGTGGCAGTGAACAGTGGCATTACCCACATGAATCTGACCTATATATAGTGTCAATGAATATGATGCATTCTTTGTGTACGAACCTCTGTCCTGTATGGCAGTGAAAAGTGACATTACCCACATGAATCTGACCGACGTATATGTATGTATGTGTGCGTGTGTGCATGTATATGTGCGTGTACGTGTATATGTGTATGTATATACGTATATGTATGTATATGTGTGTGTGCGTGTTTACATATATGTATATGTACTGTCAATGAATATGATGCAACTCTTTGTGTACGAACCTCTGTCCTGCATGGCAGTGAACAGTGACATTATCCATTTGAATCTGACCTCTATACATTTATAGTTGTTAATGAATATGATGTATTTCTTTGTGTGTGAACCTCTGTCCTGCGTGACAGTGAGAAGTGATACCACCCTCAGTGTCAAGACCTGACTGAATTACTCAGAATAGGCAAACTGTACTACAAGCTCTGCCAATAAATTTGTTAAACTAAAAAAAAACTGTTATCATGAGCCATAGCTGAAAAAAAAGACTTAGATAAATGAAGGGTAAATGGAGAGGGGAATGGGTGATGAAAGCCGGATATGTAATTAGAGAAGCAATAAAGCAGTAGATGAAGGGGAGGAGATAAAACAGGATAGAGAAATAATACAAAAAAAAGAATAAAAGGGAATAAATCAGTAGAGGGATAAAGAATAATAAAGGAAGGGAGGGAGTAGAAGGAATATAAATAATAGCAGAATAAACAATAATAACAGCAGACAAAAACACCAGAATAACAATAATAACAAAATCAAGATGAAAGGGAATAAGTCATAGGGGGAGAAAACATGAAATAGAGAAAACGTAGAGAGGGAGAAAGGGAAAACAAAAAAGAAAATGAGAAATAGAGAAACGGATGTGAAGCAAAAAGATTTACTCAGGTGTTAACGTGGAGAGTAATCTCATGGGAGAGGGAGAAGAGAAGGAAGTGAGAGAGATATGATGAGGGAGGAATAAAGAACAGACTGACATTGAGAAGGTGATGTGATAATTATAATATATTTCTTTAGTTATCTCGTTTATACACTCATACGCATTTAACCTTTGAGTGCGGTGACTTAATTTACCCACTTTGTACTATGAGTCAATCGAGTATGATGGGATAAAATTCTAGTGTATGATGAATTATCCTCCTAACCTAACCTAACCTAACCTAACCTAACCTAACCTAACCTAACCTAATCTAACCTAACCTAACCTAACCTAACCTAACCTAACCTAACCTAACCTAACCTAACCTAACCTAACCTAACCTTACTTTACCTAATATAGACATAATTTGGCTATCTTATAATGGTAAATGTCGTGTTAAATCCAACCAGACCAAATTTCACCATATATCAATTAATTTCCATAAACATATAGTTATTAATATATCTAAATAATATATACAATAAAAAAAATAGACTCGTCAGTATTTTTATATATCAAATAAAAGTTTCATTTAGGCAATACTTTTTAAGCCTTTGAAAATAATAGAGACCTTTTATTGGCATGACATAAAGGGGTTTTGGAACAATGGGATAACTGATCCTGTCAAATACTTCAATAATCCTCTCCTGGGTTTTAGTTTAGTCACCGCCTAACTCACCCCAGATTTAGTCAAGTCCATAAAGACAAGGAATTTTTTACTTTTTTTTTAAGGTGTGTGTGGGAGGAGGTAAGTAATAAAGGCATTGTTTATATATTTTTTTTTCATTTTCTGATTTTGTTGTATAATATGTTATTTTGAATCGTCTTTTGATAGATTTATTTTTATTTATTTTTATCTATTCATATTTTTCTCTTGTTTTCTTGACTTATGTATAATTTTTTTCCTTTCCAATTTTTTTTCTTATTTTTTATTTACATTAACTGTATTATTAATTTTTTCACTTCTTATCATTTTTCAGTTTTATTTTAATTATTTCTTTAAGTTGTATTTATTCCTCTATTTATTCTTTTATCTTCCTTAATCCTTACCTTTATTCATTCTCTTCACGTCAATTTATTCAACATTATCCTTCACACACAGAGAGATATTTCCATATTAACCCAAAATTGTCATTATCATCCAAATTACCTCAGATAATTGTCCTTGCATCATCCTCCCATCCCATTAAAACCCAGCAGTAATACCTTCACCCTCATTAGCGCTGTCATCATCATTATCATCATCATCATCATCGCGCCAATGGTCATTTTGACGCTCATTATTATCATTGTTATATTCGTGAGGTAGGAAAGAGAGAGAGAGAGAGAGAGAGAGAGAGAGAGAGAGAGAGAGAGAGAGACAGTTATTAAAGGGTACTGACTCGTTCGGTATATCTTTTTTAGGGGCTGTTGTTGTGGTCATTATCATCATCATCTTTTCAATCACCTAACTGTTCTTCAATTACTATACTGTAAATCACCTTCCAATCCTCCATCACTAAAAATCACCTTCCAATCCCTAAAACTCGCCTTCCATCACTTAAAATCACCTTCCAATCCCAAAACTCTCCTTCCATCTCTTAAAATCACCTTCCAATCCCTAAAACTCTCCTTCCATCACTTAAAATCACCTTCCAATCCCTAAAACTCTCCTTCCATCACTAAAAATCACCTTCCAATCCCTAAAACTCTCCTTCCATCTCTTAAAATCACCTTCCAATCCCTAAAACTCTCCTTCCATCACTAAAAATCACCTTCCAATCCCTAAAACTCTCCTTCCATCACTAAAAATCACCTTCCAATTCCTAAAACTCTCCTTCCATCACTTAAAATCACCTTCCAGTCCCTAAAACTCTCCTTCCATCACTTAAAATCGCCTTCCAATCCCTAAAACTCTCCTTCCATCTCTTAAAATCACCTTCCAATCCCTAAAACTCTCCTTCCATCACTTAAAATCACCTTCTAATCCCTAAAACTCTCCTTCCATCACTAAAAATCACCTTCTAATCCCTAAAACTCGCCCTCCATCACTTAAAATCGCCTTCCAATCTCTAAAACTCTCCTTCCACCACTTAAAATCGCCTACCAATCCCTAAGTCTCGTCTCCAACACCTAAATCTCCACAGTCTCCATCATACAGTCTCCATCTCTATCGCCAGGACCCAAACTTCCATTATCTACACTGTCTTCTAGTTTCTGCCGCCGTCTGTATTTATGGCCAGTCGAACCAGCTGCAAAATCAACAGTTTCTCGTGATTTCTCTCAATCTTTTATGGGGTGAGCGAATTTGTTTGTCGTTTTCCATTTAAGGGGAGACTGAGATAAAGGTGGATGGTCTTTTGTTTCTTGTTTTGTGTTTGTGTGTGTGTGTGTGTGTGTGTGTGTGTGTGTGTGTGTGTGTGTGTGTGTGTGTTTTATCAGAAACTTCTACAAAAATAGTGTTATTAATTTTTGTAACATTATCAATAACAAAAGGCAGTTGACATATAAAATAAATTTCCATCTGTGTCCTCAGCTTACACATTTTACACCCAAACTCACATAACTCTGATTATCTTAACCTGACAGAGATAAGGTTCACGTTTTAAAAGGGAAAAGTTTTGTACCCAAACATATTATGCAGAGTTGCACATTTTCTGGGAATTATCACAGTAATCTAGTTCACCCGCTCGGCCTACACCTCTAAATCCCAAAATTTACTTGTCTATTAAATACCTTTATGACTTCTTTCACGGAACGAATATTTCCAGACGCCTTAACGAACAATATTTGTATTACTTGCCAAACTTTATTGTAATTACTATAACACAAGGTAAAATTTTGGCTCACGTTAATCAAGGAAGCTGGGAGTTGTAATCGAGTAAATTTATGTTAATATTACTTTATTCCTTATCGTCCATTAATCCAGTTAGTGACATTAATACCACGTGAAATACTTAACAATTAAACAAGTAACTTTATTGAGATATATAACACAACATTATATATAGAATCATTTAGAAATTTATGAACAATGAGTGATTGCATTCCGAGTCTTAATAATGATGACTGAATCCTGAGTAAATAAATTTATAGACGTTTTATGCCATCAACAACACGTAACATAATACACACGAATAAGTTTCTTCATTTAATGGAATATTTTCTTAAACTATTAGAGATTAATACAAGTTGGTAAAGTTGACATTAAGTTGAATTGACAAACAAGAATATATGTGGTTAATTTTCCTGGTTTTCTTAATCCACTTCTCTGTCCCTACTCTCTTTTATCACTCTATCTATCTGCCCATCTCCTTTATTTAGTTATCTGTATCCCATGTTCCACTCCACACTTCAAGAGAGGGAGGAGTAATGACAGTAGATACATAGATAATAATAATAACTACTAAAGATAATAGGTCTTGGTATTGTTGTTGTTCACAGGAAGGGAATATATTGACCTAATACTACATATTAAACTTAGTATATACATCACTCTTGATTGACTCATTCTACTCTTATCCGGCATCAGTCTTCTACAGCCACACTCAATGACTCTGTGTGTGTGTGTGTGTTTGTGTGTGTGTGTGTTTGTGTGTGCGTGTGTGTGTGATAAATTCCCCCTCCCCCCCCAAAGAAATTTAATAAACAGGAGGGGGCGACTGAGCCTCAACACATAAAAGCCTCCTGGTAATGACAGAGAGGTTGTGTTATAGAGAATAATGACGGCAACAAAGACTCCCTCACCACTATGCCCCAGGGACGTAAAAATTCTTATATTACACATTGGTATTCATGAAGGGGTCCCTCATACACCCCGACAATAAAGAAATATAACGCCATAACATTCACTCGGACACTCGGTACCACAAACTGGAAATGCTCAGGTATTTAACATCTGCCCTCTAGCCCAACCCGGAATATACACAGGAAGAATAATTTAATACCTCTAGTGTTATTATATTCTGTTAATTCAGGTATAGATACAGGTACTTTTACAGTGAATTCAGAATAGCAGGATAGGTTTAATTCGTGGTTCTGATATTTCCTAATGATAACAGAGGATTGCAATTACGTAAACACTAGTCATATCTTTAAGTCGTATCTTCGTATGGTTACTCTCTCTCTCTCTCTCTCTCTCTCTCTCTCTCTCTCTCTCTCTCTCTCTCTCTCTCCTTCACCAGACACATCCAGGCCATATCTGTATAGTTTGTTTTATATATTTATTTATTTTATTTATTTGCCAAATAGTGTCGTATATTTTTTGACATGTCTGTACGTACGTGTGTGTGTATATGTACGCATGTGTAAGTCTGTGTCTGTGTAGCGAATTGCAATGTTTGTGTATATGTGTGTGCGTGAAACGTGAGAGAAAGTTTATAACTGTGGGTGGGTGTGTGTGTGTGTGTGTGTGTGGGTGTGTGTGTGTGTGTGTGTGTGTGTGTGTGTGTGTGTGTGGGGTGTGTGTGTGGTGGGTGTGTGTGTGTGTGGTGTGTGTGTGTGGGTGGGTGTGTGGGTGTGTGTGTGTGTGTGTGTGTGTGTGTGTGTGGGTGTGTGTGTGTGTGTGTGTGGGTGTGTGTGTGTGTGTGTGGGTGTGGGTGTGTGGGTGTGTGTGTGTGTGTCTCCCCCTCCAGCTCACACTCCCCTTACTCCCACACCCTCAACTACTACTCTTACTCGTCTCCCCCTCAAGCCTCACCTCCCCTCTCCCTACACCTCCCACAACTACTCTTGTCTCCCCTCAAGCAGCCACTCCCCTCCCTACACCTCCCACACTACTACTCTTCTCCGTCTCTCCCCCCTCAAGCAGCTACCTCCCCCTTACTCCTACACCTCCCACCACCAGCCCCACTCCGTCTCCCCCTCAAGCAGCTACACCTCCCCCTTACTCCCTACACCTCCCACCACTCTACTCTTCTCCGTCTCCCCTCAAGCAGCTACACTCTCCTCTCCTACACCTCCACCACACTACAACTCTTACTCCGTCTCCCCTCAAGCAGCTACCTCCCCTTACTCTCACCTCCCCAACTACTACTTACTCCGTCTCCCCCCCTCAAGCCTCCCTCCCCTTCCTCCTACACCTCCCACCACTACAACTCTTACTCCGTCTCCCCCCTCAACCAGCTACACTCCCCTTACTCCTACACCTCCCACCACTACTCTCTTACTCCGTCTCCCCCCTCAAGCCCCACTCCCCCCTTACTCCTACACCTCCCACCACTACTACTCTTCCCCGTCTCCCCCTCAAGCAGCTACACCCCCTTACTCCTACACCTCCCCACTACTACTCTTACTCCGTCTCCCCCTCAACAGCCTTCTCTCACCCCTCCCACCTCCACCCTCTCTGCTCCGTCTCCCCCCTCAGCAGCTACCTCCCCTTACTCCTACACCTCCCACCACTACTACTCTTACTCCGTCTCCCCTCAAGCAGCCACTCCCCTTACTCCTACACCTCCACCACTACTCTTACTCCGTCTCCCCCCTCAGCAGCCTACACTCCCCTGCTCTTCCCCACCTCCCACCACTACAACTCTTATCTCTCCCCCTCGCAGCTACACTCCCTCCTCCTACACCTCCCACCACTACAACTCTTACTGTCCCCCCCTCAAGCAGCTACACTCCCCCTTACTCCTCCCTACAACTCTTACTCCGTCTCCCCTCAAGCAGCTACCTCCCCCTACTCCCACACCTCCCCACTACTACTCACTCCGTCTCTCCCCCCTCAAGCCTACCTCCCCTGCCTCCTACACCTCCCACCACTACAACTCTTCTCCATCTCCCCCCCTCAAGCAGCTACACTCCCTTACTCCCTACACTCCCACCACTACAACTCTTACTCCGTCTCCCCCCTCAAGCAGCTACCTCCCCCTTACTCCTACACCTCCCACCACTACAACTCTCTCCGTCTCCCCCTCAAGCAGCTACCTCCCCCTACTCCTACCTCCCCCCCTACTAACTCTTACTCGTCTCCCCCTCAAGCAGCTACACTCCCCTTACTCCTCACCTCCCACCACTACAACTCTTACTCCTTCTCCCCCTCAAGCAGCTACCTCCCCTTACTCCTACACCTCCACCACTACAACTCTTACTCTCGTCTCCCCCTCAAGCAGCTACCTCCTCCTTCCTCTCCCACCACTACCTCTTACTCCATCTCCCCCCCTCAAGCAGCTACCTCCCCCTTACTCACCTCCCACCACTACAACTCTTACTCCTCTCCCCCCCTCAAGCAACTACCTCCCTTACTCCTCCACCACTACAACTCTTACTCCGTCTCCCCCCCTCCAGCTACCTCCCCTTACTCCTACACCTCCCACCCTACTCTTACTCCGTCTCTCCCCCCCTCAAGCCTACCTCCCCTTACTCCCTACACCTCCCACCTACAACCTCTTACTCGTCTCCCCCCCCACCACTACACCTCTCCTCCGTCTCCTCACAGCCTCCCCCCTTACTCCTACACCTCACCACTACCTCTTACTCGTCCCCCTCAGCCTTCCTCCCCTTACTCCCTACACCTCCCACCACTACAACTCTTACTCCGTCTCCCCCCTCAAGCAGCTACACTCCCCTTACTCCTACACCTCCCACCACTACTACTCTCTCGTCTCCCTCAAACCTACCTCCCCCTTACTCCCTCCCACCACCTACAACTCTTACTCGTCTCCCCTCAAGCAGCTACACTCCCCTTACTCCTACCTCCCACACTACTAATCTTACTCCGTCTCCCCCCCCTCAAGCAGCTACCCCCCCCTTCTACACCTCCCACCACTACAACTCTTACTCCGTCTCCCCCCTCAACAGCTACACTCCCCTTACTCCTACACCTCCACCACCACTACTCTTCCGTCTCCCCCCTCAAGCAGCCCCCCTTACTCCCCTACACCTCCCACCACTACAACTCTTACTCCTCTCCCCCCTCAGCCAGCCTACCTCCCCTTACTCCTACACCTCCCACCACTACAACTCTTACTTCGTCTCCCCCTCAAGCAGCTACCTCCCCTTCCTCTCCACCTCCCACCCTCTCTCTTACTCCGTCTCCCCCCCTCAAGCAGCCACTCCCCTTACTCTCCACCACCACTACAACTCTTACTCCGTCTCCCCCTCAAGCAGCTACCTCCCCTCCTCCTACACCTCCCACCACTACAACTCTTACTCCGTCTCCCCCTCAAGCCTTCCTCCCCTCCTCCACCTCCCACACCACAACTCTTACTCCTGTCTCCCCCTCAAGCAGCCTCTACTCCTACACCTCCCACCACTACAACTCTTACTCCGTCTCCCCCCTCAAGCAGCTTCCTCCCCTTACTCTACACCTCCCACCACTACAACTCTCTCTCCGTCTCCCCCTCAGCAGCTACCTCCCCCTTACTCCCCTCCCACCACTACAACTCTTACTCCGTCTCCCCCTCAAGCAGCTACACTCCCCTTGCTCTACACCTCCACCACCTGCTACCTCCGTCCCCCCTCATGCCTCCCCTTACTCTACACCTCCCACCACTACTACTCTATCCCGTCTCCCCTCACAGCTACACTCCTTACTCTGCATCCCACCACCTTCGCTCTTCTCCGTCTCCCCCCTCAAGCAGCTACACTCCCCCTTCACACCTCCCACCACTACAACTCTTACTCCTCTTCCCCCCTCAAGCAGCTACACTCCCTTACTCCTACTCCCACCACTACAACTCTTACTCCGTCTCCCCCTCAAGCAGCTACCTCCCTTACTCCTACACCTCCCACCACTACGCTCTTACTCCCGTCTCCCCCTCAAGCAGCTACACTCCCCTTACTCCTACACCTCCCACCACTACAACACTCCGTCTCCCCCTCACAGCTACACTCCCCCACCTCCTACACCTCCCACCACTCCCCTCCATCTCTCCCCTCACAGCACACTCCCCCCTTGCTCTACACCTCCCACCACAACTCTTACTCCCGTCTCCCCCTCCAGCCTTCTCCCCTTACTCCTCCCCACCACTACAACTCTTGCTCGTCTCCCCTCAGCAGCCTCTCCCCTTACTCCTCCCCACCACAGCTCTTGCTCCGTCTCCCCCTCAAGCAGCTACACCTCCCCCTTACTCCTCCACCACTACCCTCTTACTCCGTCTCCCCCTCAAGCAGCCACTCCCCCTTGCTCCTCACCTCCACCACTACAACTCTTCTCCGTCTCCCCCCTCAAGCTTCCTCCCCCTTACTCCTACACCTCCCACCACTACTACTCTTACTCCGTCTCCCCCTCAAGCAGCTACCTCCCTTACTCCTACACCTCCCACACAACTCTTACTCGTCTCCCCTCAAGCCTTCTCTCCCCTTGCTACACCTCCCACCACTACAACTCTTACTCGTCTCCCCCTCCAGCTTCTCCCCTTACTCCACACTCCCTCAACTCTTCTCGTCTCCCCCTCAAGCTACACTTCTCCTGCCTCCCACCACAGCTCTTGCTCGTCTCCCCCCTCTGCCCCTTGCTCCTCCCACCCTACAACTCTTACTCCGTCTCCCCCCTCAAGCAGCTACCTCCCCTTACTCCTACACCTCCCACCACTACTAGCTCTTACTCCGTCTCCCCCCTCAAGCTTCCACCTCCCCTTACTCCTACACCTCCCACCACTACAACTCTTCTCCGTCTCCTCAAGCAGCTACCTCCCCTCCTACACCTCCACCACAACTCTTACTCCCGTCTCCCCCCTCAACCTTCCTCCCCTTACTCCTACACCTCCCACCTACTACTCTGCTCCGTCTCCCCTCACAGCATCCTCCCCTTACTCTACCTCCCACCACTACAGCTCTTCCTCCGTCTCCCCTCAGCAGCTACCCCTCCCCTTGCTCCTACACCTCCCACCACTACTACTCTTCTCCCGTCTCCCCCTCAAGCAGCTACACTCCCCCTTGCTCCACCTCCACCACTACAGCTCTTGCTCCCGTCTCCCCCTCAAGCAGCTACACTCCCCTTGCTCACACCTCCTGCTCTTGCTCCGTCTCCCCTCAAGCAGCTACCTCCCCCTTGCTCCTGCACCTCCCCTGCTGCTCTTGCTCCGTCTCCCCCTCAAGCAGCTACCTCCCTTACTCTTACACCTCCCACCACTACTACTCTTACTCCGTCTCCCCCCTCAAGCAGCTACACTCCCCTTACTCCTACCTCCCACCACTACTCTTACTCCGTCTCCCCCCTCAAGCTTCCTCCCCTTACTCTCCCACTCAACTCTTGCTCCTCAAGCAGCTACACTCCCTTGCTCCCTACACTCCACCACTACAACTCTTACTCCGTCTCCCCCCTCAGCAGCTACCTCCCCCTTGCTCCTACACCTCCCACCACTGCTACTCTTGCTCCGTCTCCCCCTCAAGCAGCTACACTCCCCTTGCTCTACACTCCCACCACTACTGCTCTTGCTCCGTCTCCCCTCAAGCAGCTACACTCCTTGCTCCTCATCACCACTACAGCTCTTCCTCCGTCTCCCCCTCAAGCAGCTACACTCCCCCTTACTCCTACACTCCCACCACTACTACTCTTACTCCGTCTCCCCCCTCAAGCAGCTACCTCCCCTTACTCCTCACCTCCCACCACTACAACTCTTGCTCCGTCTCCCCCTCAAGCCTTCCTCCTTACTCCTACACTCCCACCCTCTTACTCCCGTCTCCCCCCTCAACAGCTACCTCCCCTTGCTCTCACCTCCCACACTACTACTCTTACTCCGTCTCCCCCCTCAAGCCTTCACCTCCCCCTTACTCCTACCTCCCACCACTACTACTCTTATCCGTCTCCCCCTCAAGCAGCTACCTCCCCTTGCTCCTGCACCTCACCACTACACTCTTACTCCGTCTCCCCCTCAAGCAGCTACTCCCCTTGCTCTACACACTCCCTGCTCTTACTCCGTCTCCCCCCTCAGGCAGCTACCTCCCCACTGCTCCCTCCCACCACTACGCTCTTGCTCCGTCTCCCCTCAAGCAGCTACCTCCCCTTGCTCCTACACCCTCCCACCACTACAGCTTACTCCGTCTCCCCCTCAAGCAGCTACCTCCTTACTCTACACCTCCACCACTACTACTCTTACTCCGTCTCCCCCTCAGCAGCTACACTCCCCTTGCTCCTACACCTCCCACCACTACACTCTTACTCCGTCTCCCCTCAAGCACTACACTCCCACTACTCCTCTCCCCCTCACTACACTCCCTCCACCTCCACACACTTTCCTCCGTCTCCCCTCCAAGCTACACTCCCCTCCTACACCTCCCACCACTACAGCTCTTGTCCCGTCTCCCCCCTCAAGCAGCTACACTCCCCTTACTCCCTACACCTCCCCACTACAGCTCTTACTCCGTCTCCCCTCAAGCTCTCCCTTAACCTCCCACCACTCTGCTCTTCTCGTCTCCCCCCTCAAGCAGCTACTCCCTTGCTCCTACACCTCCACCACTGCTCTTGCTCCGTCTCCCCCTCAAGCAGCTACCTCCCCTTGCTCCTACACCTCCCACCACTAAGCTCTTGCTCCGTCTCCCCCCTCAGGCTACACTCCCCTTGCTCCTACACCTCCTCACTACTACTCTTACTCCGTCTCCCCCCCTCAAGCAGCTACCTCCCCCACCTCCTACCTCCACCACAACTCTTACTCGTCTCCCCTCAAGCAGCTACCTCCCCTTACTCCTACACCTCCCACCACTACAACTCTTACTCCGTCTCCCCCCAAGCAGCTACCTCCCCTTACCTACCTCCCACTACTCTTACTCCGTCTCCCCTCAAGCAGCTACACTCCCCTTGCTCCTACCTCCCTCCACTGCTCTTTCCCGTCTCCCCCTCAAGCTACCTCCCCTTGCTCCACCTCCACCACTACAGCTCTTGCTCCGTCTCCCCCTCAAGCTTGCTCATGCTCCTGCCTCACCACTGCTCTTGCTCCGTCTCCCCTCAGCAGCCTACACTCCCCCTTACTCTCCACCTCCACCACTACAACTCTTACTCCGTCTCCCCCTCAAGCAGCTACCTCCCCTTGCTCCTACACCTCCCACCACTACAACTCTTACTCCGTCTCCCCCTCAAGCAGCTACACTCCCCTTACTCCCTACACCTCCACAACTCTTACTCCGTCTCCCCCCTCAAGCAGCTACTCCCCTTGCTCCTACACCTCCCTACTACTCTTACTCCGTCTCCCCCCTCAAGCAGCTACACTCCCCTTGCTCCTACCTCCACCACTACAGCTCTTCTCCGTCTCTCCCCCCTCAAGCAGCTACCTCCCCCTGCTCCTGCCTCCCACCACAGCTCTTACTCGTCTCCCCCTCAAGCTTCCTCCCCTTGCTCCTCTCTAGCTCTTGCTCCGTCTCCCCCTCAAGCAGCCACTCCCCTTCTCCTGCACTCCCACCACTACAGCTCTTGCTCCGGTCTCCCCCTCAAGCATACCTCCCCTTGCTCCTGCACTCCACCACTACAGCTCTTATGTCTCCTCCCTCAAGCAGCTACACTCCTTGCTCCTACACCTCCCACCACTACTGCTCTTACTCCGTCTCCCCTCAAGCAGCTTCCTCCCCCTTACTCTACCTCCCACCACTACAACTCTTACTCCGTCTCCCCCTCAAGCAGCTACCTCCCCCTTACTCTACACCTCCCACCAGCTCTTACTCCCGTCTCTCCCCCCCTCAAGCGCTACACCCCTTACTCCTACACCTCCCACCACAGCTCTTACTCCGTCTCCCCCCTCAAGCAGCTACACTCCCCTTGCTCCTACCCTCCCACCACTACAACTCTTACTCGTCTCCCCTCAGCCTTCCCCTCCCCTTGCTCTACACCTCCACCACTACAACTCTTACTCCGTCTCCCCCTCAAGCTGTCCCCCTTACTCCCTCCTCCCACCACAGCTCTTCTCGTCTCCCCCCTCGCGCTACACTCCCCTCTCTCACACTCCCCACTCTCTTATCGTCTCCCCTCAAGCAGCTACACTCCTTACTCCTACACCTCCACCACTACAACTCTTACTCGTCTCCCCCTCAAGCAGCCACTCCCTTGCTCCTACACTCCCACCACTACAACTCTTACTCCGTCTCCTCAACAGCTACCTCCCCTTGCTCCTACACTCCCAACTCTTACTCCGTCTCCCCCTCAAGCTTTTTTAGCTACACTCCCCTTACTCCCCTCCCACCACTAC
>NW_024715228.1:9402194-9412194 GCF_018991925.1 Homarus americanus
TGGTACATTAATTAGGCACATTAGTAAGGGACATTAATATGGTACATTATTAAGGGTCATCTGTATGGTACATTACTATGGTACATTACTATGGTACATCACAGAAAAGAGAGTCGTGATTTCTGGTGTTTTAGTGTTTGTAAAGGTAATGTTTTTCCATAGAGTGAAGAGCTAGATAAACCCTCTATTGTCATTGGCTGAACCAATTTTTTTTTCGACCCAAAAATTGACGATGGGATATTTGCCTAAACAAACTCGATTTGATTTTTCATTCTTTTTCTCTTTGGCATTTTCGTTTAGTGGTACATTTCATTCTGGGATCGTCTATCTATCTATGTATGTATCTATCTATCTATCTATCTATCTATCTATCTATCTGGCCCCAGTTCTGATTATTATTTGACTGCTCTCTCTCTCTCTCTCTCTCTCTCTCTCTCTCTCTCTCTCTCTCAGTGGCCAACATTTAGGAAAAGTCGTCGACGAAATTTTGAGACAATATTTTCATCCTTATCTGGGACCCGGGGAATAAGGATTGCAATCGGGTTCTTAATTCCGGCTCACTAGAAAGAGATTCGAATCCCCATCAAAAAGACGTAATCGTGATACGGAATTAGTCGTAATTCTCCACCAAGTTTTAGCTCGAGTTAGAGAGAGAGAGAGAGAGAGAGAGAGAGAGAGAGAGATTTTTTTCGTAGGACGTTTTAAAGGTCATGACTGGGGTGCGTTTTTTCTTCACGTCTTTGAACTGTAAAAAAAAAATCGATTGTAAGAGTTTTATCGAAAGGAGTTGGTGAATAATTTTCCGTCAGTGAGTGAGTGAGTCAGTGACATATTGACGTACAGAAGTTAATGGCGGAGGAAGAAAACACAGGAGATAGATTTATTCTTGGCACTCTCTCTCTCTCTCTCTCTCTCTCTCTCTCTCTCTCTCTCCTTCGTGAGCTAGAAACAGTTAGTTAATGTTTTCTGGACCAGTCATTTATCTACCTGTTTATGGGCTGATCGAGGAGGTGAGAGAGTACTGTAAACACCAATTGAGTACACTATTAATCCCTTGAGTACGATGTTGAACCCCTGAGTACAATGAATTAATATAGTGAGTGAGATATTTTGACCTCATTGAGTACGATAATTTAACTTTTCAAGTACGATACCCTATCACTCTCAGCATGAAGATCTATTCTACTGAGTACCATAACCTTGTACTCAGAAGGTTAAGTCCTAGTACTCAAGTAATTCATTATAATCTCAATATGATTATTATCCTTGTGCCAAAATAGAATAAATATGAGAGAGAGAGAGAGAGAGAGAGAGAGAGAAAATAAAAGAAGGGAGAGAGGGGAAAGGAAATGAAAAAAAAATTAATGGAGGGAGAGGGGAAAGGGACAAACAGATGAAAAAAGAGTAGAGAGGGGAAAAGAGAGAGAGAGAGAGGAGAGAGAGAGAAAGAGAGAGAGAGAGAGAGAGAGAGAGAGAGTAAAAAGAAAGGTAAAAAAAATCTTAGTCATCATTGGTTTTATATTCATCACGTTGACTTGATCATAACTCAAGCCATTAAAAATGTACCTCTAGCGTCTACGGAGAGAGAGAGAGAGAGAGAGAGAGAGAGAGAGATAACGAGAGATAAAAGAGACAGCGAGAGGAGATAGAGAGATATGAGACACAGACAGACAAAGAGACAGAGAGGGTAGAGAATGGCGAAAGAAAGTTAACGAGAATGAATACTTAAGTGATGCGTCTCTCCACACCATCACAAATTGCTACCTACAATATTAAGGAGAATTTATCACGCTCTGATAGCCTCCTTCCCATGAGTCTCTTTCTCACTATCCTCTCCCTCCCCACGAGTCTCCTCTCACTAGCTCTCCCTCCCACGAGTCTCCTTTCATTAGCTTCTCCTCCCCATGAGTCTCCCCTTCACTAGTCTTCCTCCCCACGAGTCTCCCTTCACTAGCCTCTCCCTCCCCACGAGTCTCCTTTCACTAGCCCCCTCCTCCCCATGAAGTCTCCCTTCACTAGCCTCTCTCCTCCCTCCATGAGCCCTCTTCACTAGCCTTCCTCTCTTCCTCCCCACGAGTCTCCTTCACTAGCCTCTCCTCTCCCCATGAGTCTCCTCTTCACTAGCCTCTCCTCCCCACGAGTCTCCTCTCTACTAGCCTCTCCCCATGAGTCTCCTTTCACTAGCCTCTCCCACGAGCTCCTCTTCACTAGCCCTCCCATGAGTCTCCTTCTCACTAGCTTCCTCCTCCCATGAGTCTCCTTCACTAGCCTCTCCTCCCCATGAGTCTCCTTCACTAGCCTCTCCTCCCCATGAGTCTCCTTCACTAGCCTCTCCTCCCCACGAGTCTCCTTCACTAGCCTCTCCTCCCCATGAGTCTCCTTCACTCCTCATTATGTGTTATGTTCCCTCCATGTTCACTACATCCTGGGGTGTTGCGTCTGTAGGTCTGTAAGGATGAAGTATGGTGATTTGTATAGCCTACTTCTGTGTGTGTGTGTGTGTGTGTGTGTGTGTGTGTGTGTGTGTACGATGATCAGAGTTTAGTGGAATTATAGCCTCTTCTTGCCTCTCTGGTGAAGGGGGGTGGACCGCTACTTCAGGCGGTCAAGTTTTTTTTTTCTTTGATTTCGTTTTGTTTTTTTACTCATTTCTTTCAGTTAGAGTTTCATTGTTTAGTTGTTGCTGTTGTTGTTGTTGTTGTTGTTAGTGGTATTGTTGTTGGTGGTGGTGTTGTTGTTGTTGATTTTATTGTTGTTGTTGTTGTTGTTGTTAGTGGTATTGTTGTTGTTGGTGGTGTTGGTGTAGTTGTTGTTGTTGGTGGTGGTGTAGTTGTTGTTGTTGGGTTTTGTCAGCCTACACTAACGTCACCTTCGAGTTACAACTATTAGACTGAGTTTATTAGTATGACTTTTTTTTTGTAAAGTTATCTGATGTTAAAACCTACATACATCCTATGCTTGGTGCTTCATGACCCTGGAAGTTGAAGCACCTGAAGCGTAACCCACAACAGTAGTACCGATGACTGTAGTTGTGTGAGAGTTTGTGACCAGGCCTGACTGACTCCCTATTCCTGACTGTTCACGTAAAATACCTGTAAAAAATTTTTTCTTTTTTTGTGCAATAGAATTAAAACTTTATTAAATATTTGATCAATTAAATTATCAATAACACAAAAACTAATAGAACTCTTTACATATTTCAACTAATAGTTTCATTTCACTGTATTAATTTAATTATCTAATAAAATGTTCGACCAAAAATAATAATGAAAGTGGAAAAAATATACATATTGAGTATTGAGTTATCCAGGTGTATGTAGTTTGACGTTCAGGTAAATACATTTTAATTAATATACCTCTATGTCGTGGGGTTTTGCTTGAGTTATGGAAACATGATGATAATACGATAAGAATTAGATAATAACATTAAAATTCAGGATCTGTTGGAAAGGAAATGGAAAAGGGATGAGGTCTATCTGTCTATCTGTCTGTCTGTCTGTCTGTCTGTCTGTCTGTCTGTCTGTCTGTCTGTCCAACTGTCTGTCTGTCTGTCTGTTTATCTATCTACCTGTCTGTCTGTATGTCTGTCTGTCTGTCTGTCTGTCTGTCTAACTGTCTGTCTGTCTGTCTGTTTATCTATCTACCTGTCTGTCTGTATGTCTGTCTGTCTGTCTGTCTGTCTGTCTAACTGTCTGTCTGTCTGTCTGTTTATCTATCTACCTGTCTGTCTGTATGTCTGTCTGTCTGTCTGTCCAACTGTCTGTCTGTCTGTCTGTTTATCTATCTACCTATCTGTCTACATATCTGTCTGCCTGCTTATATATCTAACAATCTGTCTGTATGTCTGTCTGTCTGTCTAATTATCTACCTCTCTCTCTCTCTCTCTCTCTCTCTCTCTCTCTCTTTCTCTCTCTTTCTCTCTCTCAAGTTTAATTACCGGTCGTACTGTCGCTCCTGCTTCCAATTATGCAAGGATGGGCGAGTAAAAAAGAAGCTTATTATGAGTCCCAGGAGTGATGGGGCCTCCTTCCTCACACACACTCAAGGGATACCAGCACACTACCCTGGTCACATCCTCTCTCTCTCCACGTATCTCGGGTGTGACGTAAGGAGAGAGAGAGAGAGAGAGAGAGAGAGAGAGAGAGAGAGAGAGAGAGAGAGAGAGAGAGAGAGACTGTATCCTTCCCTTAGTCTTTATATCTTCTGTCCTTCATTTACCCTTTATACTTCTATTGCTCTTCCCCTTATTTTCCTTTCACACCTTACCTTTTCCCCTTACACTTTCCCTTCATACCTCACCTTTCTCCTCCCTCCTCTTACGGTCTTCTCATAAATATCTTCCCCCCCTTCCACCCCATCACTCCACGCCTCTTCTCCTTACCATCCTTCCTCACATTTCTCTCCTTGGTTTCCCTTCTTTTTTCCCCTTGCTTGTCGTGTTTTCCCCCACCACTGTAGATCAACACCTCGGCCACAGCAGTCAGAGGATCGTGTTGTCTCGTCCATCACCCCCAACGGATGACGTGTGTCCATCCCCCGAGCAAAACCCTTCGATCTGTGGTCAGGCGAGGGAGGCCATTTCAATCCCTTGTTACAAATCCTCTTTTCTTTCTTGTGGCTCAGGGGAAAAAAACAGAGAATAGGGAAACAAACAAATAATTCAATGACCACAACGAGATAGAAGGAGGTTGTTGTATTGGCCGTATTGTTGTGGTAGGAGGTTGTTGTATTGGCCGTATTGTTGTGGTAGGAGGTTGTTGTATTGGCCATATAGTTGTGGTAGGAGGTTGTTGTATTGGCCGTATTGGTGTGGTAGGAGGTTGTTGTATTGGCCGTATTGTTGTGGTAGGAGGTTGTTGTATTGGCCGTATTGTTGTGGTAGGAGGTTGTTGTATTGGCCATATAGTTGTGATGGAAGGAGGTTGTTGTATTGGCCGTATTGTTGTGGTAGGAGGTTGTTGTATTGTATATAGTTGTGGATAGGAAGGAGGTTGTATTAGCCGTATTGTTTGTGAATTGAGGAGGTTGTTGTATTGGGCGTATTGTGGTGAGGAGGATTTTGTTGTATTGCTTCCATGTGTTGTAGTAGGGAGAATTTGTAAGCAACCGTATTATTTGTAGTAGGAGGTTGTTGTAGTATTAGCCGTATTATTGTTGTGAAGTAGGGAGGTTGTTGTATTGGCCGTATTGTTGTGGTAGGAGGTTGTTGTATTAGCCGTATAGTTGTGAGTTGGGAGGTTTGTTTGTATTGGCCATGTGTTGGGGCCAGGAGGTTGTTGTATTACTGTGTGTTGTTGACAGGGTGGAGGTTGATTTGTATTGGCCGTATTGTTGTATTGAGGTTCATTGTATTGTACGTGATGTTGGCTGTTAGGAGTTTGATTATTGGCCATATTATTTGTGGTAGGAGGGTTGTTGTATTGGCCGTATAATTCATATTATTATTTGGCATTAGGGAGTTGTTGTATTGACCTATAGTTATGATAGTGAGGATGTTGTTGGCCGGTATTGTGGTAGGAGGTTGTTGTATTATTGTGTGTTGTAGTAGGAGAGTTATTGTGTATAATTTGTGATGGTAGAGAGTTGTTGTATTGGTAGAAGCCGTTGTTGTGATGAAATTGTTGTATTGGCCATATTGTAGTAGTGGAAGGGAGGTTGTTGTATTAATATATTGTATTAGCCATCATTATTTAGTAGGTTATTGGCCGTATTGTTTGACGGTAGAGGTTTGTTGTTATTGACGTATTGGGAGTTGTTGTATTGGCCGTATTGTTGTGGTAGGAGGTTGTTGTATTGGCCATATAGTTGTGATGGAAGGAGGTTGTTGTATTGGCCATATTGTAGTGATGGAAGGAGGTTGTTGTATTGGCCGTATTGTTGTGGTAGGAGGTTGTTGTATTGGCCGTATTGTTGTGGTAGGAGGTTGTTGTATTGGCCATATTGTAGTGATGGCCAAAAGAATAAATTTATACTGCCCTGGAAAACAATACAATGGAACTGGTATATTTCCCAAGAGGACTATAGTTGCTCCCTCCTTTCCATTCCTAGAAAGAAAGAAAGAAAGAAAGAAAGAAAGAAAGAGAGAGAGAGAGAGAGAGAGAGAGAGAGTCTTATCATCTTCTACTTGCGTGTTTTTCTTCAACAGTTCACGGAGTCTCTTTATCATGGTGGGTGCGTGGCTATAATGTGGCAGGCATCGCTTACCTTGTCTCTTATGGGAGATATTCACGACCAGTTTATAAAGACCATCTCCCTTTAACCTCCTCCTACCAGCTCTGTCATCTGTGTATGGATTGTGACTTATGTGTTTTTTATTCAATGTTTTATATTTTTTTTTTACAATCACTTATGTAAAATTTATTGATTTGATGTGATTTGAGTCCGTATGTTTTAATTTTTGGTGGTTGTTGTTTTCCATATTTATTTATCAGTTAGTCAATTAGGTGATTATTCAGTTAATTAACCATTCAATCAGTTAATTAGTTTTATCAGTCATTCAGTAAACCAGTAAGCCAGTTAGTTAGCCATTTAATCAGTCAACCAGCCAGTCAATCATTCAGTCAGTTAGTCATTCAACCAGTCAATCGGTTAGTCATTCAACAATCAATCAGTCAATCAATCAATCAGTCATTCATTCAGCCAGTCAGTCAGTCACACAGTCAGACAGTCACACAGTCAGTCAGTCATACAGTCAGCCAGTCACACAGTCAGTCAGTCACACAGTCAGGCAGTCACACAGTCAGTCAGTCACACAGTCAGACAGTCACACAGTCAGGCAGTCACACAGTCAGTCAGTCACACAGTCAGTCAGTCACACAGTCAGACAGTCACACAGTCAGTCAGTCACACAGTCAGACAGTCACACAGTCAGACAGTCACACAGTCAGTCAGTCACAGAGTCAGTCAGTCAGTCAGTCAGTCAGTCAATCAGTCAATCAGTCAGTCAGTCACACAGTCAGACAGTCACACAGTCAGTCAGTCATACAGTCAGCCAGTCACACAGTCAGTCAGTCATACAGTCACACAGTCACACAGTCAGACAGTCACACACTAAATAAACCAAATACTCGAGGAAAAAAGTAAAAAACACCTTTACCAGAACCACCAAGAAGCTGTACCCTTAAGCGGTGTGTGTTGGAGGGGCCGTATGTAGAGTAAACACCTAACTGAAGAAGGTTTGTTTATCTAAGAGTATTGGTAACAGTGGGTTGTTATTCTTTAATGCTGTTTTGTACATATAGCGGGATTCTGAGAGAGAGAGAGAGAGAGAGAGAGAGAGAGAGAGAGAGAGAGAGAGAGAGATTGTATATGCATGTGTGTGTGGACGTATTTTTGTGTATATACTGTATGTTTAACTATGTGAATCCATGTATGTGTATATATGTATGTAAGAACGTATGTGTATGTGTGTGTGTGTGTGTGTGTGTGTGTGTGTGTGTGTGTGTGGCTTCCCGGGTAAAGAGTATTTTAATGTTTTATTTTCTCCCTCTCTTTTGTTCAGCTTAAGTGTGACATCGGTGGATTATGTGTGTTTGTTGTTTGTCTGTCTCTGTATGTCTGTCTGTCTGGCTCTCTCTCTCTCTCTCTCTCTCTCTCTCTCTCTCTCTCCTCATCCCCGTT
Organism: Homarus americanus; assembly: GCF_018991925.1. NCBI lineage: Eukaryota > Metazoa > Arthropoda > Malacostraca > Decapoda > Nephropidae > Homarus > Homarus americanus. The sequence continues at coordinate 9,409,815 of NW_024715228.1, forward strand.
TCAATTATGTAGACGCTAAATGGTTGAACGTGAGGCAGGTGGTGAGAAACTGTAGAATAATTTGCTCTCATTTCCCAACTCTATTTCCTCAGCGGCTGAATATAACCAAAGTTCCGAGCGTCATTGTTGAAGCGTTCCGGACCCCGGTTCAAATACTACCCCCTCTTCCTTCCCTCACCACCTTCCTCCACCCTCCTCTTCCTCTTCCTCCTCCTCGTCCTCACCACTCTCCTCTTCCTCCTCCCTTCATCCCCGTGAATCATTTTTCGTCTGTTTCTTTTTGAGAGGTTTTGTTATCAAGGCTTCGGTGTTTCGAATTGTCGGGTGAAAGTGAGGGGCTTCGAATTCGTTGCTTTTGGGTGGTTGCTGCGTGATATGAAGAAATGGATAACAGTAGAGAATAAAGACAGGTATAGCAATATTAAATAAATAAAATAGAGCAAAAGCCAGTAAAGAAATATAGGAATAGAGAATAAATATGGGAAAGGAATAGCCTGATAAAGTAAAGGATGATATAGACAATAATAGAGGGATTTTAAGTTAAATTTGGTACGCTGGATATATTTTTGGCCAACCAACTCATTCACCCGACCTATTCTCGCCTCGTCTACTAATTTAAGCCAAGTAATTACCAGTAAATTCACGGTAGTCGAGAATAATTTGCTGCTAATTGGTAATTTGGTATAATTAGGATCTTTCAAAGATTAACTTACACAGAATTTATACAATGCTTACAAACTAAGAGATTAAAGAGTTCTGACCCAAGCGGATAATATTGAAACTTATTGTATACTATAAATAAATAAATAAGATATACTATGTACTTTTATGTCTGTCTGTCTGTCTGTCTGTCAATGTAAAACCTACGAAAATATGAAAAAAAAATCTAGAAATGAAAGATGAAATAACAAAAGCGAAATAAATAAACACGTAGAGACGAGCACAACGGACCTAAAACATTTACATTATGTTTACAAGTTTGAACATTATTGTTTATGTGAGGAAAATAACAGTAATAATTTAACACCACTTGTTCCTTATTTTCGTATTATTTTATTCATTTTCTCTTTGTTTACACTTCTTGATATATTGAAAGAAAAATAAATATATATATTTTTTTTTATTTCTGTCATTTTTTTTCTCCACTAGTCTCTTAATTCTTCCTTTATCTCCCTACTCTTTCTTTCCTCTCTCCTCACCTCCTCACTCTTCCTATCTCCCTTCAGTCTCTCACCCCAGATGTCCCACTAACGACACTGGTGAGACCAACACTAGCATTTTATCTTCATATTTTCTTCATCTTCACTTTCTCCTTCACCTCCTTCTTTATTTTCACTCCCATCCTCACCTCCTATTTCTTCGTCTCCATTCTTCCTTACTTCTCAAGACATCTTGTCCACCTCTCTCTCTATGCATTCTTTTCTCCTCTCTTCTCCAATCATCTCTCTATCTCTTTGCATCTATAATAATTCTTCTTTCCTTGCCCGCTTCCTCCTCTTTTCCTCCTTTTCCTCCTCTGTCCTCCTCTTCCTCCTCTGCTTCCTTCTTTTCTTTTTTTTCATTATAATTCCTGTTATCATGCAGATTCATTTAGTCTGTTTTTATATATCTAGGTGAGTTAGTTGTGCTAGGGTTAGGTCACTTTCCAATTGTCTCTCTCGCAATACACCCCTTTACCCTTGTATCCCCCCTGTTCCCTCTCCTTCATCACCCACTCTCCTCACCAATCACCTCTTTCTCTTGCCATTTGTAATATTTTTTTTTTCCTCTTGCTCTTTCCTTCTTCTCTTCATTCCCCTTTTATGATCTCTGCCGTTGGAGAGATTCCCCAGTAATTAAATTTTCCTCCTAAATGGACTGTAAGAACGTATCTAACTTGGTCACTTGAGTCACCACATAAAGATGGATTCTATAACGCTCTTACGATAAGTGTTTCTCTCTCCAATGAATTACAAAACCTCATCTAAATATCTCCCTTAAGATACGATAATAAAGATGGATTCTCAAAGATTCTATTATTATTTTTTTTATCGTAGATGGAGATATAGTTAAGTGGCTCACATCAGCTACAAAATGACTATACCTTCCTAGTGTTATCATGGTGTGTAATTTATACAGAGAATCTACCTGAACCAAAGACTTTCTCCTTAATGACAGGGTGAAATTTGTTGATATGTATAATCATCATTCATTCATTCATTAATTCATTCTTGTGTTCTTTCTAATCATTTCTTTCATGTCGTAGATACAATTTTCTCCCTTTCTTCATCCTGTTCTTCTTCTTTTCATTAATCAATTATGGTCGCTTTCTGGTTTACATTCACACTCTCTCTAAATCATCTTTCCATTCACGTGTTTCGCTTTAAGTCAACTATTCTCC
>NW_024715228.1:9419694-9500095 GCF_018991925.1 Homarus americanus
TAAAGTTGAAAGAGCAATTGGAATTTAATATCAATCCGCAGAATTTGGTCTTGATGAGAGACGACAGAGATAAAAGCATTCTCCATATCTAAGGCCTTGGTTCTAATTTACATGTGGAGTCTTTGATCATGCATATATCAGACTAGAGGGGTAGGCTTATAGGGGCCTTTTTGATCACTGACATACATATATACATAACACTAACTTGACTTTTTTTATACACGAAGATGAGTCAATGGAGAGGATAAGGACAGGAAAAGGATTCTCTCTCCCGATCCTTTACTACATAAGAGCCAAAGATCATCCCTCAGTTCATAATGGGAATAAAATCTTCTAGGACCAATTATGTTATTAAAATTTTTACCTGTAGTTAACCTGGCAGCAAGGAGTCTCACCTGATCACTACACCTGAGACTCCACCAGGTATAAAGGATGAAACAAAAGAACGAGGCTCATGGTACACAGAGGAGATACAAGGAATATTTTCAAGATGTGGGAGATATTAGTGAGTCAGGACCACCATAAAATGTATATACTCTACGATGGCTGCTGAGGGAGGCAGTTTGTGAAATTGGACTGAATGCTCGAGGGAGACTTAGTATAAAGAGGTGATATATACATGATACGGGGAGGGGAGGGGAGGGGAGGGGTGTTTTGGGGGGTAGGGGAGCAGGGAGGAGTGTTTTGGGGAGGGAGCAGGAGAGGGTGTTTTGGGGGAAGGAGCAGGAGAGGGGTGTTTTGGGGGAAGGAGCAGGAGAGGGGTGTTTTGGGGGAAGGAGCAGGAGAGGGGTGTTTTGGGGGAAGGGGTAAGGGTGTTTTGTGGGAGGAGGAGAGGCAGGGTAGTTTTGGAGGGTAAGGGCCAGGGGTCTTTAAGGAGGGAATATTTTGAAGATTGTCTGAATATTAGAGTTGAAAGATAAAACAGGAAATATCTAAAATGGATTAATCTTACTGTTTATTGTTTTTGTAATGAGGTAATTGAGCAGTCAAGGGTCATTAGCATGGTTCACAAGATCTAACTTTCTACCTTTGACAACAACTTATCAGAAAATGAGAAAAAAATTTGATCTTGTACAAAAAGTTTCTTGAGAGAAGTACTTTAAGGAATCAGAGTTACGACAGAGAGAGAGTGAGTCAGTGGAAGTACCAAACCTACAACAGCAACACGTAATACATGGAAGTCCTGTAGAGTTTCCCAAGAAGTTTGATGTTTATTTGTCAGAGGAGAGACACGAGACTCTGTTTTTTAATCTTTACAGTCTTTTTTATGCATCACAACTTTTGGAATTTGCTGTAAAAGTGTAGTCATGTCAGTCTCCTTTATCCATTATTTATTACTAACTTAATAATGGAATTCTTTTTTTTCGTTCTCTTTTATATATGTATTTATATCGATAAATTAATCTTCTTTACAAATTTAATCACGAGTTGAGACATTTTTACTTACCGTTGAATGAGTCTCGTATACAAGCACGTTTACCTTCCCGGACAGCCATTTGAACACAAGATCAGTGAAGTAGGAGAGAGGAGGCAGCGATGACTCTCCCTCAGAAAAAAATCAGTTTAGTCCTCAGTAATTGGAAACGCTCATGACGAGATTCACCCAATTATGTCGTGTTTTCTGTTATTATTGTTCTGCTTCTCACTACTTAACGTTTAAGTGAATTTTGTACTTCAGTTTTCAGGTTAATTAATACAACCTTATTATGATATATTTCAAAAAATTTAAATATAAAGTTACTTAAAACAACAGTAAAGGCTTAAACACATAACCACCCCCACACCCACACATACACAACACACACACACAAACACCTACACTCAAAAACACCCCCACCCACACACAAACACCCCCCCTCATACACTCAACCCAAACACACACACACACACACACACGAAACAAGCAAAAAATATAAATACTAACTTCAGAATATCAATCAAATGAGAGGTGTTAGTAGCCCCGTATAGAGGTATAAACACCGCATCCCTTTACAGTCCATTTGACACTTTGATGGTTATCGACTTTCACTTCTCCAGTATCGATTCGGCCGCTGTGATGAGTAGACTGTGACAGAGGTATATGTTTGTGTTGGAACGATGTATTGTAATGGTGGTTGTAGTGGTTGTAGTGTTGATTGTAGTGGTTGTAGTGGTTGTAGTGTTGATTGTAGTGGTTGTAGTGGTGATTGTAATGGTTGTAGTTGTTGTAGTGGTGATTGTAATGGTTGTAGTTGTTGTAATGATGAGTATAGTGGTTGTAGTGGTTGTAGTGGTGATTGTAATGGTTGTAGTGGTTGTAGTGGTGATTGTAATGGTTGTAGTTGTTGTAATGATGAGTATAGTGGTTGTAGTGGTTGTAGTGGTGATTGTGATGGTTGTAGTGGTTGTAGTGGTGATTAATGGTTGTAGTGGTTGTAGTGGTTGTAGTGGTGAGTTTAGTGGTTGTAGTGTTGTACAGGGTGTTGTTGTTGTAAGTTAGAGTACGCAGTGGAAGACGATAATGGTTGTAATGATAGGTATAGTTAGTGATGATGATGATGATGATGATGATGATGATAAGATGCTATAAATTTAACATATTAATAATCATTATAACAAAAATAAAAAGAGTAAGGTTAATGATATTCACTTCTGTTCTGTTATTATTATTATTGTTATTATTATTATTATTATTACGATTATTCAGTTTATTATCATTATTATTATTATTATTATTATTATTATTGTTGTTGTTGTTATCATTATTAATTTGATGCCTTCTGTGCGTCAATTTTTCCCCCTAGTTAAAGTTAAGTCAGTCATTCATAAGAACATAAGAATGGAGGAAACTGCAGCGGGCCTATTGGCCCATACTGGGCAGTCCCATTTACACCCAGCCCCTATTGGTCATATATCCATCCAACCTAAGTTTGAAGCTATCCAGCGTATTCGAGTTAATGATGATATTTGGTAACTTGTTCCAGTCGTCCACTACTCTATTTCCAAACCAATGTTTACGTATTTCGCACCTAAATCTAAATTTGTCTAATTTAAAACCATTGTTACGAGTTCGCTCCTGGTTGGAAAGTTTGAGTACCTTTGTAATGTCCCCTTTGTTTAGCCCTGACTTCCATTTATACACCTCTATCAGGTAGCCCCTCGCTCTACGTCTCTCAAGAGAGTGTAAATTAAGATGCTTTAACCTGTCTCTGTGCTCAAGGTTCCTAATGTCTCCTCTGAATTCTTTCCAAGGATTCTATATCCATTCTGTAACACGGTGACCAGAATTGAACTGCGTAATCCAAGTGAGGTCTCACAAGCCCAAGATTTATTTTTAGGATGACCTCGCTAGTCTTGTAACTAACACTCCTTTGTATGAACCCAAGTACTTTATTAGCTTTGTTTCGAACAAATACACATTGTTTACTTGGCTTAAGATTCCTACTTATCATTACTCTAAATCTCTCTCTCAGTCGGATTTCTCAATGGCATCGTTGTTCATCTGGTAACTGGTTTCCCTGTTTACGTCTCCTATACTGAGTACTTTACATTTGTCTACATTGAATTTCATCTGCCATTTTACAGACCATTCGAAATTTTTTTTTAGATCTTCCTGTAGTTTTGCAGAGTCCTCGTCAGATTTAATTACATGTCCTATTTTAGTGTCATCAGCAAATTTACTTATGTTGCTGTCTATGCTGATATCTATGTCATTTATGTATATAATAAATAATAATGGTCCAAGTACTGAGCCTTGGGGAACTCCACTAGTGACGTTGCTCCAATGGGATTTAGTGCCGTTAATGCTCACTCGTTGTTTCCTGTCCTGTAACCACGCCCTAATCCATTTTAGAATCTTACCTTTAATGCCATGTGCTTCTACCTTTCTTATTAGTCTTTCGTGGGGGACTCTGTCGAAGGCTTTACTAAAGTCGAGATATACCACATCATAATTTTGCCCCTCGTCCACCGATTCGAAAACTGATGAAAAGAATGTTAATAGATTAGTTATACATGAACGCCCACTTGTGAAGCCATGCTGGGAATCATTGATCAATTGGTGCTTCTCCAGGTGATTTCGAATAGAGTTTGAAATGATTGCTTCCAGCAATTTGCCTACTATTGATATTAGACTGATTGGGCGGTAGTTAAAGGATAGTGATCTATCCCCCTTCTTGAAAATCGGTATTACATTCGCTATCCTCCAGGATTCTGGTACTACAACTGCTTTTAAGGACATGTTAAACTACTTTGCTAAGGGCATACTAAGCTCTTCCTTACATTCCTTTAATACTTTTGGCAAATATCTCATCGGGACCAGGTGACTTATTAGGCTTTAGTTTGTCTATTTGCTTACTAACATCGTTACTAGTCACTACTATCTCGCTTAATTTGTTTTTTTCACCATCTCTGAATAGAGTCGGTGCCTCGGGTATCATGTTTTAATTTTCTGTGGTGAAAACTGTTGAAAAATATTTATTCAGATTATTGCTCATTTCTCCGTCGTTATCAGTTAGCTCGCCCGTATCTGACTGTATTGGTCCAATCTTTTGTCGTGTTTTAGTTTGATACATATGGTAGAATCCTTTGGGGTTTGTCTTTGCCTCCCTTGCTATCTTCACTTCATTGTTCCTCTTAGCTCTCCTTATCTCGGACTTAACCCTACTCGCCAATACCTTATAATAATCCCGGAGGTAAATTTCGCCACGATTTATCCTTCTACCTATAGCCTTCCTTTGGCCAATAATGTTCTTCAAATAATTATTTATCCATTTAGGGCCATTGTTGTCTGATCTGAGTTTTTTGTATGGTTTGTTCTGCCTTTGTGCATTAAGTAACTCCAGTCAGAGACACTTGCGTTCTTGCCTCCCTAATTACGAGAAAATTCCATCATACAGATCTCTGAGAATCCTATCCCTGTCTGGGCATTATCCTCCATCTATCTCAGCCTACAAATACAACACTACATCGTTTATTACTACCTAAGGCTAACACACACACACTTCCAATGTACGGTAATAGGAGGGAGCAAGGATATTGATACTAGCTGTTACGATAAAGACATAATGCTGAGAATACTTAAGGATATTGGTAGTTCGAGTTACTGGGGTGCATACTGGTCTTGTACAGGCTGTTTGTATACGGTTTATATATACATGAATATGCGGTCTAGAAAAACAGTGAACTTATGGTCCTACGTCTGGCAGTCACGGGTTGTTCTCGGCAGCAAGTGTAACCTCTCTCTTTACAGGAGGTCTGGAGGTTGGTTCTGATTACACGCCTGTGTCATATTTTCCTCTAGATTGTGAGAGAGAGACAGAGTCTAGCTACGGTAGAATCTGTTTAATATCTTCGCCTTTGTGTTTGGTTTCTCAAAGGTCCGTAAGTTAAATCTTCTTCCCTTACTGCCTGACTAACTGACTGGCTGGAGATGTGAGGACCTATCAGACTCTCTTAAGCTGCGACATAATAAAGATGGATTCCCAGAGATTCGTACGTTCCTGTTTCCCCCTGACCGATGATGTGAGAATATTTATTAACGTCTCACTTAACTTACGAGATAAACTTGGTGACCGATAAAGTTGTCTGGGTTATTCTTATCTCAGTTATATTTAGATACGTTTTCCCCATCAGCGGGTACGAGAAAAAATAGTAACGGACGAACATTTGAGAATCCATCCGTGCGTCATGGTGAAGTGAGTCAGTTAGTTACGTCCCCACATCACCAGATCACATAATTGTAAGAACCTCTGAGAATCCGAGTCTCCCAGTGCTCATAACTCACAGTGTCTCAGCGGGACGACCGAGGCATTTAAAGTTATTTTGCTTTTATGAGAGACCGAATGGCGCCTGTCTCTCCGTGTTGGTCTGTCCTTAGACGGAAGTTTCTCCCAGTACAGTCTGTAGTGTTATAGGACGGTATGGTCACGTCTGTCTTCTTGGCCCTGGCCCTGGGCTCCTGGATCCCTAGCTTGGGCTCCTGGATCCATGGCCCTGGGCTCCTGGACCCTGGACTCCTTGATCCCTGGCCTGGGCTCTTGGCTCCCTGGCAAATGACGACAGAAAATTTGACGAATCATCGGACATTTCCAGGCGCCTCTCTGTCCCTTACAAACGGTCACCGATGTCTGGTGACTGTATGTTTGTTTCCATAATGGTCAGTGACTTTATTGAACGTTAAGCTAAATACGCATTTTACTCGATACGTCAGAGTGCATTAGATGTAAAAGGGAAAATCTATTCTTTAAAAGGAAAGTGATCAATGGTGATTTTTTTTTTCTTATTGAACAACTTTTTTGGCACTGGATGGACTACTGCCGTTTGAAGTAAGATATACCGTATTTAGTTTAACTTCCATTGTTTTTAAAAATTAAAGGCTATTGATAAATTTCCCGGGCTAGTTGGGTAATATTCCTCACTATGTTCAGGTATCATATTTTGAGGTAATTAAGGCGGTCTCCCGCGGGAACAACTGTACAGAGTAAACACAACACGAGTTGATCTTTCCCGGATAATCGAGTGAAAACATTGTTGTCAGCTTGAAACATTTATGCTTCAGGTTACTAAAGCTTGATGTAGTATCTCGCGCTGCTCCTAAACATTTCGCTCACTGCTGAACGATGTTTTAGAAAGAGAGACATTTAACCCTTTCAATAGTTTATAAAGAATGCCGTGCATAAATTAATAACTATGAATCATGTGTTTATATTAACAGTTTTGTTCTCTGGTCCGATAAACTGTGACAAGGGACGGTACAATATGGTCCGCCGCCGTATATTTCGCTCACCCAGCAAGCTAAATCTTTTAATTCAGTGCGACTTGTGTCCCCTGTATGACACACTGAAAATTCTCATTTTTACCAGATTAATTGGATACAGTTGTGTCTATTTATTCCAGCGACGCTCAAATTAAAACCCTGTGGCAGTTGCCTTCCAGACAGCCCGCACCTGGACCATGGAGTAAAGTGGAACGGTCTTGTATGTGGCTATATCCAGCAGCCAGTGACGAGAGAACGACCTCGTTGGGCCATTAGTGGGGCACTGGGAGGTGTGGCGAGGGTGAGGCAGGCGGGAAATCGCATCCAACAGAGACTTAACAGTGAGAGCTACGACATTACTCACAACACTCTGACCTTCACAGCAACGTTTCTTTCCTCAAGTTTATTTATTTATTGTATTTGATGAAAACGAATGTCCTTGATAATATTAATGCTAACCTAACCTAACCTAACCTAACCCAACCTAACTTAACCTAACCTAACCTAACCTAACCTAAACTAAACTAAACTAACCTAACCTAACCTAACCTAACCTAACCTAACCTTGATGACTACTAGCACACACGACTAAGTCTCCATGATGATCTAATTAATTAATGCACTTCCTTATCTTATCCTTGAAACAGTAAGTTACTTTTATACAGGATTCTTTTATACAGGATTCCTGGTGTGACACCCTCCTGATGTGACACCCTCCTGGACCCTCCTACCTCCTGTGGACACCCTCCTGCTGTCCCTCCTGTCCTGACCCTCCTGACACCCTCCTGACACCCTCCTGATACCCTCCTGACACACTCCTGACACCTCCTGACACCTCTGACATCCTCCTGACACCCTCCTGACACCCTCCTGACACCCTCCTGACACACTCCTGACACCCTCCTGACACCCTCCTGACACCCTCCTGACACCCTCCTGATACCCTCCTGACACACTCCTGACACACACTCCTGACACCTTCCACTTTTATCATAGTATTTTCAACAAGTTTTACATCACCTGCAGACAAAGATTTATCTCATGGGAATATATTCTTATAAATATTCTCATGGTACAGGAATATTAACACACGTGCCTGAGATTTATTACCCTTGACTTTAAATGGTTTATGTCTGTCTGTCTGTTTGTCTGTCTGTCTGTCTGTCTGTCTGTCTGTCTGTCTGTCTGTCTGTTTATTGCGTCACAAAACCTCCAACAATTCAAAACAAACTTTGCTTCAAACCTCATCAGTTATTTTACCAATGATATGACGTCTCAATGATTCAATCTGAGAGTCGCACTTTGTCTTGATCTCTCAGGTATTTGTAAATAGAATAAAACATATGGAGAGAAAATGCTGGTAGATATTATTATTTCATACTGATTTAATCCTTCAGAAGCTTCTCCCAGCCTGTTCCATTTAGCATCGAAAGGTCAAAGGTTAAAGGCTAAGGATAATGCCACAGGTGAAAAACAGTAAAGGTTGTATACTGACTGACCTCTTGTGTAGTGTGACGTGGGGTGGCTATAACCATTTATAAATCTCAGAGATTACTACTATAGTCTCAGAGAAATGTTGACGCCATTGTTAAACGTTCTTATACATTATCTTATATCAGCCAATATTAGGTGCGTTCTGACAGCTCCAGTTACGAGGCGAAGGAAAATTCAGCGCACGAACTTTTTAGATTCCTGTATCGGCTTGTTCTTGGTGCCGTAGTTCCAGTACTTACACGCGGAAAACTACATCCGTAACTACGGTGATTCTTACAGTATGTTGAACTTACGAAGGGAAAAGTTTTGCTACTGTGGAAAAAACTTTGGAAATTGCTAGTGAGAACGAGTGAGTTTCAGAAGAACTTTGTCTCCAACATCACTTGCTTTCTGTCTTGCCAAAAAGCTGAAGAACTTGAGAGAAAACAACATTGGGTCCTGTGTGAAGTTGTGTGTGTGTGTGTGTGTGTATGTGTGTGTGTGTGTGTGTGTGTGTGTGTGTGGGTGTGTAAATATTTTTTTAGTTATCATTGCTCCCTTATTCCTTCATTCTCTTTCTCTTCCTTCTTCCCGTCTTTTATCTCTTCTATGCAGTAATTTATAAATACGTTCGCTTTTCTCGTAATCGCTTTTATTCCTTTGTTTCTCTCTTCCGTCTCTCATTCTCTTTCCTGGATGAACCTTTGTCCTCCTTCTCTCTATGTTTACCTCCTCCTGTGTTTACTGTTCGTCTTATGTTTTTCTTCTAAACATCGACAGTGATAATCTCTTCACGTTTTTGGTTTCAATATACCTATATATCGTCTCTCTCTCTCTCTCTCTCTCTCTCTCTCTCTCTCTCTCTCTCTCTCTCTCTCTCTCTCTCTCTCTCTCTCTCTCTCTCTCTCTCTTCATTTCCTCCATCCTTTTTCTCCTCCTTCCATCTCACCCTGTTTCTCCTCCTCCTCCTCACCCCCCTCTCCTTTCACTGCTTCTTCGTCCCCCAGACCTTGTAGTATTTACCCACTGTCTAAACTGAACTGGGAGGCGACTCGATACTCGTGTTTGTTCCCAGCTGAAACTTTGGTTCATCAACAATAATCCAGACTCTCCCTTCTTCTTCTTCTTCTTCTTCTTCCTGCCTCTCCACCTCCTCCTCCTTCGTCGGTTCTCCCATTACTTCTGCAGGAGTTTTGCCCAGTTACAGATGAGGGGAAGGTGATTGGGGTCGAATGTTCCTCTCCCTCCTACATTAGGCTGATCATTTCTATGTAAATTTAGAGGAGGAGGTATAGTCTTGAACGAGGGTAAAGATGGGGTGAGTGGGGTGGAGGGGGAGACTTATGGTGGGGTATGAAGGAGGAGGCGGAGAAGTGAGGCAATTTTTTGTTTACGTTAAGAGAGACAGAGAGAGAGACTCCATGAGGGAGCAGGAATATATTAATAGAATGTTAGGGAGACTATAATGTGGGTGAGATAGATTAGTTACGTGTATATATATGTCTTCTCATGTGCTAACTCATAGGACGTACACACACACACACACACACACAACGCTGCACTCCTGTAAGCCCCACGTCATGGAAGAACTATTCACCGCTTTACTCTGTCAAAATAAAATGCAAATTCACTTTGGAAATTTTGCATCAAGTTCACGTTAGCGGCAACTGCAAGTCCTTTGTCAAGCTCGCTAGACTCTCGCAATATCGAGGGCAGTGTGCAGGCGTTCACGCGTTCTCTTGTTGGGAGTTTGTCCTAAGCGTTCACTAGTATTGTTGGAGACAAGAGAATTCACTTGCAGGATATCGAGGTCTTGCGTTTAACCTTTTTGGTGAAGACTGAGTTCTTGGGTCTTCGCCGTCGTGGAGAATCGATTTTGCGTTCACTCTTGTTTGTGAAGATAAGGAGTTCTTTGGTTCTCAGTAAGAGTCGAGTCTTTGTGAACACTTTTATTGGTGAAAGACAGAGAGTTCTTGAAATATCTTGAAGTGCAGTGTGAATACTTCCAAACAAGCAAAACTGAATATTTTTTTCCAGGCAGAGATGTAGAGAGACATAAAGATAAATACAGTCAGAGAGAGAGAGAGAGAGAGAGAGAGAGAGAGAGAGAGAGAGAGAGAGAGAGAGAGAGAGAGAGAGAGAGAGACAGAAAACATAATTTACATCGAAACAAAAATTTGAGAAAATCGTAACCGCCTCCTTCTCCTCCTCTTCCTCATCCTCCTCCTCCTCCTCCTCCTCCCCCCCTCCTTCCTCGTCCTCTTCTTCCTCCTCCATCTACTCTTCTTCCTCCCCATCCTCCTCATCCTCCATGTCCCTCACACACGCAGTCGAAGAAATCACTATGCATGAAACCTAACCTAAAATAGCTCACACTAGACACGTCACGTTACTGCTAGAGACTGTTCCCGCTGTCGCTCTCTCGTTCTACTGCCGAATTTTCCATTTCCAGAGCCACGCCAGGTTATCGCTTTTAATTAATTGCTTTCACAGGGCTAACGAAGTCGCTTTCAGGTATTAAAGGTCAGGTCAGAATTCGACATTTTACATTTCGTCGGACATGAAACCGATTTGCTTAGAGTTGTATAATTATTTTCACTTTGCTGTTGTTTTTGGCGGGCGGTGTATCTGGAGGTGTGGTAATGGCCTTAACTCTTGGTGTGTAGTGTATGAGAGGCTCCGGGGAAGAGTTGGACAAGCATCGTACTCAATATATCAGCATCATATTCGAGGGGAGGTTGTCATCGTACTCAAGGGATTGGCATCGTACTCAAGAGGGGTTAGCATCGTATTCAAGAGGGGTTGGCATCGTACTCAAGAGGGGTTAGCATCGTACTCAAGAGGGGTTGGCATCGTACTCAAGGGATTAACATCGTACTCAAGGGATTAACATCGTACTCAAACGACTACCACCAAAGATTTTACTCGTTTTTTTCCCAATTGTTCGCGATTTCTCCACAACATTCAACAATACGGATAATCTCCATATTTACAACAAACCTTCTAATGACTATATACATGTACCATTATTATCATAGCAATTTCCTTCAGTCTAGGCAGTCCAGAGGCGAATTCCCTGCTGATTGCTACTCGGTACATTCCTCGACCTACCTCTCCCGGAAACCTCAGGCTAAGTCTCACTAATTGACATGACAGATGAGAGGTATCCAGTCTTGGTTCCGTTCTCGGTGTCTCGCGTAAGGAGAGGGGCGGGTGAGAGGAGAATCGAAGAGGAAGAGACAATGAGATAGAGGAGAGACATGAGTTTGGGGAGAGAAGAGAATGTGTGGGAGAGTTAGGATGGAAGAGAAGGAGGAAGAGGAGGAGGATAAGGAGATGGAGGAATAGAGGAGGGGGATAAGGAGGGATTTATGAGGGTAAAGAGAAGGAGGAGGAGGAGAAGAGACACAGGGTAAGAGAGAAGAAGAAGAAGAATAAAGTGAGAGGAGAGACAAAAGGTAGGGAGGGAGAAAAGATAGAATCAGGAAGCAAAATGTAGGGCAAAAAAAAAAAAGGCTAAGAGAAAGGAGAAATATAAACAAAACAAAAAGTACCATGAGAACAGTAGTGAAAGGGAAGAAGATAAATATGGAATAATGAAAAAGGAGGAAGAAGGGATAAATGACAAGAAGAAGAGGAGGAGGAATAATAGGGGCTAGGTAAGGTCACAGGAAAGGTGCTACGACAACAGGTAAAAATATCCATATACCGACGTACCTATTCCCTATGTCATCAAATTACCTGTGCATTATACAAAATAAAATTTGGTAAGCATAGAATCTAATTAAATGCGAAAACTGGCGAAATTAATACCTTATGGGATATTGCATACATGAGGAAGGGATTGACGAGGCAATGAATTGGAAATGTGATAAGGACGTGTGTGTGTGTGTGTGTGTGTGTGTGTGTGTGTGTGTGTGTGTGTGTGTTTGTGTGTGTGTGTGTGTGTGTACCGTAACGTCTAACTCATGGTGCATAAAGCAACACGTACATATGACTTATTATTTATAGTCCCACACTGTATTCGCCAGGACTGTACACATAAACATTGTCTTATAATTTATACATTTGTCCCACTACTTAATAATATAAATGAATATGAAATAAAAGAAGCGATATAGAATTTAAGGATGCTAAGTATTGTGTGTTTGTGTAGTTCTTTATTTCACGTCAAGTGCAAGAGAAATATATACAACACTAACCTCTTACGACACAAGTGAAGCAAAAGTGTGTACAAATAACCTCGATACATATGCAGGCAAGGTCCGTCAGCCACCAGACAGACACACACAATAACTCTCCGTACCCCGCATTATACGGCCCAACACGCAGCCAATCGTCGACAGCCAGAGACCTCAAAAGCAACATTACAGAAGAACGCCTGACGTAAATAGGTTTTGCTTGCAGTCACAGCTTTTCAAGGGAGGCTTTCAGCTAATGCACCGGTGACGTTGATAGCCGCTGTTTGGCTGAGGGTAATGTGACGGAACGCTGGCGGTATTGGCAAAGCTAAAATAACGCTGGAATGAGAGAGGGAGAGAGAGAGAGAGAGAGAGAGAGAGAGAGAGAGAGAGACACAACCAACACGTAAGAGAAATAATCTGGTGCAAGGAAGCGTGAGGCGACAGGAACTAATAGGATCCGGCGGTAATATAAGCGGTAATGCATGCAACTGATGTAGTGTTTTGTGTAAGCATGATGCATTTAGTGGGTGGAGTTGGGTAAAGTATGAGGTGTGATACAGCTGTGGTGGGTGTGACGAGTAGTAGCAGGCTATGATGGTAGTGTTGTGGTGTTGGCAAGTGTGAGGTGGTGATGTGAAGTGATTTTGGCAGTTTTATGTGATGGTGACGTGTGATTCTCATAAGCATAAGTGATGGTGACATTTTATCAACATACGTGAAGTAATTTATATAGATCACTGACTGTTGGAACTAATAAGTCTACTATGAGTGAAGTGGCGTTAAGAGACACTAACAACCCAAACAGTGTCACTCAAGACCTGACCTGACCTAACCTGACCTAACCTAACCTAACCTAACCTAACCTGACCTGACCTAACCTGACCTTACCTGACCTAACCTGACCTAACCTAACCTAACCTAACCTAACCTAACCTGACCTGACCACACCCTAAAACCTAACCTAACCCACCTGACCTACCAATCCTAACCTGACCTAACCTAACCTAACCTAACCTAACCTAACCTAACCTAACCTAACCTAACCTAACCTACCTGACCTAACTACCTAACCTGACCTAACCTAACCAAACCTGACCTGACCTGACCTGACCTAACCTAACCTAACCTGACCTAACCTAACCTAACCTGACCTGATCTGACCTGACCTGACCTAACCTAACCTAACCTAACCTAACCTAACCTAACCTGACAATTCACATATCATGTTAACGGGACTCAGTGTAAAAGCAAATTTGCATGAATGTGTGAGGACGGGGCTGTGTATCTTGCTTGCTTGTCAACGCCATTGTTTACCCACTGTAGTTTACAAGATCCGACATCTAGTTACCGCTCGTTTCCTCTTGTTTGCAACCGGCAGTCTGAGTTCGATACGGACTGGGTTTTAAATTAATACTGTGTGTAGGTTTATAGTGTCTTTCGTTAAAAGGGATGGTACTATTAATTAGGGGTAAAGGTGTGTGTGTGTGTGTGTGTGTGTGTGTGTGTGTGTGTGTGTGTGTGTGTAAAAATAAATAATCATATCGCCCCAATTACCTCACCGTGAGAGTTGCAACCAAGATCACCTGAGTCATCTTACCCCAACATATTATCATACAGTATACACACAACATGTTATCCTGTCTACAACATCAGTGTAATTGGTGTTCAAGATTTTATATTCATATATTTTCCCAAGTACATATATACAAGTTAAATATAGCCATAACATATATAAACTTGACCTATGTTTTATATGAGTTTTATGGTAGATGAATAGTTCGCCTCCCTACTCGCCCGTCTCCCCTTTGGTCATCACAGCAACACGAGATCTCCATTAATGTTACTTTGTTAATAAGAACCATGAAGCTGGGAACAACGTGGAGGTTAAAATCATTTATGTATAAGAGAGAAAATAAGTTCATTGTTAATCAGTTGTAAAATTTTGCCTTGGATTGTAGGTATTGCTTCCACGTCTCCCTTCTATAATACCCATCCCATCCCATCCCATCCCATCCCAGCCCATCCCATCCCCCTCTCACAATCCTCTCCGTCCACCCCCTCTCCCAACCTAAGCCCACCTTCCTTCCTCCATCATCCAAACCCCCTCTTTCCCCTTCTACTAACACCATTTACCCCTTCTCACCGCATCCCACCCCTCCTACCCCCAATCCCACCCCTCTTACACCCCCCCTGCCACCCTCCTACCCCCTCTCCCACTCCTCTTAAACCCCCCCACCCCCCCAATCCCACCCCTCCTACCCCCTCCCACCCCACAATCCCAAGGACTCAGTAACACATGGAGGAGAGATTCTTCACGCGTCATTGTCTTAACTTCCATAAGCTGTAGAACTTCTCGTACACAACAGAGTGACTTGTTGCTCTTAACCCTTGAACCTGTACACTGGCAGTCTATCTAATGTACGGGACAAGAGATGCCTTTTCTTCACTATTTCTTGACGTAATTCGAGAGTGTTATAATTTTTCATCAAATGGTGTGGAATTAAGTGTTTATTTTTTCAATGGGTTGTAATAGAGTCTAAGAGAGTCTAACAGTCTTTAATGGGTTGTTCTTGCAGTCTACTGAACCTTGATAAAAGATATACAGTAAGGAATCTTCGTATGTTAAGAGTCTCATGGAAGGAACAGTCTTCATTATCTGTCATACTAGACCAAGAAGATGTACTGTAGTTTATGTTTTCTTCTGTGTCATTTTTCTTTATTACATCATCACTGTCAAGGGTCTCTCTCTCTCTCTCTCTCTCTCTCTCTCTCTCTCTCTCTCTCTCTCTCTCTCTCTCTCTCTCTCTCTCTCTCCTCTCTCTTTCTCTCTCTCTCTCTCTCTCTCTCTCTCTCCATTAATCAAACAACGAGACTGACACAATATGATTCTCACTCCTACGACCCATCCATACCCGTAGCTTACACCTCAGGATCTATCACTCCCTCCCTCCCTCACTCCTTCCCACCCGTCTTTCCTCCTCCTTTCCTCTGTCCCTCCCTTCCCCCTTTCCTCTCTCCCTCCTTCTCTCTATTCTTCCCTTCTACCTTTCCTCCCCCCTCCCCTCCCTTAAACTTTCCTTCTCTCCTTCACTCTCCTTCTCCATCTTTCCCTCCGTCCCCCCTCCTTCATTTAATCACCCAAAGACTATAATCTATTGCCTCTACCTCTTTCCTCTCCCCTCCCCTCCCTCTTCCTTTCCCCTCTCTCTCCCTCCCTTCCTCCCTCTCAGAATCTTTTTTTATAGTAATATCTCACCAAGAGCGGACGAGACTCACCGCTGCTCCCAACAAAAGAATGGAGGAAATCTTTCTCTATTGTGAACAGCTCGACCTCTCAAACTCCTGACGCGCTCGACCTTCCTGCTGGCTTGTGGGTGTGACGGGAGCTAGCGGCGATCTGTAACTAAATTACTCGTATATATATTTCATTTCTTTCTTTTGGTGTGTGTGTGTGTGTGTGTGTGTGTGTGTGTGTGTGTGTGTGTGTGTGTGTGTGTGTGTGTGTGTCTCAGTAATTACAGGTATAATTCGTCATAAAGGTCAGGTGTAGGTTCTAGCGTGGATAGACCCGTCTACCTTTATGTGTACACCGATAAACACACACACACACACACACACACACACACACACACACACACACTTACACTCACCTCCTCTACCACATCTATGTACTTAAACCTCCTGGAGTGCCTCATCTAATAACTTCCTCGACCCACTTCACCGAATCTGATCATATTGAAATTTACAACCCAACTTGAGTCCTTTCTCCGGCGACTCGACCAAGCAGGTGGATACAAAGTTCATCTTCAAGTAGTTTGTCTCAGAACCTCCCGCTAAGACTTTACTTTAAGTCTTTACGGCGTCTCTCTTCTTCTGACGGTGTGTGTTGTGTTATCCTGACGGTGGAGGTCTGCAAGAGCTGTTGTCTCTCTCTCTCTCTCTCTCTCTCTCTCTCTCTCTCTCTCTCTCTCACACACTAGGAGGACGCAGAAGGAGGGGAGGAAGAGGGAGGTACAGTACACAGTTTTGGGGTCACCAGGGAGTCGTTTTGCCTCGAGACAGAACTGACCACCACACCCAGGCGCCAGACCCCGGCAACTGTCCTTCATCTGATTCAATCTATCCTCCCTACAGTTCCATCTTCAGTACGTCTTAGTCTATTGTCAATCTATTCCTCGTCTGGATCAATCATCCCTCTATATGGATCCATCTGACTTTCAAATGGATCAATCTATCTTTCGTCTATGTCAATTTGAATAATCCAACATTGTATTGTAACATAAGTGACCAAGTTAAATACACTCTCACACCAAGAACGTTTGAGCATCTAATTTTCCGTCGTAAGTTAAGTGAACAAGTTAGATATGGTCTCACCTTTCCAGTTAAGGTAAATTATAACAAATACTAATCTTACCTCTAACTCTTACTGTAACCTCAAGTGTGGAAGAGTGTGGATGTGATACGTGAGTCACCAGTTTATTATGATACGTGAGTCACCAGTTTATTATGATACGTGAGTCACCAGTTTATTATGATACGTGAGTCACCAGTTTATTATGATACGTGATTTTCGTTTGTTTCAGGTAAGCTGAGAGAGAGTTGCAGTGGTCGGGGTGGTTAAGCTATAGGAAGGAGAATTTGTCTTTATTACACGTGAGTATATTATTAGGTGGACAGTTACTTAAACAACACTGATATTACAAAAAAATATACATATTATACGAAACATTTATATGCAAACACACGTGTACGTATATATATACATACAAAAGCATATTCATAGTCATGTTATTCAAAATCACACACACACACACACACACACACACACACACACACACACACACACACACACACACACACACACACACACACACACACCGTAACTGGAACACAAACGGTCTTGTAGTGCGTCACCACCAGGTAAGGTTCACCTGTACCGCGTCCTGTTATGCTAGACAACACCTGAAGTTATTAACGATTTCTAAGACTTTGTGCAATATTTATAATTATTTTACCGTTACTGTGATATCTTAAGTTACTCCTGATTTTTGGTAACAGTTTCATTTTTGTTTATTTATTTTCATTATATTTATTCCTTTATTAATTTATTGTGGGTGGTTAAATGAGTACAGAATATTCAAAGAAGAAAAGGAAATAATAGTGAAAATAATACAAAAACTAAACACTGATAATGAAGGAAATGAGACAACTGGTAGAAATAGCCACACAATCCTCCACATGAACCATAACTTACATAGTATATTAAGTCAACCATAACATCCACACTAATGCACAAAGTCTTCATACCTGTTCACTTTATACACTGAGTTGGCGTCAGTGTATTGTCTTACCTACACTGACATAAACCTCTCGTCACTCAACATATTAATATTCAGTTCAACACAGATACTTACATTGAATTTAGGTTAAGTTTGATTAGGTTAAGTTAGGTTAGGTTAGGTTAATTCTAGTGTTCTCCCTGATCTCTCTGACCTCCCTGATCTCTCTGACCTCCCTGACCTCTCTGATCTCTCTGACCTCCCTGACCTCTCTGACCTCCCTGATCTCTCTGACCTCCCTGATCTCTCTGACCTCCCTGATCTCTCTGACCTCCATGACCTCTTTGACCTCCCTGATCTCTCTGACCTCCATGACCTCTGACCTCTGACCTCCCCTGACCTCTCTCTGACCTCCCCTGACCTCTGACCTCCCTGACCTCTGACCTCCCTGACCTCTCTGACCTCCTGACCTCTCTCACCTCCCCTGATCTCACCTCCCTGATCTCTGACCTCCTGACCTCTCTGACCTCCCTGACCTCTCTCACCTCCCTGACCTCTCACCTCCCCTGATCTCTCTTGACCTCCCTGACCCTCTGACCTCCTGACCTCCCTGATCTCCCTGACCTCCCTGACCTCCCTGACCTCTCTGACCTCCCTGACCTCTCTGACCTCCCTGATCTCTCTGACCTCCATGACCTCTTTGACCTCCCTGACCTCTCTCCCATCTGACACTCCTCTATCTTTCCCTCACATCTCCTCTCATGGTTTTGTGTAGTATTACCGCATGTTCTTCTCTACCTTATATCTACCGTCTTCTGGTGAGTATGCTGGTATGTGATATATTTGTGTTGTGTAGATGACCTGTGTTTTGGTCCCCTATGTGGTATACCCCACATATGTCAACCTGATATGCGGGATACATGTGACGTCATAGTGGTCTGTATCGGTACACTGATATGCGGTACACTTGTGACGTCGTTGGTATGCGGTATACTAACTATATGCTGTTGTTCTTTCCTGTTATGCTGATTCAGTCCGTTTGGATATGTTTGAATCTCTGACCTTCATTACAGGCTGGATTGGTCACCTCTCAAGGTCTGTCTGAAGTGAAAGTTAGAATAACGTTTAATGCAGAACAGACAGGCAGACAGACAGGCAGAACAGACAGACAGAACAGACAGACAGACAGACAGACAGAGATAATAGACACTGAGAGAATCATAAACGAGAAGAACATAATAGATAATAATAAACAACAAAGTAACATTTATATAGGGAAAGAAATTATTGTTTAAGTTTGATAGAAGAAAATTTGTTTCCACGACTCTAAGAACTTAAGTAAAAAACAATGTGATGCTTCCCGGAAACAACGAAAAACAATTACGGACACAAACTGCCTCCAGTGTACCCAAAATATTTCAAGAAAAATACCCAACATTCAGGAAAATACATGGAGAAATCACCACTTGTACACTTAACCAGGAAAACTTTAAAGAAATCCTCGCTGGAACAACATTTGAAACCACAATGGCGGCCGCTCAGGTTACAAAAAGAAGAAAATATATATATATAGAAAAAGAAAAAAAATTCGTGCACGTACTGTAAGCTCATTTGAACCTGGCGGGGAGAATGTTGTGGTGTGAGGGAAGACTCGCTCTGGAGGCTCCACACGTCGCCACACTCCACCTCCCAGAACACGGCTAATGTGCTTCGCCTCTACACCTCGCTATGGTTTAATTCTCCTATGTATTCCCTCGCCCAGTGCTCGACTCGCCTATTAACGCTCCATTAAATGTTATTCGTGTGCAAGTTTAAGTTCTCAAGTTTCTTTATACGTAATTATCGTTTTTATTTTCTCTCAAAAGCAACAGTAAGACCTTTTAGTTTTGGAGGGGTGAAGAGGGAATGGAGACGTAGGCCTCCCAATAGAAGATTCTCAGGTGGATTATAATTCTTAAGACAAACATTACGGTAAATTGGGACTTACATTGGGTTTCCAGTATACAGGTAACTCGCTACACAACAGGTAAGATAAGATATTAGTTTGTAGCTTTATAATGATTAATATTAAAGACGAAACTTACCTGATGAGCTCGGTCCATCGCTATTAAAAGCCTATTATGCAATGTACAGACAGACAGACACACACACACATATATACAAAATAAACATTCCAGGGCAAACAGTTCATTCTCGCAGCGGTAAAAACTCAGGCTAGCATATTCTAGTAATGAAACAATGAACTCTGCGAATCAACATGAAAAGGATAACATGAATAGTTTAACATTACTTTTGTGTAGCAGAAATGGTAAGTGATTTTGCGAAACGGACACAAAGATTAAGTGTGGTCGCGGCCATGAATCTGTTAAGTGATGTTGATGTTGTATCTCTCTCTCTCTCTCTCTCTCTCTCTCTCTCTCTCTCTCTGTCTCACTGAGGGTGGATTTCTCAGTACCCTATACCTGTTTTCGTGTCTCATCTTGGATCTCGAATTCTAACACTGAGTCTATGTGTTCTCTTTCTCTTGCCTCGTCTCTTAAGCTTGGAGCCGTCTCTCAGGTCACCCCCCTTGGCCCTAGCTCACAACACACCTCACTCCTACTCAGACTTGCTCCTGAGTATTACACTTCATAAGAGGGAGATCAACCTTTAAGTGGCTCAAGTCCCCTACAAAATTCAATTGAAAAAAAAAATGGGGAAGCATGTTTAGACGCACTGTCCTCCCTCCCAAGCCTTCAAACTCATTCCCCTCCCCCTCCCAGGTCCTTCTCCTCACTCGATTTACATCAGTATCTTCGCCAGTAACAACCCCAACTTATTCGCCCCCCGTCTAACTCCCCCCCTCCCCCCCATCTACTGTCCCTCAGGTTAATTCTTCCCCCATATTATATCACTTAGTCGCCTCATGTCTCATTAGATCACCATCCATCCCACTTCACCTTATTAAGTACATCAGATTTCATAATTTAACTCGCTAATCCGATTATCTTCCTCTCTTTACTTTCCCTCAATTTGTTTCCCCTTCTCTAGCTCCCCACTCTGCTTTTTTTTATCTTAATCCTTTCCCAACCCATATCTTCCTCCTCCCTCTCACGTTTCTACTCTCAACACCCCTACCAACACCCCCTACTCTCCACACCCCCTACTCTCCAACACCCCCTACTCTCCAACACCCCTACCTCTCTTCCACAACCCTACTCTCCCATAATCCTTTCTCCTCCTTTACCTCTGCACCCCTACTTGGTGCTCAGTGCCACCCCTAAGTGCCCGGCACCACGTCACAAAGATTTGCGATTACACACACACACACACACACACACACACACACACACACACACACACACATCTCTCTCTTGAAGGATTATCATCTTGAATGTTCATCACCTCCCACAACCAGACCCTCACCCTACACTCTTAATGGAGACGTGATTAATGATCCACTGAACCTTAGGATTTGTGTTAAGCTTATATGAAAAAGGAGACTTTAAACGTGTTGCCTCAGAGTTAATGGGTGACTCCTGCACTCTGGCTGGCTGGCTGGCTGGCTGGCTGGCTGGCTGGCTGGCTGGCTGGCTGGCTGGCTGGCTGGTTCAACACTCTACTCCAGGATTGTAAACATTGGCGCTTGATCCTGAATTATGATTTTCTTCTCTGACTTAATAAATCCAGAGGATAAAATCTGACAAAATCCCACAATTTACTAAAAAAAAACTAAATTCCACCAATATTATGTTTTCTTTTTCTATTACCTTGTGAAGTTAACGTCATATTAAGCTATTTTGGGTTAGCTTCTGTTAAATCAGGAACAAGTTAGATCAGGTTAGGATAAGGTTATGTTAGTTTAAGTTAAGTTACAGTAAGACGAGCCACATTAGGTCAAGTTAAGGTACTGTTGGTTAAATTTAGGTTGTTGTAGATTATTGGGGTTTAAAACAACAGCCACCACCATAACCATCACAACCACCTCCAACCACCCACCACTACCACCACCACTGCCACCTACCATGACCACCACCTACTACTACAACTACTACACACGTGGCCTCCAGCCTCCCCCCAATAGCCACACCTTCGCCGCCATATTATTACCTTAAAATTAAATATCCTAATACATAAGTAGCTACCCTAGCTGTGTTGAGTTAGTTGAGCCGCAGATCTATGCGGCATTCAGTGACTGTTGCCTCATAGTCAATATCTGCAACTGTTGTCGGCTTTGGGGCCGATGCTCTCGTTCCCCTCAGACAGACCAAAGCCGACCTAAGGAGAGAGAAGGACAGTCGACATCTCATCCAGGCTGTAACATAACTTCTGGGCTGCTGCTTCTGTTCGGAGATCACCTCCGCGAGTCTGGTGTAGAAGCATCTTGCACTTGGTCCCATCCCACCAGAGGTTGTGAACACTAGAGGAGTGAAGCTGCCTTGATCAACATTCTGAATTCTCTCCCGGTATGCCCTTATCTTGTCGTTCTCGTTCCTCCTGTGTGCAGCATTGAGAGCTAAGTTACGGTGACATGCAGTCATGGGATAAAAAATCCTGATTTCGAAGAAGGCTCGCTGTCCCCGCGTCCAGAAACCTCGAGCACTGGCGTCAACATGGGCTTCGTTGGATGTATTTGAAGTCCTATGTTGGAAATTCTCACCGTCCAATGGAATGAGGGTCGGTTCTACCCTGACATGACGACAGATTTCCTTCAACATATTTGCTGTGAGATCCCTTACTTCGTCATGCCTCATGCATATGAAGCCCCCTTTCTTGCACACCATGGCGTGATCAACGTCATAGGAAGAGCCACACACGCGTTGGGAGGGCAAACCTTCTACTGGCCTACCGTACCTAAGAGCATTGGCATCTGTAAATTCTTTTTTATTGAGACTGAAACCATTTGCCCTTATCGGTAACGTAGTTAACCAGTTTGAGGCGCCCACCTCCTGCGCTATAGCTATTTTTTTTTTCAAATTCTCTGGTACTTGCAGCAACAGTTGCTGCAACTTATCACTTTGGCAGTGCTGTCGTTCTGTCGTAATGGACAGCACTCACAGTAGCCCATCCCCAGACGAAGACCCTCTCCTTATCGCAGGTCTCACACTGACAAATTTAATCCGTAAAATCCTCCTCTTCCTCTTAGCTGTCTACATTATTCCTCACCTTATTAAGTGAGGGAAGATAGGGAGACAGTGTTGGGAGGCGAAGAGACCGTGTGGGTAGATTACGAAACCTGTGGGTAGATTGGGGGACCTGTGGGCAAATTGATATACCTTTAAGTAGATTCTGATACCGTGTGGGTAGGTAGAGACCGTGTGGGTAGGTAGAGACCGTGTGGGTAGATTAAGAAACCCGTGAGTAGATTAAGAGACCGTGTGGGGAGGTAGGGACCGTGTGGGTAGGTAGAGACCGTGTGGGTAGATAATGACAGAGGTTGTGTGTGTACTTGCTGATAGAGCCGCTGTTAATCCCCTTGACTGGCGGTGACTGGGTCGTTAACTCAATGTTTATGGTCGTAATCACTGGCGGTTCCTGTTGCGATTTTGGCGATGTTCGGTGTGTTGGTCTTGAGGAGTCCAGGTGCTGATGTCTCTCTCTCTCTCTCTCTCTCTCTCTCTCTCTCTCTCTCTCTCTCTCTCTCTCTCCTCAGCGATAACCTACAGTCTCTCGGAGAATTGAACACTCGAGCTCACTCTGTCTCTTTGACTCGTTGGAGATAACACTACATAAATCTCCAGGCAGGAGAGACTCATCTCCATCTCCTTGAGAAAGGGACTGGCCGCCTCCAGGAGATAACATATCTCTAATATTTCTCTCCCATCTCCAATTTAGTCAAATGTCTTGACTATTTCTATTCACAATTGTCGTAAAAATTTTACCTTTTATTCAGTATTTTCAACTATTTCCATCTTAGAAATAGGTTAAGGTTTTTTATAATTGTATTTTGAGTCATTATATCCCTCACTGGCATACGTAAAAACAGCCACCAGTCAGGTCAAGAAAGACAGATCTCTAAAAATGACTTAACGAAACCATTTTCTTTTTCATTTCACGTTTAACTTGATTCAAGGATTTTGTCTTCTTCCCTCTCCTCCTCACCCTCCTCCTCCCCTCCCTCCTCCCTCCTCCCTCCCCTCCATCAAGTGTAAAACCTAAGTTCTGAGCCTATTTGAGAAGTTTAATAGGCTGATCGGTATTAACTCTAGACGGGATGGTATCAAACATGGTTCTCTCTGAGGTGATGGGAAGACAAAGTGATATAACTTGTAGGAATAGACACAACACAGGAGTGATTGGTTGTTGATGTGCTGAGGCAGAACTGTGAGCCGTTTGAAGAAATATGAGAAAAGTGATGATTTGTAGTTGTAATTTGTGATAGCTAATTAAATGTGTTATAGTAAAGAGTTATAGTCAAGTATAGAAGTTATAGCAAAGAGTAATGGCTACAAATAAAACAAACGATTAATTGCTGGTGATACGAAGGGGAGATTTTGACTCAGAGAAGAACAACAAGAAGACAATCAGATAAGCTTGAGCAAGAATCAATAGAGACAGGTAGATAAGGTGAGGTGTAAATAAGGCTGAATTTTGTTGTAGTGGCGGACTGCGCGAGGTGGGTGGGGGCTCCCTGTGGCAGGAGGTGGCGATGACGAGGGTGGTGCAGTAGTCCACTGCCAAATCTTGCCAGTGCTTAGTGGTGGAGGTCACTGAGGGATGGCATTTCCAGGGTGGAGAGAGCGTTGATGTAGCCGGAGTATTCTGTGCCGAGCATAATTCTGCAGGCCCTTTTCTGTACCTTCTCTAGCCGACGTTGTCGGGTGGAGTTGAGAGAAGACGACCAGGCTGGTGACGCATACGTTAGTTTGGGGAGAATAAAGTGCGTTGTAGATGGTCCTCAGCTCTGGCGTGGGTGTCCCAAGTGACCTAAGTCATCGTATCATGTCGAGTCTGTACGAGGCTGCCTTGATTGTGTTGTTTACATGGACCTTCCAGTCCAGTTTGTGGTCTATGGTAAGACCCAGGAGTTTGGCAGACTGCACTAACTGGAGAGGATGGGCCCCCACTGTGACTGCTGGAGCTTGCACTGGAGTGGTGGCGGTATTGATGTGCATGGTTACGGTTTTGGTGTGGTTGATGGTGACCGTGTTCTCCGTAGTCCATGCCTGTATCCTGTCCAGGGTGCATTGTGTGTGTGTGTGTGTGTGTGTGTGTGTGTGTGAGAGAGACAGACACACACACACACACCTATCCTAGCCCCGAAAATACAAAACTATTATTCACAAACAAAACAACCTCTAACAACCATCAAAACAACCATTAACAATCACCAAAACAACCACCAAAACAACCATCAAAACAACCATTAACAACCACCAAAACAAGAGTAAACAACAAACGTAACTCCTCCTAACACTACACCAAAGCCTCAGGGGAGTACAGCCTCTCTGTCGCTCCCTAGAACCTGTCAACAGCCACTGACAACACAACATCGAAATGCAAATGTAAACAACAGGGTCGAGGCTTACTTGGCAGATCAGCTGATGTGGGGACTTTTTTTTCTGGACCTAAAATTTGCGTCACTTTTTTTTAGGGGTGGGGAGAGGGGAGAAGAGAGGGGAGGGGAGAGGGACGCTGATATCTGTTCCCATCGGTCTGAGTCGTGTTTTAATTCTAGGTAAGATGTGTGTGTGTGTGTGTGTGTGTGTGACTGGTCTTGGCATGCATAGCCACGCGTTGCTGGACACAGTGAGTCAATCTGTCACCAAAATTACGTCACGGCGGATGTGCTTCAATTTCTCTTCGGTTTATCTGCCCTTTATATATTTTTCTTTGCTCCTGAAATTATCCTTTTCCGTCCCACTGTCCTTCTCTATTTGCCTTTTCCTTCCTCCTTCCGCACTTCCCTCGTTCCTTCAATTCACCTCTTGCCATTATTCCTAACTTCGTATTTTCCCTGTCACATTACCTTTTCCCCTCTTTCCTTCCTCCCCTTCCTTCCACCTCTCCTTCTTCCTTTCCTCCCCTCATTATCTCCTCCCCTTCTTCCTTTCCTCCCCTCCTTCCCTTCTTCCTTCCTCCCCTCCTTGTCTCCCTTCCACCTCTCGCTCCTTCCAGCTCCCTCCTTTGTATTGGTGTAAGGTTTCCATGCTGCTGCTCACACGCTGTAGTCTTTTTAATCCACGTGGAGGGGTATAGAATCTGCCTTTCTTCGATTTATGATCATTTTCTCTAACCTTCCTCTCTTCCAGATCTTCTCTTCGCCTGCCCCCCTTCCTCCTCTCCCTCCTCCTCCTCCTCCTCATCTTCCTCTTCCTCTCCCTCCCTCTCTTCCTTCCACTCCACCATCGGTAACCTAGAGACCTCCTCAACCAACGTAATCAAAAGATAATCTATGTTCTCTTGTTTTTTTAAGATTATGACGTTTCTCAGTTGATGTATTCACTTCTCTTGCTTCCGTTTTTGTTATCACTCATTCTTCCTTCCTGTGTCTTTTTGAGCTTCTTTCCTTCCTTCTTATTCCCTCCTCCCTCACTTTACCCCTCCCACCTCCTCCACCTCATTGCCAGCTTATCGGGATCTACTCCACCAGGTGTATATATACGGTTCACGCAAGAGTGGCTAAGGTATAGTTTCTTGTCTTCGTTGGGTTTCGGATATTTCTTTGGCTTTCCTCCTTTATCACTTCCTTCCTTCCTTCCTTCTAGGTCTTCTCCCCATTACCAACCGTACACCATATACCGTTCGCATGGAGTGATCGAGACATTGACTACAATACTGGAAATCCCACCAGACCAAACCCGTCTGTAAGCTATTTTCCTAGTGCTTATCACCACCACTACCCACTACAACCCACACCCACCACTACCCACTACCCACCACCCTCACCACCACCGAGCCTACCCACCCACCCCACTACTCTACCCACTACCTACCCACCCTACCCACTAACCCCCTGCCCTACAACCCCTCCACTACCCACCACCACCACTATCACCACCACCGACCCACCACCACCACCCACCACCACCCACCCACCCCCACTACCCTACAACCCCCCTACCTACCGCCACTATCCTACCACCGACCCACCACCACACTACCCACCACCACCCACCCACCCCCACCCTACCCACCTACCTACCCACCACCACCACAACCCCCACCCCTAGCCCCCCTTTACCCACCTGTCCACCACCACCGACCCACCACCACCACCCAGCCCCCACTACCCACTGCAGCCCCCACTACCCACCAACCCCCCACTACCCTAGCCCCCACTACTGCCCCCCCACACTACCCTACAACCCCCCCCTACCCACCACCATCCACCCACCACCTGCCACTGACCCCCCTGCCCTCTGTCCCACCACTACCCACTACCCACTACCCACCACCACCCATCCACCCCCACTACAGACGACGCAGGACCTACCCTGAGTTAAGGTGTTCTACTCTGCCCCCTAAACTCACTCTACAGTTTCCTCCAGACATCTTGACTTTCACGCCCTCTTGTGATGGGTCGCGAGCAAGAGATTATATTGCTTTTATTTCGTCTATTTTTTATATTAGATTTTATTTATTTTTTCCCTTTTCATTGGAGTCAAGGACGATATGGTTGTTGTGTTTAATAGATGATACAGGTTTTAAAGGGAAAGATTAAGATCATATTAGTTTTAGGTGTAAGATAATGATATAAAAAAACCATAACAGTTTAATAAAGAAATGAAGGGAGTTTTTTTATATACATTAAAATTTTAAGTTAGACATTGTTTAATATAACCCTGGTAGTTGAGATATTTATAACACTCACACACACACACACGCACACACGCACACACACTCTCTCACACACACACACACACACACACACACACACACCCTGTCATTCTGCTGCAGTTTCGTCTCAATTTTCACCAACATTTTCCCCTCCACACACACACTGTCCACACCAACAGCCTTTAGTAGTTTTGGTTTTTACAGAGAGAGAGAGAGAGAAATAAAGAAGTGTGGGGGAAGGATATAGCGATAACGATAAAGGAAGGGAGGATGTAAGAGACAGAAAAAGATAGAGAAAATGAACGAGAGAATAAAAGAACGATACAGGAATATAAAATGAAAGAGAGAGAACGAGTGAACGAAAATGAATTTAAAAATGTAAAAACAATGCAACAAAAAGAACAGGAAAGACAGAATGAGAGAGAGAAATGAAAGGGAGAGTGGAAGAGACAAAGAGAAGAGAGAGATATAGAGTGAAAGAAAGAGAGATAGAGAGAGAGACAACGAAGATAGCACAGTAAACGGGATACTAGTCGAAGCAGTTAACAGTCAACATGTGCAGGGTTAAGCCATTCCCAACAGCCTGCCACCACTACCACCACCATCAGCCTGCCACCAGCACAGCCTGCCAACACTGCATTGTCTCTCTCCTCGCTACCACCACCACCACCACTACTACCACACTTTGCTACCATTACTACTGCCATACCCTGCCACTATTACCACCACCATAGCCTACCAGCATCACCACAACCTACCACCACCATCACCATCACTACAACCGCTACTAGGAATCATACTACCAACACTACTATTACCACTAACAAAACCATCACTAACTGCTACTATCATTACCACTATTCCTTCTTCAACTACTACTACTACTCCTACTACTATTATTATTACTACTACTACTACTACCATAACGACCCACACGTCTTAATATAAACTTGAATATTATGTAATGTTTTGTTTTTAAATATTATTGGTATGTGTGTGTGGGAGGGGAAGGAGGAGGAAGGGGGGGGGTGAAAAGTGGTTTGTGCTGTGTTTACAATTAAGGAAAAAACCAGAATTGGCTTCGTTGTGAGGACTAACGAGGCAGGGAGACAGGAACAGGATGAAGGAGAGAGAGATGAGACGTGAGTTGGTTAGGTTAGGTTAGGTTAGGTTAGATAGTGTTTATTACTTTGTTGTATAGTGACGTATGTGGGTGAAGTGTAAGTGGAAAGTCATTGTTGTGTGTATAAGTGTGTATAAATGTGTATAATGACGTATTAGCTGTGAGGTGCATGAATTATGGTTTGTAAGGTATAGGAATTATCAATTATCGTAGTTCTTATGTAGTACTAAAAATGATATGAATAATTAATTAGTGGTTCCAAATGACTTCTAGATATCTTTATTGTTTTCAGATAAGCTCTAGACTAGATATGATTTCTAGAGCTTGTTAATTGTTTCAGTTGAGGTCTAGACACGGCACAGGTCGCCCGACAGATAAAAACCCACCTTGACAAAATACGGATGAGCTCCCGACGAAGTTATTTCATGGGTGTGACTCTCCCGAAGGAATGTGGTGAGACAGAAGCTCTTATCGATAAAGGGATTATTATATATTTTTTATAGGACATCGTCTGTGTTGATTGTGTCCGTGTGTAAGTTAGTGTCCTTGATAACGGGGATAATTTCGTAATCAGTATTTAACACTAGTCATTGCCGGTGTTCAATCCTATAGGGTCTAGAGTTAATAATATGGCGTCCTACTCAAAATCTTTTAAGGTAGCAATATGGCGTCCTGTCCTGGATCTCTTAAGGTAACAATATGGCGTCCTGTCCTAGATCTCTTAAGGTAGCAATAAGGCGTCCTGTCCTGGATCTCTTAAGGTAGCAATATGGCGTCCTGTCCTAGATCTCTTAAGGTAGCAATAAGGCGTCCTGTCCTGGATCTCTTAAGGTAGCAATATGGCGTCCTGTCCTAGATCTCCTAAGGTAGCAATATGGCGTCCTGTCCTAGATCTTGTAAAACAACTAATATTGAAACTGTGTC
Organism: Homarus americanus; assembly: GCF_018991925.1. NCBI lineage: Eukaryota > Metazoa > Arthropoda > Malacostraca > Decapoda > Nephropidae > Homarus > Homarus americanus. Next base: position 9,449,173 of record NW_024715228.1, read on the forward strand.
AACAAATATAGATACCAGACCTGGAGTTAACGAGGTCTCTGAGTTATGCAGGTCACGTTAAAGCGAGCTACAATGTGCACCAACGATATTAAGAGTGGGAGAGGACCGGGTGTCGCCTCTGTTCCACCACCGTCACCTGGGTATTGCCTTCCCTAACGTGTCAATTGACGTCAAAGCAAACAAATATATATATTTTTTTTTTCGATATCACTCTTCGAAATATTAGATTTAGTCAATTAGTTGTGAATGCCTACCCACACACACATACATACAGATATATATGTATGTCTGTATGTATGTATGTATGTATGTATGTTACGGAAAATGATTTCTGTACCTGCGTGTGTCTAGGGGCTTTTGGGTTGAAATTATTTAATTATAGCACCTTGTAGTACTCATACCCAATTACGTAACAAATGACGATCTGTTTATATTGTGAACTTTTCTAGTTATGTTTTACAGTAGGTTTAGTTATTACAGCTTTACTTGGCTTAATTGAATATTTGACACCACACTCATGGTTAACGTGACAGCACCTAGCACAGTATAAACAGTAGGACGTGCAAAATATGCTAGTGATTTTTATACAATATTCTTAAAACAAAATCAACACAAAACACATATACAAGGGTGAAAAATAATGTACTCAAATGTATTAATACACGTTACAAATAGCTGGCCAGTAGATCCCGCTGTGTGTAGGCAACAGTCACTCAACTTCACGACAGTAGACAGGGAGAACAAGTCGCCGAGGTGGTGGGAGTAGGACTGACTTGGTATCCCAGGGTTAGAGGTGGCGCCCCCAACAGCCGGCGATGGTTTTCAACTAATCAGGAGCCATCTCATGACTCGTGTGTCCACTAGTTGACTGATGTATGTATGTATGTATGTATGTATGTATGTATGTAGTAGGCAGCTACCAAACAGGGAGGTACTACCGCCTGGGAAGATATTGGAAGCATAATGTATTGTCTAATGGTAGACCCTGCTGCCATATGGCATCACGAAAACTGTGACCAAGTCCCAGGTTGCTGATCTGACTTTCTGCCTCATTTACACACAATTGCAGGGTCTCAATTGTTTCTCTTACTATTGACAACACAACATAACACAACACAACACAACACAACACAACACAACACAACACAACACAACACAACACAACATACATATATTGTATTGTTTCTCGCCCTTGATCTTTTTTTTTCCTTTTTTTATTTATTTATGGTTCTATTATTATTTTTTTTATAATTGTTATTTATTTTTATATATTTGTATTAATTTTATTATTAATATTATTATTATTATTATTATATTATTATCATTATCATTATCATTATTATTATCATCATCATCATCATCATCATCATCATCATCATCATCATCATCATCATTTTATCATCATCATCATCATCATCATCATCATCATCATCATCATTTTATCATAACCCCCCCCCCCCAGGCTTGATGTGGGTCATTAATATACCCTGTGCCCGGGTGGGTATATGTATATTAATATACCTAGCAACAGTGACATAGACCAATATTACTCTCAGTTCAGTCGAGTCATCAAGCTATTAACGTGTCAATATTCGGGAGATGATAGTGGCATAACTCACCGTGGTAGAGAGGCAGGGTAGTGTGAGCTCTGAGGAAGGAGGTTATAGGGCTGATTCTCACTATCTCCTGAGCGGACACCGGCGATTGGCAAGACAGAGGACAGGGAGAAGTGCGCGACGGTCCAGCTGGTGTTGTGATGTATGGTGGCGCTGAGGAGGGTCTTCTATTCTGACTAGCTGTTGACGAGGTTGGCTATTTTCCACGTCTCTTTAGTAACAGCGCCTCTGACAGCAGTGAGAGTAAGAGCATAGGAATGACAGCAGGTCGATAACATGTTAACAGTGACAGCTTAATAACACTAAGTTGAAAATGAGTTGGATAAACTAGAATTCTATTAATCCCTTGAGTAAGATAACTTAACCCCTTGACTATGATAACTTATGACTCTAATTGGCCTACACTGTCATCACACTGAAGAGGTTAAGGAATTACACCTTTACCAGATGATATGATCCATGAATTTACTCACCGTCTGAACCCACCTTACCTGCGTACACCCCTAATGAAGTAACCCACCTTTTGATACCCATTCACCTGAACCCACCTTACCTGTGTACACCCCTAATGAAGTAACCCACCTTTTGATACCTATTCACCTGAACCCACCTTACCTGTGTACACCCCTAATGAAGTAACCCACCTTTTGATACCCATTCACCTGAACCCACCTTACCTGTGTACACCCCTAATGAAGTAACCCACCTTTTGATACCCATTCACCTGAACCCACCTTACCTGTGTACACCCCTAATGAAGTAACCCACCTTTTGATACCCATTCACCTGAACCCACCTTACCTGTGTACACCCCTAATGAAGTAACCCACCTTTTGATACCCATTCACCTGAACCCACCTTACCTGTGTACACCCCTAATGAAGTAACCCACCTTTTGATACCCATTCACCTGAACCCACCTTACCTGTGTACACCCCTAATGAAGTAACCCACCTTCTGGTACCCATTCACCTCCTCAACAATCAACACGCTTCCCCCTACACCTTACCTAACCTTCTTATCAGCGTCTCGGGGTGTTATCAGGGGCTCGACAGTTGGTGACAGGTGAACCGTGTGTTAGATCAGCTGCTGCCTCGGTCGGTAAGCCCCGGTTGTGCTCTCAGATACGTTAATTATAAGTTAAGCGTCTCAGAGATCACTGTGGACGTCTGAGTGTGTGTGTGTGTTTGTGTGTGTTGAATCCCAAACTAGATTTTTAATTATGCAGTTCCAATACGTCAAAAAAACACGTAAAAGCTACTACACTCGCTGCCCTTTTTGGTGTAATTAGTGAGATAAACTTTATGTCTACCAAACTACCAAAAAACTATTAAAACTATTTTTTTTCACTACAACGTACAGTACTTTTTTTATCCACGTTAGCCAACTAAAATAAAATATTCATTCATTAACGTTTCAGAAAATAAATTAGTTATAAAATATATTTTATTTACGTGAAATAGTACTTATTGCTAACAACTTTTACGCAAACTATAAAATATACTAATTATTTTCTCATTTATCAGCTGGAAAATATATAAACTTTCGCTCATGGACACTGGTTTCACTACTTTTTCGCTGGTTAAATAAACTTTATTTTTAATCGAAGAAAATCATGGAAAAACTAAAATAAATACAAAATAGTTATCAATCTAAAACCTGACTAATATATCCGGAAGTAAGACAAACTTACGATTATTGTTACCTATCCTTAGTAATTAAAAAACAACAACACTTAATAATTTTTCAAGTTAAACAGAATGAAAATTATATAAACTTTCACTAATGTACCCGACAACGAGAGAAATACCTACCTTTATTGTTACTTTTTTTTCCAAATAAAACTTAATTCACTTCTAAGTTAATTGGTCAACAAAATACTTAAGACTCTTACACATTAAACGGATTTTTAAGGTACATACATAAACCTTCACTAATGTACCAGGAAACGAGAAAGAAAATAATCATTGTAGTTTTTTCCGCAAATGTTGGTAGTGGGAGGGAAGGGGTGGGGGTGCAGGAGGAGGAGGAGGGGTGGTGCAGCAGGTGGAGGAGGGGTGGTGCAGGAGGAGGGGGAGGGGGTTGCAGGAGGAGGAGAAGAGGGTGGTGCAGGAGGAGGAGGAGGGGTGGTGCAGGAGGAGGGGGTGTAGGCTGCTGCAAATTGCTGCTTTTCGCGACGCGGCAGGAATGCATGAAAACATTCCTACCAGCTGATAGCCTCGGGCCTCAACGCTCGCCGAAATTCATGTTATGGAACGATAAAGGCAAGTGAGAAAATACACGGCTTGCCTACCACACCTAAAAAAACTTATGACAAATGATGTAATTTGGCTACGCTGCGTCACTCTTCTGAGGCATTATACTATGTAGGGTGTGTTGGTGTGGTGGTTTCAGGCGTATGTATGTATATATGTATGTATGTATGTATGTATGTATGTATGGAGGTGCGGTTGAATGTACATATGGCAATTGTTAGCCAGTGCAGTTAGAGAGATGTACTGTCTTCCTGGGTCATAAAGCTCGTTCATTCACGACATAAGGGGCTGACCTTCCTGGAACACAAGGACCAAAGTCATTATTATTAGGCATCTGCATACTCTCTCTCTCTCTCTCTCTCTCTCTAATCAAGAATCATTGTACCACATTTTTTTTTAGTTTGTTAGTGTTATATTTTTCTTCTATGGCGTCACTCACCATCATGATAATAGCCGTGTCTTATGCAGAAAGCTTTTTACTCATTAACAACTTTCACTCACGTCCAGGTAACAACTTTAAAAACTTTCACCAAAACTTTCCGCTCCTCCTATCATCTGTTTGTTAGTCTCTCCTCTTCTCCCATCTCCTGTTTCGTGGTCTCTCCTCTCTCCTCTCCTCGTCTCTCCTCTTCTCCCATCTCCTGTTTCGTGGTCTCTCCTCTCTCCTCTTCAATGTTCTCAGTCTCACCATCACCTTTTTACATGCCTTTACAAATCTAATTATTTTACTTTACTGATAAAAGATCTTCAATTGTGGTGAAAGTTTCTGACTGCGTTTAATAAGTAATATTTCCTACCTTCCTGATCTGACTCCTTATGTTTATTGTGTGTGAGGGATAATAATAATAATAATAACAAACAATAGCAAACTCCTAGTCAATAGTGCAATCAATAGCATCATTCAACTTGACTCAGCAACTTGTGTCAACTCGTAACAGTCACTCGTGTGTGTGTGTGTGTGTGTGTGTGTGTGTGTGCGTGCGTGTGTTCACCTGAGCGAGACTTGTTATCTACAATGTGGAGGAGCTAATTAATCACCGTCTTGTATACCTGTGACAAGAGAGGTGAGGTTTCAATCGGATCGGTGGTGATTGGTGGCCGATGTGGCGTGACCTAGTAAGGAGAGGTCAATAGAACGAAAATCCACGCGAATACGGGCATGGCGCTCTCTGATTGGTTCGTTATGGAAATCATTTTACGCGTATACAGGTATGATGATAATTGATTGGTTCGCCAAATAAAAAAACAAAATCCACTCGTATGTGGGTATGATGCTCGTTGATTGGTCCACTAAATACAAAATTCATTCGTATGTGGTCATGATTTTCTCTGATTAGTCCTCACTGATTATGACGTCATTAATACCCTTCCCACGATTAGCTTAATTATGGTTTAGGTCAAGATAGATCGGATTAGCATACGTTAAGGATTAGGTTAAATTAATGGTGAGTGGCAGGATGGACACTAGAGGACGCCAAGTTGGAGATTAGCCAATCAGCGTGCAGCATACCCGGAGAGCTGTGGGTTTTGCAAATGGAGGAGGCGAGGCTGGTGCGGTGTGTAGGTGTTCCCGCCAGGTGTTGAGGTCGTCAGGTGTTGAGGTCGTCAGGTGTTGAGGTCGTCAGGTGTTGAGGTCGTCAGGTGTTGAGGTCGTCAGGTGTTGAGGTCGTCAGGTGTTGAGGTCGTCAGGTGTTGAGGTCGTCAGGTGTTGAGGGTCAGGTCGCCAGATGTTGAGGTCGTCAGGTGTTGAGGTCGTCAGGTGTTGAAGTCGCCTCGTCAGGTGTTGGGGTCGTCAGGTGTTGAGGTCGTCAGGTGTTGAGGTCGTCAGGTGTTGAGGTCGTCAGGTGTTGAGGTCGCCAGGTGTTGAGGTCGTCAGGTGTTGAGGTCGTCAGGTGTTGAGGTCGCCAGGTGTTGAGGTCGTCAGGTGTTGAGGTCGTCAGGTGTTGAGGTCGTCAGGTGAAACTCGGGAGTATTGAAACTTTACCTGTGGTGACTTGAGTGTGTCCGGAAGTTAGGGAGACAGAAAGAGGAAGAGGGAGAAAAGGAGAGAGAGAAAATAAGAGACGCAGAGAGACAGAGAAATAAATTTTAATAGAGAAAGAAAGAATGAGAGGCATGAGAAAAAAAGAGAGAAAGAGAAAAAAAGGAAAAATGACAGAGACAAATGAGAGATGCTGTGAGATAGAGAACCAAATATTGAAAGGAAGAAAATGTGAGAAAATAGAGAAAGAGAAAGAAAGGATAATAAACACAGACAAACAAATAATTATGAAATACGGTTCACGTTATTACATCATTGTGTCAAATCGTAATCATCTCATAAACAGTACACTCATTTTGTATCTAATTTCCTTTATTTTTAACTAGATTTTTGCATTAATTTCCCTTTAACATCATAAACAAAAGCCCTCTCACATTAAGCTTCGAAACTTGCTGGAACGAATCTCCGAACTAAATTACCTACACAATAATATCTCAGAAGTATCTCATTTGGGTTTTGGTAAGTTTCGAACAGGAGTGTAAATGAACCTTTGTTTGTGCCTGTACACCCAGTCAAGTTTCAAGTATACTCCAAGTCAATATTAACATTTGCATCTCATTTCTTGGATCAGATCACAAATACTGAGCTGGTTCATATTATTCGCAGGATAGTGAATGTTATCTTTAGAAATCAAACTCCATTATTAAGAGACGGAAAAGGCTATGAAAATAATAAAAATGTCTATGATATCTTAAAATTCCTCTTTACTTTTGAGTGTAAGGACATAAGTGAGTATCTGAAGTGTACTTACATTAAGTGTCTGTTATTTGATACAAGTTATTTCCATAATTGTTATTGTTTAGAAGCGGTTTTGTTTACATTTTATATCCCTCTTCGTGTTATCTTAATTCAGTGTTTGATTCTGGCTAGTTATAGATTCACTTCCATGGAAATACGAACCGTGTTAGCTATTGAATCTTACAAGACTCCTAATCTTAATAGCTTGATTAGGTTAAGGTATATTTAACCTGCAACTACATCCTAGTTCCCAATGTCATTCTATCCTAATGGCTTCCTTCCTGACGCCCTCACTACACCCAGCCAGTCGTCCCATTTAACTACTGTTTAGTGTATCTACTCGCTCGTCCAATTCTCCTAGTGCCTCCTGTAGAGAGAGAGAGAGAGAAAGAAAGAAAGAGAGAGAGAGAGAGACACACAGACAGACAGAGCTATAGATAGAGAGAGAGAACAAAGAGAAGTCTCCACTACAAAAGCCATCCAGGAAGAGAGGAATTATTCCGACTTATCCATGAGGAAACTAATTTATGCATCGACTTTTGTTGCCGTTTTTAAAAAGCATGGACGTGTATGTGTGAGGGTACAAGTCTCTCTCTCTCTCTCTCTCTCTCTCTCTCTCACACTCTTTCGCTCAGGGATGGAATGTGATGTTTCATTCCGTCCCGATGATAGTACACGAGTTTGCAAGCGGAACGAAATGTGTGTTATGGAGGGGTAATAACAGATCTAAAAAAAAACAAAATAGCAGTGATCTAACACGGTTGCTTCTAGTCACTCTGTTAAATAACCTGTGTTGTGGGATCCTAGCCTAATGTGGTAGGTTTTAATTCTTTTAATTTGCATTTTTTCATAGTTCATTGTTTTTTTTATATTTTGCCTTTGTTGTTGTGTTTATGTATTGTTATTATTACTGTTTATTATTATTATTGTTAATTATATTTATTTTTATCACCATCATCATATAAAGATTATTAAACTATATCCATACTCACACACCTGGTACACTAATTAACCCTTCATACCTGGTTTAGGTGAAGGCGAGATTACCTGCAACTTTCTATATGAGCTCACCTGTCTTCATCCCGAGTGACCAGGGCAGGTTAATGGGGTAGGAATTGAAGAGGTGAGTGGGGAGAGGGAAAAATGGGACAAGAGTGGGAGATTGGAGTGGGTAGAGGAGATACGTGGGGTTGGAGTGGGAGATTGAAGTAGGGAGAAGAGATGAGTGGGGTTGGAATGGGGAAAAGAGATACGTGGGGTTGGAGTGGGATTTTTGGAGTGGGAAGAGGAGATACATGGGGTTGAAGTGGGAGTTTGAGTGGGGAGAGGAGATAAATGGTGTGAAAGTAGATAATATGAGTGGGAAGTGAGAGGGATTAAATAAAGTGATAGTAGATGTAAGGTATAACAAAGTATTTGGTAATGGCTACACGACAGTGACCACTCACTGAGACGACCAGCAACCTCTCTCTCTCTCTCTCTCTCTCTCTCTCTCTCTCTCTCTCTGTCTGTCTGTTCTTCTATCTATCCCTTTATCTGTCTATCTATCTTTCTATCTATTTATCTATCTGCCTGTCTGTCTGTCTGTCTGTTCTTCTATCTATCCCTTTATCTGTCTATCTATCTTTCTATCTATTTATCTATCTGTCTGTCTGTCTGTCTGTCTGTCTGTTTGCCTTCCTGCCTGTCCTCCTCTCCCAGTTTTGTAAGGGATGGGATAAGGTATAGAGAAACGCCAGAGGAAAAAGATGAATGGAATAACAAAGACAATTTTCCTAGACAAGTGTAATACAGAAGAAGGAGACTATATCTTCTCTCTTCTGTTTCAGTAAAATTGCAATCCTGGGCGATAGTAATTGCAATCATTAGCACATCATATAACCCTCTCTACCTCCATGATAATATTCACGTAATTACTTCTTCCCGTGCAACATTGCAAATCCAGATGATTATAATGGTAAGTAGTTTTATGGCTAATTTTTCTTCTGTTGCAATCCAGGTAATGACTTTATCATTACCTGGACCTCGATCCACAGCTGACGACCACTGCATTAAGTACACACAGCGCTAGATTAGGGATTATGAGGCTATAACGACGCGTAAGGAGTAAACTGGTGTGATTAGTGGCTCGTAGGCAGTCAATTGAGACGATTAGTGATTCATTAACAGCCAACCGGGACGATTAAAGTCACTAATGGACGATAAACCGATTTACCTAATCAGTAAATGTGGATGATTAGCGCCTCGTAAAGCCCAACTAGATAATTACTCATTCATGGTCGTTAAACCTGACTCTCAGAAACAGTAAATTTGTGTGACTCTCGATGTTCTGAGTACCTGCCTGGCTCGACTCCCTCCAGCCAAGTCCATCAATAACCCTTTGAGTCCGTCTCCCATCTGCCGGCTAACTATTCTCTGAGTTATGCCGCTTATAGTTACGAGTTAATCACCTTAGACGCGAGCTGGATAGGAAGCTCAAAGAGGGACGGGAGAAGGAGGATAGATGGATAGGAGAGGGAGAGAGATAACGAGGAAGGAGTAGTGAAGGATATGATAAAGATGGTGGTTAAAGAGGGGAGGGAATGGAAGGGAATAGTTGAGGAACGGATAATGAAGGGGGTGTAGTCAGGAGGATGTGGAAAAGAAGGAGGAGGAATGTGGATAGGATAGTAAATGAGGGTGTGGAGTTACAATAGGGATGGAGGATTGGATGGTGAGGGATAGGTGGTAAAGAAGGGGTTAAGAGGTGGTTAGGAGGGAGAGATGAGAAGGAGTTAGCCAGAAGAGAAGGTTAGACAAAGTTTGGACTGGTCGTGTGTGTGGGGGGAGGGAGGTGTGAGGAAACAAGAGAGAGAGAGAGAGAGAGAGAGAGAGAGAGAGATAGTAAAGAAAGCGAAAATAGAGAGAATTGAGTAAGCTGAACAGGTGACTAAGAGATACAGAGACAAACACTAAAATCACACACAAATTAATAAAAATCCAACCATAAGGAACACAACGACAAACTCCTGCCTACATAACCCACAGTCAACACCCACAGTTAACACCATCAACCCACAGTCAGCACCTTCAACCCACAACCGACACCTTCAACCCAGAGTCAACACCCCACAACCCACAGTCAACACCCACAGTTAACACTATCAACCCACAGTCAGCACCTTCAACCCACAGTCAGCACCTTCAATCCACAGTCAGCACCTTCAACCCATAACCGACACCTTCAACCCACAGTCAACACCCACAGTCAACGCTCGCACCCACAGTCAACACCCACAGTCAACACCCCACAACCCACACCCACACTCAACACCCACAATCAACGCCCACAGCCAACACCCACACCCACCATCATCCACTTGACACCAACTGAAAATCTTTTATCTTGGCTGAAAAATTCACACACATAAAAACAGAGAAAGAACATGAGACTCACACACGGTACTGAGTCCTTCTGAGAGGTACGAGTCCTTCTGAGAGGTACGAGTCCTTCTGAGAGGTACGAGTCCTTCTGAGAGGTACGAGTCCTTCTGAGAGGTACGAGTCCTTCTGAGAGGTACTGAGTCCTTCTGAGAGGTACGAGTCCTTCTGAGAGGTGAGGTCATACAGGAGAGTACAGAGTCCTTCTGAGAGGTACTGAGTCCTTCTGAGAGGTACGAGTCCTTCTGAGAGGTACGAGTCCTTCTGAGAGGTACGAGTCCTTCTGAGAGGTACGAGTCCTTCTGAGAGGTACGAGTCCTTCTGAGAGGTACTGAGTCCTTCTGAGAGGTACGAGTCCTTCTGAGAGGTACTGAGTCCTTCTGAGAGGTACGAGTCCTTCACAAGGAGGGTACAGAGTCCTTCTGAAGGCCTGAGTCCTTCTAGAGGTACGAGTCCTTCTAAGGAAGTGCCACTGAGTCCTTCTGAGAGGTACAGAGTCCTTCTGAGTACAGAGTCCTTCTGAGTGCAGAGTCCTTCTGAGAGGTACAGAGTCCTTCTGGGAGGTACAGAATATTCTAAGGAAGGAGTACGAGTCCTTCTGAGAGGTACTGAGTCCTTCTGAGAGGTACGAGTCCTTTTGAAGAGGCGCATCAAGAGTACATTTATAGCTCTACTTTAAAATGGTTTGTATACATAAAGAAGTTAATGGTGAATGTATTGTGAAGTTTATAGTGTGTTTTATTATGAGAGAAGTACAGTGCATGGTTGGTTTATGGTGTGTAAAGGCTGTAGATTTTAGTGTGAGATGAATAATTGGATTTCTAGTCGAGCTACTCTACCCTACCATCACACGCACATACACACATATATAAACACATACACACATATAAATACACACACACACACACACACACACACACACACACAAGACCTTGCACCTGACCCACTCTCTGCCACCCCCAACACCTTCGCTTCTCTTTGGTTCCCATATCCGGGGAGGTGTTTGTGTTACGGCTGGTCTAGGCGACCCTGGCCCTGAATCCACGACGGTCCCGCGGCTATTGTGATGCTGATGAGGTCTGTGCAGGGAAACCAGTCCTAACAAAAGCTTTCTCTGTCTCTCGGTGCCAAATACTGTGAGTGACGCGGCGGCTTCCTCCATACTCTTGAGGGTTCGTGTGTTCCTGTTTTTCCCTCGTCATTGGTGATAATAGAGCCTCACTTATATATGGTACAGTTGCATTGTTTCTTTAGACGCCATCTACACCAATAGCCTTGTTACCACAGCTGAAAGTGAGGCAGTTGGGTGTGTTTTTGAGTCTCAAGTTATGAGGTGGAGGGAGGTGGATGATTTTAACACAGGAGGCTCGGTGTGTGTGTGTGTGTGTGTGTGTGAGCCTTGACACGAGGACCACGTCTGTGTGTCTGTCGTTTGGGAGTAATTTAAGCAACCCGTGCCTCAGTGTGTCTTGTGGAGATGTGTGCAGTGAGCGGTGTCAGTAATGGAAGTCATTTTTAGCTACACACACACACTCACACACACACACACACACACTATTTATTATTATTATTATCATTTATATCATTAGTACCATTATCACCATTAGCAGTACCATTGTCAACATTTTTTACCACTGCAATACACACAAGGTCACACCCCCCCTCACCTGACTCACCCGCTAATAACACTCTGGTTTGGATGACGGCCACACGACACCACTAAAACCTCCATCAAGTTCAAGGTCACACACTATCTTCTCTTACAGTGTTGCCCAAATCTAGTTAAAGTGGTGTTAAGACTTGAAGGGGTGTCATGGGGTGTAGGGGCGCGGGTGAAGAGACTAGAGAAAGGGGGTGGGGTGAGAAGGTGAGGGATGATAATGGGAGTGGAGAAGAATGGTGAGGAGTTGAGAGAGAGAGGAGAGAGAAGAAGAAGAGGGAGAAATAGAATGAGAATAAAGGAGGGTGAGAAGTATATACAGAGAGAGAGATAAGGATGAGAAATTACGATGAGAGATAGAAGGATAAGACAGAAGGAAAAAATACATAAATGAAGCAATATTGAGATATAACGATGAGAGGAGAGAGAGAGAGATTGGGGATCTGGTGAATTATATTACGAAGGACAGTTTTGGGGCGAGTATTATCTCTCTCTCTCTCTCTCTCTCTCACTAGATTGATATTTTAGCTTTACTCTCGTTTTCTCACACACACACACACACACACACACACACACACACACACACACACATACATCTAGGCGGTCGATCAAAATCTTAGAGATGGAAATTGAAGCCTTTGAGACATAGGGGAAGAGATCAGTGTTTAGACCCCCGCTGGAGACCTGGGAGAGGATCCTCTTTAGTGGTGGGCTCAAGCCATCTCCATGTCTGATTAATTGATGAGTTATGTCTCAATAGGAACCTTCAGGAGAGAAAGTGACTGGTTATGTTTAGGTCTTAGAAGGAGAGTTAGAGACCTTATTGAGTACGATGTTTATGTCTTAGAAGGAGAGTTAGAGACCTTATTGAGTACGATGGCTTATGTCTTAGAAGGAGAGTTAGAGACCTTATTGAGTACGATGGCTTATGTCTTAGAAGGAGAGTTAGAGACCTTATTGAGTACGATGTTTATGTCTTAGAAGGAGAGTTAGAGACCTTATTGAGTGCGATGGCTTATGTCTTAGAAGGAGAGTTAGAGACCTTATTGAGTACGATGGCTTATGTCTTAGAAGGAGAGTTAGAGACCTTATTGAGTACGATGTTTATGTCTTAGAAGGAGAGTTAGAGACCTTATTGAGTACGATGTTTATGTCTTAGAAGGAGAGTTAGAGACCTTATTGAGTACGATGTTTATGTCTTAGAAGGAGAGTTAGAGACCTTATTGAGTACGATGTTTATGTCTTGGAAGGAGAGTTAGAGACCTTATTGAGTACGATGGCTAATGTTTTTTGGGGGAAGAATGTTCAAGAAATTATTGGAAGATGTTTAATGTAGGGATATAAACATTGATGAGGGGGGGGGGGAGCTTGCGGCTAGTGTGTCCCCCTAGTCGGTCCAGCTGTGAATGGGTACCTGACATTCACAAAGAACATCCACGGGAATAAATATACACAGTGGTAACATAGGAACTTAAATATCTCTGTATATAAACACAGAGTCTTTATGCGTGTTTCTGTGGCTCGCGTGAACAGCTTATGTATAACAGCTTAGCCTTTACATAGCATTTAAATATAACTGGGCACACCAAAGGAATATCAGCCAAACTGCATCATCATAATTCATTGTTTGTGAAGGGAATATATACAGACAGACACACATACGGACATAAAGATAGACAGAAAAATAGATGGCCAAATCTATAGACAGGTAGACAGACCAACAGATGAATAGGTAGACAGGTAAACAGGTGTATATTATTAGGTGACGTCATCGTATACACAAATAATAATGAGATTATTTTTTACTCCCGTTCATACAATCAGCTCTGACCTGCCACTGACCTTCCTTCCTCCCTCCACCTCCCGTGTCGCCAGTCTGTCCTCACCTAGACAAATCACACACACAATTTCTGAGTGTCTCCTGACGATGTCGCTGACGGAGGTAATAAGATGACTAGGTGGGGCCTGGAAGGGAGGTGGACCAGCCCATAGTCGTGTCCTGTCGTTTATACGTAAAGGTGGAAGATTTGGTGGATCAGTCACACAATCATGCTAATGGACGCGCCTGGCTTGGTACACACTTTCACTGCGAGAGTTAAAAGCAACTGGACTCTCTCTCTCTCTCTCTCTCTCTCTCTCTCTCTCTCTCTCTCTCTCTCTCTCTCTCTCTCATCTTTCCTGAAATTCCAGACCGTCTTTACAATGGTCTCTTCCTCCACTGACATAAACATAAATAGAAAATAGAACTAGACACCACAAGTGCTATTGATGTTTCTCTACGTGCTATAGGCTATTAAATCCTTGTGATGCTATTTTGTTTTTTTTTGTCCTTTTTTGAAGAGTAATGTTTAAGAGAGGAAGAGATTTACATGTGTGTGTGTGTGTGTGTGTGTGTGTGTGTGTGTGTGTGTGTGTGTGGTTCCTGGCGACCTTACATAGATGTTCATAAGTAACTCTTGACACTTATAATAACGCGAGGTGGCGAATAAGTAACTCTTGACACTTATAATAACTCGAGGTAGCGAATAAGTAACTCTTGACACTTACAATAACTCGAGGTAGCGAATAAGTAACTCGTGACACTTATAATAACGCGAGGTGGCGGAGTAGCGAGACCTCACACTCAAGCTGAGACTGAGTTAGTGAGCTCGCTTAACTATGTCATAAATCCCCGCCACGGCTGGGATAAAGGGGCGGACCTCGCTACCACCTGCAAGATATTTCCCTAAAAGAACAAATATGTAGAGGAAAATCCCTAAAAGGAGTATGTTTATATAGAGAAAAATTTCCCTAGAAGAATGGTTGTGTTTGGGTATAAGAAAATGTCCCTAAAAAAGTGTGTTGACTTGTAGAAGTTCCCTAAAAATGAAAATCTTATAGGAACTTCCTTATAAAAACGAATATATTATAGAAATTTCCCTAAAAGAACCGTGTTTACAATATAGATAATTTCCCCCAAAAGACGAATTTCTACGTATATTTACATGGAGAATATATCCTTAAAGTACGACCTGTGTTTACGAGTACAAAATCCCTAAAAGAACGAAGCGTGTTTACCTGTCTCACTTACCTTGACGTGTGTTCCTGAGGCAGGCGATACACCAAACATTTTTTACATATTTTTTTTTTCCTTTGGGTAGGAATTGCTCCTTTGGCCCTGAGGTACAGTAAGGGGAGTGGCCAAACCCGCCCCCCCTCCCTAAACTCTCTCTCTCTCTCTCTCTCTCTCTCTCTCTCTCTCTCTCTCTCTCTCTCTCTCTCCCCTCCTTCACAGGCTTCAAGACGAAGGGGGAAAAAATCTTGGCTACCTGTATGCTTGTCCTGGCTGTTACCTGTAGAGGCTACAGCACACACACACACACACACACACACACACACACCTTTGTTTACACTGTATACATAGGCATCACCCTCTCCATCCTATTCACTCGTCTCCTCCTTATCTCCCGCCTGCCTCTCTCTCTCTCTCTCTCTCTCTCTCTCTCCCTCTCTCTCTCTCTCCACACACACACATCTCCCCAATCTTCTCCTTCCTTCCTTCCTTCGCCTTCCTTCTTCCTACCTTCCTTCCTTCCTTCCTACCTTCCTTCCTTCCTTCCTTCTTCCTTCCTTCCTTCCTTCCTTCCTTCCTTCCTTCCTTCCTTCCTTCCTTCCTTCCTTCCTTCCTTCCTTCCTTCCTTCCTTCCCTCCTCCTCTCTTTCTCTCTCTCACACACACACATCTCCCCAATCTTCTCCTTCCTTCCACCCTTCCTTCCCTTCCTTCCTTCCTTCCTTCCTTCCTTCCTTCCTTCCTTCCTTCCTTCCTTCCTCCCTCTCCCCTCGCTGCTATCACAAGGAACTCAGCCTCTGCCTAGCGAGACTCCAAGAATCAAAGTATCTAAACAAACTTATCAGGACCTAAGTTATAATTCAGGGGTTTGTTTATGCCGAGTTAATCTGTAGTCTTCCTGTTGAAATTTTTGGACCTTGTTGATGATTTGTTGAAGTGTGTGTGTGTGTGTGTGTGTGTGTGTGTGTGTCTGTGTGTGTGTGTGTGTGTGTGTGTGTGTGTGTGTGTGTGTGTGTGTGTGTGTGTGGGTGTGTGTGTGTGTGTGTGTGTGTGTGTGTGTGTGTGTGTGTGTGTGTGTGTGTGTGTGTGTTTAGAATACTAACAAAGAAATTCTCTCCTCCTTCACGAATCAGCCAACACAGACGTTCCTTCCTCCATCTGTTGTCATTCAATCTTCTCGATCCACAACCTAACCTAACCTAACCTAACCTAACCTAACCTAACCTAACCTAACCTAACCTGACCTAACCTAACCTAACCTAACCTAACCTCAAGACTTTCTCATGACGTCAAAGAGTAACTCACGCTAAAGGTAATGAACAAGGTCACTATTGGTAATTTAACCAACAAACCTAATCTAACCAACAGTTATTTCAAGGTGGGATGTTAGGGGGGTCGTGGGGTGGTGGGGGAGGTCTCGAGGTGGGGGTCGTGGGGTAGGGGTCGTGGGTGGGGGGTCGTGATGTTAGAGGTCGTGGGGTGTTAGAAGTCGTGGGTCAGGGGTCTTAGGTGGGGGGTCGTGGGGTGGGGGGTCGTGGGGTGTTAAGTCCTGGGGTGGGGGTCGTGCGGTGGGGGGTCGTAGGGGGGTGGGTAGTTAAATGCACAACCCTACGCGAGGTCTCTTCAATAGACCAAATGGACTCATGCGAGGCTATAGACAGTACACCAAGACTCACTATAAGTCTCAATTCATTGTTTATTTACCATATCTATTTCATTCTTAATTAGACAACGAATCACCCAATCAGATAGTCCTTAAACACCATCCAATCAGACGTCTCTTAAACACCAAGCAATCAGACATCTCTTAAACACTACCCAATCAGAAACCCTTTCAACACTACCCAATCAGACATCTCTTCAACACTACCCAATCAGACACCTTTTCAGCATTACCCAATCAGACACCCTTTCAACACTACCCAATCAGACACCCTTTAAACACCACCCAATCAGGCACCCCTTAAGCAGCACCCAATCAGACACCCTTTAAACACCACCCAATCAGGCACCCCTTAAGCAGCACCCAATCAGGCACCCCTTAAGCAGCACCCAATCAGGCACTCCAATTCCACCTCAATTTTCTTAACATCAACACAATTAAATCAGCCAAGACGTATTTATATCTTGAGAAGAATCTTATTTTTTTTTCCTTTCAAACTTTTTTATTTACACTTTTATCTCTTCCTTTCTATTGTAGCTTATCCTTTCTCCTTCAAACTTTCTCTTCACCTTCTGCTCTTCCTCCTCCTCCTCCTCTTTCTCCTCCTCCTATTCCTCCTCCCGACCTTTCGCTTGTCAACAATAGACATCTAATTCAGGAACTTTCTCCCCCTTCCTCCTCCCCTTCCTTCCCTCACCCCTCCTTCCTTCCCTCCTCCTCCCCTCCCCTTCCCCCCCAACGCTGAGTCAGGCTGGACAGTGTGGACTCGATTGTGTTGTGGAAAGAAAAATCCCACAAATGTAGAGTTTTCTTGGTGGGATTGTGGGATTTTCTGTTGGATTATGTGGCATTTTGGGGGACTCTCTCTCTCTCTCTCTCTCTCTCTCTCTCTCTCTCTCTCTCTCTCTCTGCCTGCCTACCTGTCTGTCTGTCTGTCTCTCTGTCTGTTTCGTTTTAATCCACTGGGGTGAAGCTGATATGCCTATATTGCTGTGTTTGGTAGGGATGAATCTTCACTATGCATATGAAGTTGTCCTCCTCCCCCCGTGTGATTTGTTTTAGCTGTATTCATGACTCGAATGTATTGCCTTAGCCATAGTTGGTAGTGGTTGTTGTTGCAATCCATTCATCTATGCACGCATCATTGTTCTTGCATTGTATTGCTCTGTTTAATGTTATTGGTCAGTTGTTGTTTTAAGTGTAGATGGTGTTTTGATGTTTGTTTTATTTGATGTTTTTGTGGGGGAGTTTTCATGTTTTCTTTTCTCATTTTTTTCTTATTTTTTTACATTTTTTTAATTTATTTTTTTTTTCTTGATTATTGATTCTGGTTTTATTTTGGTATTTTAAGTTTTCTTTTAGCATTTTTTTTCCTCATGAACTTTTTTGTTGTTTTTTTCTTATTTTCTCATATTTTCTTGTTTATTCCTTTGTCAAAACATATTTTTTCCTCTTGTCTTTCCCGATCTATTTTTCCGCATATGACGACTACCACCACCTCCTCCTGCTCCTCTTCCTCCTCTTCTTCATCTTCCTCCTTCTCCTCCTCCTCTTCCTCTTCCTCCTTCTCCTCCTCCTCTTCTTCCTCCCCCTTTTTCATCCAGCGCCAACACGTGAAAAGGAAATTGTAAATCAAATTACCAACAAAATGCAATCTTGTACAACAGACGTGTAATCTCAAACACTAGAACATTTTCACACACACACACACACACACACACACATACACACACACACACACACACACACACACAGATATACATTAAATATTTCGGTCAATCTGATCTGGCAGGTTGAAATAAACAATAATATACTGAGCCATTGTTGTCTCTATGTCCTTACTCATGTATGTATGTATGTATGTATGTATGTATGTATGTATGTATGTATGTATGTATGTATGTATGTATGTATAGTACCACCGTGGGCACATAACGTTAAAGTTCTCTCATCAGTAACTAAAGACTTCATTATCACAAAACACTTCTTATATTTCTAAGGGACTCTCAGCGATTGACTTCCAGCAGATTAAATCAGACCATCTCATATATATGGTAATTGGGAATCATAAATTGTCCTGGTCATTTCACCCACTCGGAATCTCTTCTCTCTCTCTCTCTCTCTCTCTCTCTCTCTCTCTCTCTCTCTCTCTCTCTCTCTCTCTCTCTCTCTCTCTCTCTCTCTCTCTCGTTTGGCTTTTGTTGACTAATTACCGGGAAACTTTCTTGAGACTTCTCTTAATTTTCATCTTCGTATTTTTTTTAAACTCTGTGTCTGTGGATGTGTCTGTCTGTCTGTCTGTCTGTCTGTCTGTCTGTCTGTCTGTCTGTCTGTCTGTCTGTCTGCCTTCTTGTCTCTCTCTCTCTCTCTCTCTCTCTCTCTCTCTCTCTCTCTCTCTCTCTCTCACATATGCCCAGCACGTTCACAAGTAAACAATAACACAATTGTTTGGACTGTGAAACACACGTTGTCAACACCCAGTACAGACCTGACCCTCCCATCGACTAGCCACCCTACTAGCCATTCACTATCTGCAACTATCCTTTTATTATCCATTTATCATATCTCTACTATCCATTGATTATATCCAAAGAGAACATTATTATTATTATTATTATTATTTTTCTCTCAGGTATGTCTACTTCACATTTCTGTTTGGAAGTTGGAGGTTGAGATACGCGGAGGTAGGTTGTATGTTGTATGTTGTATGTTGTATGTTGTATGTTGTTTGTATGTTGTTGTATATGAGAATATTTGTGATTTGTTCTGTTTTGTTTTTTGGGGCCATTTAACAACCTAACTACCAATGACCTGCGGGACCTTGTGTGTTAACTACCTGTTGGAGCTTGTTTGTCCTGTATACCTTAATATCCTCCCCTCACCCCCTCCTACTACGATTCTCCCTTATCCTCCTTTATCACCATCCTTCCCATACCCTCCCTTCCTCTCACCCTTCCCTTCCCTCCCATTCCCCTACCCTCACTCTCCCTTACCATCATCCTCACCCTCTCCTACCACCATTCCTCTCCCCTACCACCATTCCAACCAACCCCCTAGAGAGGCCATGGCTATCTACCCACCCCCTTACCGTGAGGGTCCAACCTTCCTCCTCATTGCCCCAATTTAGTTTCAATAGCCCGGATGTATTGTGAACCGTCCAAAAGATTATTGCCTTTTGGGATGTCTCGTTGGCAGTCAGTCCCTTTACTGTGGGGGGCAGACCAGTGTGTGATGGTTGGTCTCGTGAAGACTGTGGAGTGATCTGTGAGATGGTGGAGAGAAGCATGGAAGGAGAGAGAGAGAGAGAGAAATATATTATCTTCTTATCTTTTATATTCTACCTACCTATCCACATCGAGGCCTGGGAGGCAAAAATGTAATAATAATAATAATAATAATAATAATAATAATAATAATAATAATAATAATAATAATAATAATAATAATAATTCATAGCAAATAAAATTTATTATTAAAAATAAAATAATAATGATGATAATGACAATAATAATAATAATAATAATAATAATAATAATAATAATAATAATAATAATAATAATAATAATAATAATAATAATAATAATAATAATAATAATAATAATAATAATAAAGAACCATAAATACAAAAATTAAAAAAAAGATCAAGGGCGAGAAACAATACAATATATGTATGTTGTGTTGTTAATAGTAAGAGAAACAATTGAGACCCTGCAATTGTGTGTAAATGAGGCAGAAAGTCTGAACAGCAACCTGGGACTTGGTCACAATTTTCGTGATGCCATATGGCAGCAGGGTCTACCATTAGACAACACATTATGCTGCCAATATCTTCCTAGGCGGTAGTACCTCCCTGTTTGGTAGCTGCCTACTACCTACCACTCAGGTACTATTCATATATTCTTGCTTCTGTGTTAAGTAGAGCTTTGTTACCAGGGTGATGCAAGGAGAGATGAGGGGTGACTGGCTGAGGGGTGACTGGCTGAGGGGTGACTGGCTGAGGGGTGACTGGCGGAGGGGTGACTGGTGGAGGACTGGCTGGTGACTGGCGGAGGGTGACTGGTGGAGGTGACCCCAGGCTGGGGGTGACTGGTGGAGGGCTGACTGGGGTGACTGGTGGAGGGTGACTGGCTGAGGTGACTGGCTGAGGTGACTGGCTGAGCTGGCGGAGGGTGACTGGTGGAGGGTGACTGGCTGGGATGGTGGAGGGGTGACTGGCTGAGGGGTGACTGGCTGAGGGGTGACTGGTGGAGGGAAGATTGGTGGAGGGAAGATTCGTTAGAAAATTGTGGGTGTGGAAAAAATAATGAAATTGTGGTTGCGGTAAAGAATGTTTATAGAATTGTGGTTGTAGGGAAAAAATAGCTAAAGACTAATTGTGGTTAGAGAGAAAAATGGCTCTAGAATAATTGTGGTTAAACTGGAAACATCTTTATGGAATTGTGGTTAAAGAAAAATGGTCATAGAATTGTGGTTGTGGGAAAAATGGTTGTAGAATTGTAGTTGTGGGAACAGAAAGAAAATTAAAAAGCGTCCGAATATTAATGAACTCGGAATTGAAATTTCTGAGCAATAAAATTACTTTGCGGAAAGAGAGAGAGAGAGAGAGAGAGAGAGAGAGAGAGAGAGAGAGAGAGTCGTTCAGACGAGTAATTATTATTTTCTCGTATTCATTGGGTCATGAAAGTCCGATTCATAAAAAATTCCGATTACAGGAGGATTTTGTCACAAATTCGCTGCCGATTTTTTAAGGATTTTGTTTCTGGGAATACAGATTATTTTCCGATTATTTCACCTTATAGACACCGATTATTATAAGATTTCAACGCTTATTTCCCTCTGATAATTAAAGGGTTTTATACCAGGTGGTCCTCGGATAATCCTGATTTTGTGTAAACTGGATCACGGATTAATCCATCTTGATTTGGATAAGAGAGATTTATTATGTTGATGAGGATTTAATATCAGATTAACCCTGGATTAGTCAGGTGATTTACACGTTAATTGATATACGTCAGATCTTAAAAACTTCATCTACGAGTGATTAATAATAACAGGTAATCAGTACGTCACCTGGGTAAAAAAACAACTTTGCCTGAGCTTCTGGTAATCAGAACGTAAATCACCTGTAATTTAAACAATCAGAATTTTTGTACCTGAAGTTGAGACAATCAGAATTTGAATTATTTAGGGCCTGAATCACCTGAGCTTAAGGTAATCAGTTTATGGGCTACCTGGTGCTGGTGTACCTGTGTAGTTAACATTGTAGCTCACCTGTGTTTGTGGGGAGGAGGCTGATTAATCCTTTACACTCCACCCTGCTCTCATTTCGCCTCTGACCTCCTCCTCCTCCTCCTTCTTCTTCCTCCTCCTCCTCCTCCTCTTCCTCCTCATCGCCTCTCTTAACCCTTCTTATTCTACCATCCCTCCTACCACCTTCCCTCCTCCCACCTTCCCTCTCCTCCATCATTATTTTTTACTCCTTATCTTCCTTCTTTCCTTGCTCCCCTTTTCCCTTTATCCTCTCTTTTAACCCTCTCCTTCCCTGTCCCTTTGCCTCCCTCTCCAAACTCTCTCTCACCTCTCCCTCCTTCACATATTAATCAAGACAGGTAAGCTTTACACCTCCTTTGGACCACCATCACCTGAGGGTTAATCCTGGATCTCACCTGCCCAGACTTAATTAAACAGCCACTCTTAACAGCTCCTCTCTCTCTCTCTCTCTCTCTCTCTCTCTCTCTCTCTCTCTCTCTCTCTCTCTCTCTCTCTCTCGAGGCGTATGGGCGTAAGGCTGATACCTACTCGTGCGTAAAAAACTTATACGCCACTAGTCTTTCTGTTCGGTATTAATAAAGGTGGATTTGTATAGGTCAACTCTTTATATATCGCCAGGGGGTTAACCAGGTGTATAATTATCGCCAGGTATCTACGTAACCCTTTAATTATCGCCAGGTATCTACGTAACCCTTTAATTACCGCCAACTATTTAATTAATTATTTAAATATCTCCAGGTATTTAGTCAAAGCTTTAAATATCGCCAGGTATTAGTCAGCCCTTTAAATATCGCCAGGTATTAGTCAGCCCTTTAAATATCGCCAGGTATTAGTCAGCCCTCTAAATATCGCCAGGTATTAGTCAGCCCTTTAAATATCGCCAGGTATTAGTCAGCCCTTTAAATATCGTCAGGTATTTAGGTAACACTTTAATTATCTCCAGGTATTAGTCAGCCCTTTAAATATCGTCAGGTATTTAGGTAACACTTTAATTATCTCCAGGTATCTCCAGGTATTTAATTAACTCTTTAAATATCGCCAGGTAATATCACTCTTGATATCATTGCATCATTTGGTGTAATTACCGAAAATCTGTCTTTGGTACGATTTCTTAAAGCCTTATTGTTGAAACTTTATTAGCCTGATTTTGGAGTCTTATTTCAAAAGTCTTACAATTAGAGGTTTATTTTAGAGTCTTATTCATAAAACTTATTTTATACCCCTATTCTTAGAGCCTTATTTTATACATTTATTCTTGAAACCTTATTTTGGAGCCTTATTACTAGAGCCTTATTATATACCCTTGTCCTTAAAGCTTTATTTTGTACTCTTATTCTCAGAGTCTTATTTATAGAACCTCATTCATACAGCCTTATTTTACACCTTTATTTTAGAGCCTTATATTATACCCCTATTCTTAGAGCCTTATTTTAGAGCCTTATATTATACCCCTATTCTTAGAGCCTTATTTTAGAGCCTTATATTATACCCCTATTCTTAGAGCCTTATTTTAGAGCCTTATATTATACCTTATATTATAGAGCCTTATTTTAGAGCCTTATATTTTACCCCTATTCATAGAGCCTTATTTTAGAGCCTTATATTATACCCCTATTCTTAGAGCCTTATTTTAGAGCCTTATATTATACCCCTATTTTTAGAGCCTTATTTTAGAGCCTTATATTATACCCCTATTCTTAGAGCCTTATTTTAGAGCCTTATATTATACCCTATTCTTAGAGCCTTATTTTAGAGCCTTATATTATACCCTATTCTTAGAGCCTTATTTTAGAGCCTTATATTATACTATTCTTAGAGGCCTTATTTTGAGGCCTTATATTATACCCTATTCATAGAGCCTTGTTTAGAGCCTTATATTATACCCCCTATTCTTAGAGCCTTATTTTAGAGCCTTATATTATACCCCTATTCTTAGAGCCTTATTTTAGAGCCTTATATTTTACCCCTATTCTTAGAGCCTTATTTTAGAGCCTTATATTATACCCCTATTCTTAGAGCCTTATTTTAGAGCCTTATATTTTACCCCTATTCTTAGAGCCTTATTTTAGAGCCTTATATTTTACCCCTATTCTTAGAGCCTTATTTTAGAGCCTTATATTTTACCCCTATTCTTAGAGCCTTATTTTAGAGCCTTATATTATACCCCTATTCTTAGAGCCTTATTTTAGAGCCTTATATTATACCCCTATTCTTAGAGCCTTATTCTCGTGGTAAGAATTTTAGAGATAATGTCTTCTCTCAAATTATTCTCTCACTTTTTCATATTTTTCTCACTGTCTCTTGAGTCTTTTTCTTCATTTCTCCTAAAGTTTTAACGATGATGGAGGTGGGTGAGAGGGAGAGAGAAGGAGGATTAGTTAAGTGAGAGGGAGAGAGAAGGAGGATTAGTTAAGTGAGAGGGAGAGAGAAGGAGGATTAGTTAAGTGAGAGGGAGAGAGAAGGAGGATTAGTTAAGTGAGAGGGAGAGAGAAGGAGGATTAGTTAAGTGAGAGGGAGAGAGAAGGAGGATTAGTTAAGTGAGAGGGTGAGAGAAGGAGGATTAGTTAAGTGAGAGGGAGAGAGAAGGAGGATTAGTTAAGTGAGAGGGAGAGAGAAGGAGGATTAGTTAAGTGAGAGGGAGAGAGAAGGAGGATTAGTTAAGTGAGAGGGTGAGAGAAGGAGGATTAGTTAAGTGAGAGGGAGAGAGAAGGAGGATTAGTTAAGTGAGAGGGAGAGAGAAGGAGGATTAGTTAAGTGAGAGGGAGAGAGAAGGAGGATTAGTTAAGTGAGAGGGTGAGAGAAGGAGGATTAGTTAAGTGAGAGGGAGAGAGAAGGAGGATTAGTTAAGTGAGAGGGAGAGAGAAGGAGGATTAGTTAAGTGAGAGGGAGAGAGAAGGAGGATTAGTTAAGTGAGAGGGAGAGAGAAGGAGGATTAGTTAAGTGAGAGGGTGAGAGAAGGAGGATTAGTTAAGTGAGAGGGAGAGAGAAGGAGGATTAGTTAAGTGAGAGGGAGAGAGAAGGAGGATTAGTTAAGTGAGAGGGAGAGAGAAGGAGGATTAGTTAAGTGAGAGGGTGAGAGAAGGAGGATTAGTTAAGTGAGAGGGAGAGAGAAGGAGGATTAGTTAAGTGGAGAGGGAGAGAGAAGGAGGATTAGTTAAGGAGAGGGAGGAGAAGGAGGATTAGTTAAGGAGAGGGGAGAGAGAAGGAGGATTAGTTAAGGAGAGGGAGAGAGAAGGAGATTAGTTAAGGAGAAGGAGAGAAGGAGGATTAGTTAAGTGAGAGGGAGAGAGAAGGAGGATTAGTTAAAGGAGAGGAGAGAGAAGGAGGATTAGTTAAGTGAGAGGGAGAGAGAAGGAGGATTAGTTAAGTGAGAGGGAGAGAGAAGGAGGATTAGTTAAGTGAGAAGGAGAGAGAAGGAGGATTAGTTAAGTGAGAGGGAGAGAGAGTGGGGAAGGAATAGTTAATGAGTAGAATGAGAGGGAAAAATGGCTGGAGGAATGAAAGGGAAAGGGTGGTAGAAGGGAAGGAAAGGATGGGTGAAGGGGAAGGATAGGAGAGGAGGGTGAAGGGGAAGGATAGGAGAGGAAGGGATGGTAAAGGAAAGGAGGAAAGAGGATGTTGAAGAAAACTAAGGAAGGGGTGGGAAGGTGGGACATGAGGGAAAGGGAAAGAGAGGGGGAAGAGAAGGGAAGGAGGGTTGGAAAGAAGGGGATGACTCGTGGATGGATACAGCAGTTAATGGATGTGTTAAGTGTACTTATTTAGTTAAGGCTAATATGGCCGGCCTGGTGCTCCTAAGGATGGGAGGAGGGGAGGGGATGAGGAGGGGAGGGAGGGGAGGGGGAGGAGGAGGGGAGGAGGAGGAGGGGAGGGGAGGAGGGGAGGAGGGGTGAAGGAGAGGGGAGGGAGGAGGGAGGGGAGGGGAGGGAGGAGGGAGGAGGGGAGGGAGGAGGAGTGGGAGGGGAGGAGTAGGGGAGGAGGGGAGGGGAGGGGAAGGGAGAGGAGGCGGGAGGAGGGAGAGAGGGAGGAGGGAGGAGGTGAAGGAGGAGGTTGTGAGGGGGGGGAAAAGAAGAAGAGAGAAGAGAGGAGAGAAGAGGAGAATAAGAGGAGGAAAGAGGGGAGGAGAGGTTGTTGTAAGAAGGGGGGGAGAAAGAGAGGTGAGACACGTAAGTAAGGGAAACGTTGGGATAAGGGAGGAGGAAGATAATGAGGAGGAGGAGGAGGAGAAGACAGTGTTAGCTGAGTAAGTTAGCTTATTGACGGTGTTAGCGTTGGGCCATGCTTCCAGTCATGATTCGCTAAATATTTTACTGTTTAGGAATATATCTACATACGAGCTTTTTTCTTTTCCCTCCTCTCTCCCCTTCTCTCCCTCCCTCCTCCCCCTCCCCTTCTCTCCTCCCTCCCTCCCTCCTTCCCTTCCCCGTCCTCCCCCTCCTCCCTCTTGCCTCTTCTCCCTCTCTCCTTCCCTCCTCCCTCCCTCCTTTCTTCCTTTGTTCCACTTCCTCTGTCCCTCGAGAATTATGTTTTACCTTCAGATGTCTAAGTCTTTATCTCTCTCTCTCTCTCTCTCTCATAAAGGAAGGCCAATTTAGGTATTACACTCATGCGGTTATACCAAATTGACGGGAGATGGACCTGACAGATGACCTATTGACAGGAAATGACATCCAGATTAGACAGGGAGAGTAAATTGTGAAAAATGACAGACCAACACACACACACACACACACACACACACACAGAAGGAGGGGCGTGTGCACCACCCATCATTGTCTCGTCCCCAGCCCCTCTTAAGCCAGTGTCTATTCATTACAAGTTGGTGTATGTGTCGTCTGAGTGGCTGTGTCGTCTGAGTGGCTGTGTCGTCTGAGTGGCTGAGTGGCTGAGTGGTTTCTGTAGGTACCATCCCTCATCCCTCATTGGCTCACTAGAACCTTCCTCACCACCTAAGACAAGAGGTTCTTTTCTAATAGTCATTTTGAGTGACAGCGTTCACCATTACAGTCATTAGTGCGTGTGTGTGTGTGTGTGTGTGTGTGTGTGTGTGTGTGTGTGTGTGTGTGTGTGTGTGTGTGTGTGTGTGTGTGTGTGTGTGTGTGTGTGTGTGTGTGTGTGTGTGTATGTGTGTGTATGTGTGTGTGTGTGTGTGTATGTGTGTGTGTGTGTGTGTGTGTGTGTGTGTGTGTGTGTGTGTGGGTGTGGGTGTGTGTGTGTGTGTATGTGTGTGTGTGTGTGTGTGTGTGTGTGTGTGTGTGTTGGGGATTACAGCTTAATTCAATCAATCATTTGTTATGTGAACGAGGGAAGAAGAAGAGGAAGGGAGGAGGAGAGGGAGGGAGAAGAGAAGGGGAAGAGAGGAAGAAAAGAGGGGAGATTGGGAAAGGGGGAGGAGGAGAGGAAGAGAGGAAGGAAAAGAAGAGGTGGAGGAGAAAGGAAGAGAAAGAGATGAACGTAAGAATGACTAATAAAGCTGCTAATGAAGAGGAGGAGAATATGAACGAGGAATTACGTAGGGTTGAGAAGTTGGCAAAGAGAACTGAAAAGAGAATGGAGTGGAAAGAAACTAAGAGACAGAGAAAGAGAGGGAGAAGGAGGAGAAGGAGAACAAAGAAAGAAGCAGCAATAATAATAATAATAATAATAATAATAATAATAATAATAATAATAATAATAATAATAATAATAATAATAATAACAATAATAACATTTAAATAAACACAGGTAAAAACTCTTAAAAAAATAATAAATAAAATCAATAGAAAAAAATGGAAGCAAAAAAAATAAAAATATACAAAAACTTCTTCAAATCTCGAGGAAAAAAATGGGAGGGAGAATGGGGGGAGTGAGGAATGGATAAAGGAGGAGTGGAAAAGAAGAAAGAGACTAAAAACGGTAGAGGAGAGAAGAGGAGAGGAGAGGGAGGGAAAGGAGGAGAGAGGGCGAGTAGGGGCGAGTGGGCGAGCGAGCGAACATAGGGACGGTACCAGATTAGTATTCGACTCCCAAATAGAATGTGTTTCCTGACCTGCCACGGGATCCACTGAATGGCTCCAAGGATCACCACAGACTGTAACGTTATAAAAGGCTCTCACAGATATCTTCATTCTGTGTCCGGCCTTCTGACTGTCGCGCCAAACTCTTGAGAAATAATGTTGTCTTAGGGGTTTTTTTTTTCCTCCTTGGGGGAAATAATGTAAAGCGGGAATTTTTTAGGGGGAAAGAATAATAATGCCTTGAGTATTTTATTTTTTTTTATTTTTACTGAGATAGAGAGAGAGAGAGAGAGAGAGAGAGGGGTCTAGCATTATTGTGTTTTTCCCCTGGAGATGACTGTGAAGAGCCTATTCCCTAGGTCAAGAACCTGAACTTATGGAGGAAACCTGACTCTCTCTCTCTCTCTCTCTCTCTCTCTCTCTCTCTCTATCTATCTATCTGCTATCTATCTATCTATCTATCTATCTATCTATCTATCTATCTATCTATTTTCTTAATACGACTTACTTCACCTGCATCATATGTGAATCAGAGGGTCGGAAAATTTTGCTTCAGTATAAGGTCTCTGAGACTCTTTGGTGACATCTTTGAGGTCATTATGAGATACAATATGACGTCACTACAAGATTATTTGAGGTCATGAATGGGTGAGTCATGAATGAGGTCAACAGAGTATGATGAAGAAAGTCATGAGATGCTGATTACAGAAGCTTTGAGGTCACGTGACATAACCATTACAGGGGAGGAGGCGTAGTTTGGCTCTGAAGACCCGGTGTAATTAGAGGTCATCAAAGGTCATCATATGTGGAAAAAATGACGTCATAAAGAAAAATCATGACGCCACTCAGGTCGTCTCGGATTATTAGTAGGATTAAGTTATCGGGTTAATTAAGAAGTTAGTTAGAGAGATAACTTATGAAAAATCGAGATGTATTAAGTCATTTGTGGTCATCAGAAGGACATTAGGTTATATGAGGTCATGAGGTGATGAGAGGGGGGGGGAGGTGTTGTAGTCGTTACTGTTGGCTTTGTCAGTCATCCATCAGTCATCCAACTATCTCTCTCTCTCTCTCTTTGCCTCTTATCTTCCTTCCTTTCCATTGTTCCTTTCCTCTTTCCATCTCCCTCACCTCGTCTACATTCCTTCTCTCGCCTTTCACCATCTTTCTCTCTCTCCTTCCTATTCCCTCTCCCTCTCCTGTGCTCTTCCTTTTTCTGTCCTTTTCTCACCACCTTTCCTCTCTCTCTCTCTCCTCTACTTAAATTTTTCCTCTCCTTCTCCACCCACTATCTCCTCTCCCTCTTGCCTCCCACACTCCCCTCCCTCACCTGTCGTGCTGGCTGTGTTATGGGCAGGTAACACGCAGGTCGACCCAGTATATAAGTGGGTCGGGGAAACATTTCGACCTGTACCACATTTATAAATATTTCTTCTCTGGTGTTAGCTGTGAATTTTGTTAACTGTTGGTGTTGGTGTTGTTAGCTGCTGGTGGTGTTGTTAACTGCTGTTGGTGTTTTTAGCTGCTGGTGTTGTTGTTAGCTGCTGGTGTTGTTGATAACTGTCGGTGTTGTTAGCGATGGTGACTTTTGTTAACTGTTGGTGTTGTAATTGGTGTTGATACTTTTGTTAACTGTTGATGTTGGTGTTGTTAGCTGCTGGTGTTGTTCTTAGCTGTTGGTGTTGTAATTAGTGCTGATACTTTTGTTAACTGTTGGTGTTGGTGTTGTTCTTACCTGTTGTTAACTAAATGGGTTTGGTCCACATATTGTCTTGTATTTTCAAACCAATTTGTAAAGAGACAGAGCTAGCAAGAACGAAAGACGGAGATGGAGAGAACGAAAGACAGAGATGGAGGGAACGAAAGACAGAGCTAGCAAGAACGAAGGAGAGATAGCGAGAACGAAAGAGAGAGCTAGCAAGAACGAAAGACAGAGCTAGCGAGAACGAAAGACGGAGATGGAGAGAACGAAAGACAGAGCTAGCAAGAACGAAGGAGAGATAGCGAGAACGAAAGAGAGAGCTAGCAAGAACGAAAGACAGAGCTAGCGAGAACGAAAGACGGAGATGGAGAGAACGAAAGACAGAGCTAGTGCGAACGAAGGAGAGATAGCGGAGAACGAAAGAGAGAGCCAGTGGCAACGAAAAAAGACAGAGCTAGCGAGAACGAAAGACGGAGATGGAGAGAACGAAAGTGACGGAGATGGAGAGAACGAAAGACAGAGCTAGCAAGAACGAAGGAGAGATAGCGAGAACGAAAGAGAGAGCTAGTAGCAGAAAGACAGAGCTAGCGAGAACGAAAGACAGAGCTAGCGAGGAACGAAAGACGGAGATGGAGAGAACGAAAGACAGCTAACAAGAACGAAGGAGATAGCGAGAACGAAAGAGAGAGCTTAGCAAGAACGAAAGACAGAGCTAAGGCGAGAACGAAGATGGAGATGGAGAGAACGAAAGACAGAGCTAGCAAAGAACGGAAGGAGAGATAGCGAGAACGAAAGACAGAGCTAGTAAAGAACGAAAGACAGAGCAAGCGAGAACGAAAGATGAGATGGAGAGAACGAAAGATGGATGGAGAGAACGAAGGAGAGATAGCGAGAACGAAAAGACGGAGATGGAGAGAACGAGCGATGGAGCTTAGCGAGAACGAAAGACAGAGTTAAAGGAGAACGAAAGACGGAGATGGAGAGAACGAAAGACGGAGATGGAGAGAACGAAGGAGAGATAGCGAGAACGAAAGACAGAGATGGAGGAACGGAAGACGGAGATGGAGAGAACGAAGGAGAGATAGCGAGAACGAAAGACGGAGATGGAGGGAACGAAAGACGGAGCTTAGCGGAGAACGAAAGATTGAGATGGAGAGAACGAAAGTTATTTGAGATGGAGAGAACGAAGGAGAGATAGCGAGAACGAAAGACGGAGATGGAGGGAAACGAAAGACGGAGATGGAGAGAACGAAAGACGGAGAAAGACGGAGATGGAGAGAACGAAAAGACGGAGATGGAGAACGAAAGACGGAGCTAGCAAGAACGAAAGACGGAGATGGAGAGAACGAAAGACAGAGCTAGCAAGAACGAAAGACGGAGCTAGCGAGAACGAAAGACGGAGATGGAGAGAACGAAAGACGGAGCTAGCGAGAACGAAAGACGGAGATGGAGAGAACGAAAGACGGAGATGGAGAGAACGAAACACAGCGCTAACGAGAACGAAAAAGAGGGTTTGACGTTTTCTCTACACCACCTCAATATTTTCCAGGATAAGACACTCGTAAAGGAGGCTACAACGCCAGACGAACCTTCGCTCGCTTTAATCTCTCGGTGGCGTTCTTTTTTCTTTCTTTTTCTCTTTGTTGTTATGAGCAGTTGTTAGTGTACTCAGCTTAACTTCAGTAACTCTCTCAGCTTAACTTCAGTAACTCTCTCAGCTCACACCAACACCTCCCTCAGCCTTATCTGCTTCTCCCAGCCCCCGTCTTAATCTCTCAGGGTTAAATGTTACTCATGTTGGTCACTGCTCGAGTCTCTGTCTCTCTCTCTCTCTCTCTCTCTCTCTCTCTCTACAAGGAACGTTTATTGTGGCTCACTACAATACTAGACACGTTCATTTAGCATCAGTTAGGTTACAGAATTAACATGGAGATTCCCATATGGATCCGAGCCATAGTTATGTCCCAGCGCCTTATATCGTCTCCTAGCGCCTTGCATTGTCTCCCAGCGCCTGGCATTGTCTCCCAGCATATTTGGTCATCTCTCAGCGCCTTTCGTCGTCTCCTATTGGAATTCATTGTCTCCTAGACCCTTTCATCGTCTCTGAGGGTCTTTGAACGTCTCCAGCAGCCAGGAGGGTTTTCTGTCATATGAAACTCTGGTCATTGCAACTTTTTCCGCCTGTGTCGACTTTAGCAGCGCTCCTGTGTTTTCTCTCTTCTGGCTTGAGGCACTTGTAAAAACACACACACACACACACACAAACACACACACACACACACACACACACACACACAAACACACACACACACACACACACACACACACACACGAATTTTCTTTTCAAGTTTCTCATACTATAAAGATTCATTCCTTCTTGGTTATTCCTTCTCTTCATTCATTTCTCTCTTCACCAATCTCTTCTTCCCGTCTGTCTTATTCTTACTTCCTTCCTTCCTTCCTTTCTTCCTTCCTTCCTCCACTTTCCTTCTCCTTACTCCGTCTCCCCACTCCTTCCTCGGTTTTATCTATTATTATTATTATTATTATTATTATTATTATTATTATTATTATTATTATTATTATTATTATTATTATTATTATTATTATTATTATTATTATTATTATTATTATTATTATTATTATTATTATTATTATTATTATTATTATCTATTATTATTATTATTATTATTATTATTATTATTATTATTATTATTATTATTATTATTATTATTATTATTATTATTATTATTATTATTATTATTATTGTTGTTGTTGTTTTTGTTGTTGTTTTTATACATCCTTTCTATTGCAATTGGTATATATTCTAGTCTCGTATATTCAAATGGCTGCATTTTATATATATACACACACATGTTGGTGTATATTTCACAACACTCCACTGGTAGATGATACAACACCGGCAAATTAATACTGGTAATATTATTTAGTGGGATGCCACTCGCACATAAAACTGCTGTTGCAACACATCACTCACCCTTTGTTGCAAGAGTTTCAATAATATGTTCAAATTAAAAAGTTACGTGTGTTCATATATTTATAATCTTATATAAATATTCCTCCAGCTCAGGAATACAATCTTTTTCATCAAAGGTTTTATAATACAATGTAATAATAAAGTGTAAAGAATGCTATACCACACAGAGAATCTAGTTATAACGCTTCTGGCAAAACAAACGTTGGTGGAAAATTATTACGTTTCTATAAAAGTTAAACGTATCTAGATATTTTAAACGTTTGTGAGGAACGAGAGAGAAGAAGCCACTGACGAATATAGAAGAAACCCAGGTGACCCACTACAGGTGTTTGTGTCACTAATTAAAAAAACAATAACCAGTAAAAATTCTCCTCTCACCTGTACGGGAAAGAACCAATTTAGTCAATAAAACACCTGAGAATATGACGTAACTCAGGTGACTTAAATGGAAAATTGTTAGCAGGTTTAAACACACGCATATACACATTCATACATACACATATACACACAGCCATACATAAATACACATAATTATATACACACACACACACACACACACACACACACACACACACACCCTGGCTGAGCTGTCACGTTTAATTTGATTGTAAGGGTCACTGGGAGAGCATATCACTTCACTGTTGCCTCGTTACTGGCATTGTTTCCCTCGTTAGTTCGTTTTCTCTCATAACCTAACCTAACCTAACCTAACCTAACCTAACCTAACCTAATCTAACCTAACCTAACCTAACCTAACCTAACCTAACCTAACCATCACTCAGGTAAACTCAGGTGTGTTTTATTAATTATTCCGAATGTTTATTAATTACTGTATTATGATAAAAGTAATTGTAATTGATTAATGTTAATTATGCTTAAGGTTTGTTATTTATTTACTCATTAGTATTTTTATTTTGTTATTTATGGGTTATTGAATAGTTATTGATATTTATTTTAGTGTTTCTTTTATGGAATTTGTTAAACACTCATCGTATTTTAACACACACACACACACACACACACACACACACACACACACACACACACACACACACACAGACACACACAGACACACACACACACACACACACACAGACACACACAGACACACACACAGACACACACACACACACACACCACACACACACACACACACACACACACACACAGACACACACACACACACACACACACACACACACGCCAGCTGCTGTTACTACGACCAGTAGTGACAGTGAGGCTAACACGAGTCTCTCTCTCTTAATTAAGGCCATCTTTTACTGTCATTCTCTCTCTTTCTCTCACTCTCTCTCTCTATCTCGTTCTGTATATGTCTCTCCTGCTCTGTATCTCTCTCTCTCTTTCTCCCCTCTCTTTCTCTCTCTCTGTATCAATTCTCTCTCTCTCTCTCTCTCTCACCACCAGCAGCAGACCCACACCCGGTGCAGAAAGTCACACGGTATCTCCCCGGCGTGAGGTACTGAATACTGCCTCACCTCACGCCACGCTGCCTCCCGGTACATCTCTCACACTACCTGGTCACCGGTCTAACGAATCCCAGTACCTTGTGCGTCACCAGCCCTTGTCTAGTCCCAGTTCGTGTGGGTCCCAGTCTTAATCGGTTTGAATTCAGAAACGAAGAAACATATATCTTACGTAAATGTACACACACACACACACACACACACACACACACACACACACACAACCACTCACTTCGTCACACACATATCCAAATCACTTGTCGAGTTTGAATCACATGGGAATAAATTTATCTGCTCGGATAATTCAATAGAAAAAAATGCAGGATGACGGTGTTGAAATTTCCCTTTATTCCCTTCCGAGCGAGAGGAAGAGCGATATCGTTAGCCAGGCGATCATTGGCCCCATTATATCACCTCACTCCCTTTCAACCTTCCCCATTAGTCACGTCTCGCCTCTCTCTCTCTCTCTCTCTCTCTCTCTCTCTCTCTCTCTCTCTCTCTCTAATAGTAAAAAAGTCAATGTATCGTTGTATGTAACGTGTACGAGGTGCGGTGGTCGAGTGGATACAAGGTTTGGATCTCGTCCTAAGGTCTCTGGTTCTCGCCCAAGGCGCCCTCGGTCCACCCAACTAACTTTTACACAGTCGAGGAAAGTAAAGGCGGCGGTCGATTGCAATGAGGGCAACGCGTTCTCCTTCTCTGCGGGAGGTCTAGTGTATGTATGTATGTATGTATGTATGTATGTATGTATGTATGTATGTATGTATGTATGTATGTATGTATGTATGTATGTATCAAATAACTAAGTTTTTGCTCAAGGATATATTTCAAGAACTGTAAATGGAGAGGTTATACATGAAGGCCATACAGGCCATAAGTGGAGGCCATACGTGGAGGCCAAAAAACAGACTTTACCATGCAGGACTAACATGGACACAACACCTGTACCTCATACAAACAGGTGACACTGTATTAAGAGAACACAGATGTTTATTATGACGAAACTTTCTTACCAGACCTCCACACAACACGTTGAGAACAGCCTCTTGTTAATGTTGTACACAGACACACACACACACACACACACACACACACACACACACACAATTATCCCGTAATGTAAGACCTATAAACGACTGAACCTCTACAGAACTGCATTTTTGAAGCTCTTCTGCTGGAGGCGTAGAAGGAGGAGCAGCAGGGGTGGAGGTCCTAAACATCCACCTAAATACAGTCCCTCAGCCAGAGTTGTATATGAGTATTAAGAGTTTTTGGTTATCTTAAAAAAAATTAAGAGGAAAGATGTAAAAAGTTTAATATTAGTTCAATGACTCGAGCCAGACGTGTTAACTGTGCAGGTCACGTGTAGCTCCTGTAACACGTCCAGACATGTTTAGTTCCTGGGAGAGGTGGTGGAGGAGGTGGGGAGAAGGAGGTGGGGAGGTGAGGATGAGGTGGAGAGGTGGTGGAGGAGGGTGGGGAGAAGGAGGGGAGAGGAGGATGAGGTGGAGGAGGGTGGTGGGAGGAGGAGGTGGGGAGAAGGAGGGGAGGAGGATGAGGTGGGAGAGGTGGTGGAGAGGTGGTGGAGGAGGAGGTGGGGAGAAGGAGGTGGGGAGAAGAGGTGGAGAGGAGGTGGGGAGGTGGTGGAGGAGGTGGGGAGGTAGGGAGAGGAGGTGGGGAGGTAGGGGAGAGGAGGTGGGGAGGTTAGGGAGGGAGATGAGCAGGAGGTGGTGTGGTGGGGGAGAGGAGGAGGAAAGAAGGAGGGGGGAGAATGAGGAGGAATCGGTGGGAACATGAAGTGGAGAAGGGGGAGGTGAGGGGAAAAAGGTTGGGAGGGA
Source organism: Homarus americanus (assembly GCF_018991925.1). NCBI lineage: Eukaryota > Metazoa > Arthropoda > Malacostraca > Decapoda > Nephropidae > Homarus > Homarus americanus. The sequence goes on from NW_024715228.1 coordinate 9,484,906, forward strand.
AGCAGGAGGGAAAGAGAAGAAGGAGGAGAAGGAGAGAAGGAGGAAGGGAGAAGGAGGAGGAGGAACCGGACCAAAAGGGTTATCACCTGCTCGGACACTTCAGAAATATCTACACCTTTACCAATTACAGAAAACCTCTCCGAAATTATCTCTATCTTAAACGGAAACTTCAGTGAGGTTTTTGCCTGCTGGTGGTCCTGGTCGACTGCCTGCTGGGGGAGTTGGTGGGTCGTGGGGTGCTGGTATGTCCTCCTCTGTGTCGTAACTTCTACCTGCCGCTTCCTCTGACTGTGTGTGTGTGTGTGTGTGTGTGTGTGTGTGTGTGTGTGTGGTTCTGTCTCTCTCTACCTCCCTGTGTGTGTAGAATTGTCTCTCTCACCTCCCTGTGTAGGTGTGTCTCTCACCTCTCAGGTGTGATGCAGCTGGCGTAGCGGCTGCCAACACCGTGTCCAGCCAGCTGTTCGCGTATCAGTTGAACATTTCCCACCTGTTTTCTATAACTAACTGACAGGTGCATTTGGAGTGCCATTAAGAGTTGAGTGGCACTTGGCACTTGGCACTGGTAACGGCGCTATTGCTGCTTCACCATCGTTACTCAAGACTAAAAAGAAGGAGAGGGGGGGAGGGGAGAGGGGAAGGTAGAGGAGGGGGAGGCAGAAGAAGAGAGGGAGGAGGAGGGGAGGGGTAGAGAGGGGTAGGTAGAGGGGGAGGGTAGAGAGGGGAGGTAGGGGAAGAGAGGAGGAGAGGGGGGGTGTAGAGAGGGGGAGGAAGAGGGGAGGAGAGGGGTGTAGAGAGGGGGGTAGAAGAAGAGAGGAGGAGAGGGGTAGGTAGAGAGGGGAGGTAGAAGAAGAGAGGAGGAGAGGGGGCAGGTAGAGAAGAGGAGGAGAGGAGGAAGTGGAAGAAGGGAAGGAGGGTACTAGAAGAGGAGGGGAAGGAGGGGAGGAAGAGGAGGAGCAAAGAGTCAAGAGATGAGGAAGAAGAGGAGAGGAAGAGAGGAAGAGAAGAGAAGAGAAGAGAAGAGTAGAGAAGGAGGAGGAAAGAGTCGTAAAGAGACAGAGGAAGAAGAGGAGTAAGAGGAGGAAGAGAAGAGAAGAGGAAGAGAAGGAGAAGAGGAGGAAAGAGTCGTGGAAGAGATGAGGAAGAAGAGGAGTAAGAGAGGAAGGAAGAGAAGAGAAGAGAAGAGAAGAGAAGAGAAGAGAAGAGGAGTGAAAGAGTCGTAAGAGATGAGGAAGAAGAGGAGTAAGAGAGGAAGAGAAGAGAAGAGAAGAGAAGAGAAGAGAAGAGAAGAGAAAGAGTTCGTAAGAGATGAGGAGGAAGTAGAGTAAGAGAAGAGAAGAGAAGAGAAGAGAAGAGAGAAGCGGAGTAAGTAGAGTAAGAGAAGAGAAGAGAAGAGAAGAGAAGAGAAGGAGGTAGAGGAGTGTAGTTGTAATTATGACTCGCGTTCTCCTATTTACTAGAGTTTTGTCCAGCTGACCGATGACTCTTTTCACGGTCTGTCTTTCCTCAGTGAGTCGTGGTCTATTGTCCGGTCAATATGTCCTTACTTGACTAATGTATTTTGTATTTTATCTAATTGTTTATTTGTTTACTTGATTTATTAACAGTGTGTATACGTTGCATGGGGTTGATTTTTGGTCTCTATCTATCTATCTATCTATCTATCTATCTACAGTATCTATCTATCTATCAAATAAAGACTCGCTGGCACCCTCACTCCCCAGCTGGCGGGAGGCGGGGCTAAGGTGCATGACGTCATCAGGAAAACAATGGCGACAGGTGTGAAGGACAGGTAATGAGGAACAGGAGTGGGCCCTATGGGTGCGTTGGGGCGGGGCTTATGGTAACTCTGGCGGCGTATATCTCCTGAGTGCGTTAAAGTTGAGGTGTCTGTTGCATACTTATCGGAGGAAATGCCTTTTAAAGAGTCACACGAGGTAGTGGTGGTGGTAGGAAGGTTTATTGAAGCCATGAAGATCACGTTTGAAGGTTATAGAGTTTGCTAGTAGGAGTCTTGACTAGGTGATCCTCAGGGCTAGTCTGAAGGCTCTACACGTTAACCATTTACTGACCTAAGAGTCTTAACTAGGTGATCCTTAGGGCTAGTCTGAAGGCTCTACACGTTAACCATTTACTGACCTAAGAGTCTTAACTATAGGAGATCTTCTGGTAAAAAGTTTGAAGAAATTAGATTAAATGTTTTTAATGGAGAATTTTAATAAGAAGACCATCGGGAGACTCAAGGCTAAATATACGATCGAATAAAAAAACATAACTACATCAACAAAGCCAAATTTAAACACTCTATAACCTAACCTAACCTAACCTAACCTAACCTAACCTAACCTAACCTAACCTAACCTAACCTAACCAGTAACTAAGAGATTGTTCACTATAGATCTTTGGTGGATGACAATAAGCTCAGATGCTCGCTTATTTTTCCTCTCTCGCATCCCTCGGTCAGGCGACTAGATCCTGGGTGCTTGCCAAAAGGGAGTTACTGTAAGGGTAAAAGTTTGGAACATGCGTGGATCTTCTTTACGACTATTGGCCCCTTGTACTGAAAAGCCCTTAATTGATGGTTACTATATATAGAGCCTTTTGGGGGGGTTACTGAGAGAGAGAGAGAGAGAGAGAGAGAGACAGAGAGACAGAGAGATAAGATAAATAATCACAAATAAATTCCACTTGATTAGAGAGACGAGTTTTTTCTATTCTTATTGGGAATATTTTTTTATTTTTTTATCGTTATTATTTTTATTTTTATCCGTATCTCATTTATCACATTATGGTGTTTTTGTTTTGTTATATTATTTCTTTCTTCTTCTCCGTGACTTTCCTTCCTCCTCTTTTCTCCTCCAGCCACTAACTCAGGGTTTTATTACTTACTCTGTCTTTTGCTTCTCATTCCTCCTCCTCCTCCTTCTTCTCTTCCTCTTCTTCCTCCTCTTCCTCCTCCTTCTCTTCCTCTTCTTCCTCCTCTTCCTTCTCCTTCTCTTCTTCTTCTTCCTCCTCCTTCTCTTCCTCCTTTTCCTCCTCCTTGTCTTCTTCCTCCTCCTTCTCTTCCTCCTTTTCCTCCTCCTTGACTTCTTCCTCCTCCTTTCCTCCTCTTCTTCCTCCGCTTCTTCCTTCTCCTCCTCTTCCTACTTTGCTCACCCTCAGAGTTCAGTCAATATATTTTTTGTCGTTCTGCTGCTCTCTCGCTACCACCATTACCTTCACCATCATCACTATCTCCACCACCATTACCTTCACCATCATCACTATCTCCACCACCATTACCTTCACCATCATCACTATCTCCACCACCATTACCTTCACCATCATCACTATCTCCACCACCATTACCTTCACCATGTCACTATCTTACCACCATTACCTTCACCACCATTACTATCTCCTACACCATACCTTCACCACCATTACTATCTCCACCACCATGCCTTCACCATCATCACTATCTCCACCACCATTACCTTCACCATCATCCACTATCTCCCACCACCATTACCTTCACCATCATCACTATCTCCACCACCATTACGCTTCACCACCGTACTATCTCACCACCATTACCTTCACCACCATTACTATCTCCACCACCATTACCTTCACCATCATCACTAATCTCCACCACCATGCCTTCACCATCATCACTAGCTCCCACCACCGTGCCTTCATCATCATCACTAACCTCCACCACCACTTCACCACCATCACCACCACTTCACCACCATCACCACCACTTTACCACCCTCACCACCACTTCAACACCATCACCACCACTTCACCACCACCCTCACCACCCTTCACCACCATCACCACCACTTCACCATCACCACCACTTCACCATCTACCACTTCACCACCATCACCACCACTTCACCACCATCATACCCTTCACCACCATCACCACCACTTCACCACCATCACCACCACTTCAACACCACCACCACCACTTCACCACCATCACCACCACTTCACCACCATCACCACCACTTCACCACCACTTCACCCAACTTCAGGTTGTCCAGTTTAAACTTAGCTGCCAGGCCCAAACGACTCACTTCTTATTGTGTTGCCCCGAGCACCAGGGCCAGGGCCAGGGCCAGGGCCAGAGCAAGGGCCAGGTCCTTCTTGTGCTGACAACAGGACGGTAGTGAGTCTTTTTCTCTGTCTGTCTGCCTGTCTGTCTGTCTGTCTCTCTCTCTCTGTCTAGATTCGCGTGTTTCTTTCCTTGGCTGTGTGTGTATGTGTAAGTGTGTGTATGTGTAAGTGTGTGTGTGTGTATGTGTGTGTGTGTATACCTGTATGTGTGTGTGTGTGTGTCTGAGTGTGTGTGTGTGTGTGTGTGTGTGTGTGTGTGTCAATAAATAATAATGACAATCAATAATGTGTGTGTTAGTAATTCTCTATTAAAAGTGATGTTAATTTTAAAAGTAATGTCTAGAAATTCATATTAATCTTTCCCCATTCAGATAAAATCATTCATAACATCCGCTACAAGTGAGAGAGAGAGAGGACAGACACCCATCCCTAAATAAATAAGTGACTATAGGTAGAGTAATAGTAGTAGTAGTAGTAGTAAAAGTAGTAGTAGTAGTAGATGATAGCAACCGGAATAATAACAACACAAGCAGAAACGGCAGCAACAGTAACACCAATGGCAACAGTGTAAGGGAGAGTCTCATATGATTTAGGGCTAGACAGGAGGAACCACACACACACGACCTAATAAGTGGCATACATCACCCGCAGGTGTTCGTCAGGAGGGAGGAAGGGACCCATCTCCACCAGGCAAAGAGTAGGGTGGTGGCGAGGGAGTGTGGCTATGATGGTGATGATGTGGTAATAGTGGTGGTGGTGGTGATGAGCTGGGATGGTGGTAGTGTGGAGGTGATGAAAGGTTGGGGTGCTTGGTAGTGGTAGTGTTAGTGATGATGGTGGTAGTAGTGGTAGTGGCGGAGGTGGTGGTGGTGATGAGCTGGAATGGTGGTAGTGTGGAGGTGATGAAGGGTTGGGGTGCTTGGTAGTGGTAGTGTTGGTGTTGATGGTGGTAGTAGTGGTAGTGGCGGAGGTGGTGGTGGTGATGAGCTGGGATACTGGTAGTGTTGGTGTTGATGGTGGTAGTAGTGGTAGTGGCGGAGGTGGTGGTGGTGATGAGCTGGGATACTGGTAGTGTTGGTGGTGATAATGAACCAACGATACAGGTACAATAACACAACGAATCAACAGTACAGAAGACTACTGCAATATAACGAACACATAAGACACAAGAACGATAACTTAGTGAGGTCTCGGTGCAATATCGTAGATGGTTGGGGGTACTAAAGCAAATATACATAGACTGGGGAACACCACAACGCCTCGAGTATTACCTTCAACGTCTCGAGTATTACCTTCAACGTCTCGAGTATTACCTTCAACGTTTCGAGTATTACCTTCAACGTCTCGAGTATTACCTTCAACGTCTCGAGTATTACCTTCAACATCTCGAGTATTACCTTCAACGTCTTTAGTATTACCTTCAACGTCTCGAGTATTACCTTCAACGTCTCGAGTATTACCTTCAACGCCTCGAGTATTACCTTCAACGTCTCGAGTATTACCTTCAACATCTCGAGTATTAGCAAGGTTACTTTACTCTCACTTGTAAGAGGTGAAGTCGAGAAGGTTCAAGAAAGAATTGAACTTTTATGACGACGAAGAGTTGGTCGTGTGTGTGTGTGTGTGTGTGTGTGTGTGTGTGTGCGTGTGTGTGTGTGTGTGTGTGTGTACTTTTAAGCACATTAACCCTGACCTCTCCACCATTAACCATGACCTCCATCACTCACCCCGGCCTCCATTATCAACACTCTCCCACCTCCAACCTCCCGGCCTCACGGTCAGCTGGAGGCCTCTTGACACACTCCTTCTCACCCTGCTAGAAGAGATAAGACAATTTATGCATCGGGATTATCGAAAGTTGCTACGACACTCAACTGGGATCACCTGATGATTATACACCTCAGATTATTTCACCTGATGATTGAACACCCTGACTTTTCCTTACGGGGGAGGGTAGGGTAGGGTAGGGTAGGGTAGGGTAGGGTAGGGTAGGGTGCCTAACCTTCACGTAATCTCTTAACTATTCTTAAGAAATTTACCGTCGTTTATCCAGGGTTTAAATCTTTTTTTATGATATTTTGATTTTCGTTGTATTTTATCAGACAGAGCGAGAGAGAGCAGGAATATCTATAAGAACTTTTGCCTTATCATCCTTCAAGTCATTCCAGAAGTATATGAGACTAAAAAAGATTATAATGAAAAAAATATTTACAGATATTCTTATACACACTCCTCCGCCACCACACTCCTCCCGCCACCACTCCTCCCTCCACCACCTCCTCCCTCCACCACACCTCCTCCCTCCACCACCTCCTCCCTCCCACCACCTCCTCCCTCCCTACCTCCTCCTCCACCACTCTTCCTCCACCCACCTCCCCTCCCTCCACCACCTCCTCCCTCCCACCACACTCCTCCCTCCCACCCACCTCACCCTCCCACACTCCTCCCTCCACCCACACCTCCCTCCCCTCCACCACACTCCTCCCTCCCACCACACTCCTCCCTCCACCACACTCCTCCCTCCACCACACTCCTCCCTCCACCACACTCCTCCCTCCACCACACTCCTCCCTCCACTAAACGAGTTCAATCTAATTTCGACTCAAAATTCACCTAACTGAAGCCTCTAACTTACTTTCTTCCATAACTTTTTTGTCCATAAATTAGGCTGAATGAGACAACCTTTTTTTTTAACACTATAGGCCTACTGGGGAGGCTCTTTTATCCTCTCAACACTTACCTGGTTCCTCTTAATAGCGATGAAATTTACCTGAATTGATAATTTTCCAGTTACCTTGACCCGATGAGACTAGACTTGGCGCCTCTTGGATAATTCGTGTGTATAGTGTAATTAATTAGCTCTCACCTAGGTAGGGAGTGAGTGGGAAGGGGTGGAAAGGGGTGGGAGTGAGTGGGAAGGGGTGGAAAGGGGTGGGAGTGAGTGGGAAGGGGTGGAAAGGGGTGGGAGTGAGTGGGAAGGGGTGGAAAGGGGTGGGAGTGAGTGGGAAGGGGTGGAAAGGGGTGGGAGTGAGTGGGAAGGGGTGGAAAGGGGTGGGAGTGGATGGGAAGGGGGTGGTGTGAGGTGGTGGGAGGGGGTAGGAGTGGGAGTAGATGAGAAGGGAAGGAATTGGGTTGGAATGATTGGAGTGGAAGGGGAGGGAAGGGGATTGGGCAAGACAGATGCAACCAACACGAGGTCTGGATGGTCGTAAATCCCTCACAAAAGGTAATTGAATGTCGCCCTTTAGAATTTACAGGTGGAAGGTGGTGGTTTAGATCTCACCTTGTGTTAGCGATGTTGTTTTTGTTGTTGTTTTTGTTGTTGTTGTTATTGTAGTTATTTATTTTTTATTTTTGTTGTTGTTTTTTTTCTGTTCTAGTTACATCATGAAGGCGTACAAGAGTAAGATATTAACAAATCAATATAGTGTTGACAGTTACCCCTCCCCACCACCTAGCAACCCCCTCCCCACCACCTAGCAACCCCCTCCCCACCACCTAGCAACCCCCTCCCCACCACACCTAGCAACCCTCCGCCACCACTCCAGCCACCCCTCCCCCACCACCTAGCAACCCCCTCCCCACCACACCTAGCAACCCCCTCCCACCACCCAGGCCACCCTCCTCACCACCCAGCCACCCCCACCACCAAGCAACCCCACCACACCCAGCAACCCTCCCCACCACCCAGCAACCCTCCCCACCACCCAGCAACCCCTTCCCACCACCTAGCAACCCCCACCACCTAGCAACCCTCCCCACCACCCAGCCACCCCTCCCCACCACACCCAGCAAACCCCACCACCTAGCCACCCTCCCCACCACCCAGCAACCTCCCCCACCACCTAGCAACCCTCCCCCACCACCCAGCAACCCTTCCCCACCACCTGGTAGCAACCCTCCCCACCACCCAGCAACCCCCTCCCCACCACCCAGCCACCCCCTCCCCACCACCTAGCAACCCTCCCCCACCACCTAGCAACCCTCCCCCACCACCCAGCCACACCCTCCCCCACCACCTAGCCACCCCCTCCCCCACCACCTAGCCACCACCCCTCCCCACCACCTAAGTAGCCACACCCCATCCCCACCACCTAGCCACCCCCCTCCCCACTCTTCCACCTTCCCCCACACATCAACACATACCCGAGTATATCGTTGCTCCCTGCCGTGTATAGGTTAACGCCCGCCACCACAGTATAGCGACGCCTTACAAACAACTGCAAAAGATAAAACTTGCATAGTTAAGTATATGACCGGCTATTATTCACGGCTATTATTTTTACACCCCCTTTACCCATTAGATTCGTTAATGGGTAAAGGGGAGACTCAAATATGTCTACAGAGTGAGGAGGAGTGTGGGGGGAGGGTATAAAGAGGAGTAAGGGGAGAGGGAAGGGGTAAGGGAGGAGGATTATGGGCAGGGGAATAGTAATTGCTCCATCTCTGTTGTCTGAACATTACTACGCCCGGGCTATACCATTTCAGACTGTTTATCTCGGCCTAAGTAATCCTCTCTCTCTCTCTCTCTCTCTCTCTCTCTCTCTCTCTCTCTCTCTCTCTCTCTCTCTCTCTCTCTCTCTCTCTCTCTCTCTCTCTCTCTCTCAGATATCCCCAATAACGAGGAATTTCAGTGGAGTATTCTGAGAGTCTCTCTATTGACACAACCTAAGACACAAATGCACTCTTTTCCAAGCACAAATAACCCCTGCTGCTGCTGACTCCTTTATTCACTAGATAATAAATAACCACGTGATAAACACTCCCTGGACCGTAAAATACTTTCCAGGAGCCACGAAATCTGCTGAGAAAAATAATGAGGCTCTTGGATCCACAACATAACACTCCTTAATATATTTTCCCCAAGCCACAGAAAATATTATTATGTCGGAACAAGGAAGAACTTGCCTCCGGGAGTGAAACAACACGACCATCTACAACACGATACAATGTCTCGAGAGGAATTCAATTTTAGTGTAATTTCCTGAAGCGAAAAAATATATATATAAAAATCCGATCATAATTTTAGGAGATTTTTTTTCTTCCATACTCTAGAAATCAAAGAGTTAGTTACCTACGATCTATCTGGAATGACTATTAATTACTTTTCATCTTTTACCTGGTTTTTGCATGTTGTTGTTGTATAGTGTTGTAATTTATTCTATTGTAGTTTATTTACTGTATGAAGTATAAGGTAATTACAGGTTATATATTATGGGCTGAATTTCTAACACCTTGGTCTTACATAATAATTACGTCTCTGAGTACAACAAGTTTCTTATTACCTCTAGAACGAATGGGTGAGAGACCAAGATAAAATTTTGGGTCTTATTATTAAGTTCTTGACCTCTCGTGCACCTGTGAACGTAATATTGCATAGTAAGCTTACCTACCCCCCCTCCTCCTCCCCCGCCCACCACCCCGCCAGGTAGAGGAAGTTTAGTATTGACCTTATGATCACTGGGTCAGAGGTCAGAGGTCAAGGTATTTGTTGTTATAGTGGGATTATGGGTCGTATGTGTGTCTTTCTGGTTGTTTTTATTCACCTGACTGAATATTTTTGACTCATCGTTGGTTCATCTGATATTTCATTCAACCATTGTGAAAAAATATAAGCTAGACATTTATAGATTAAAGACCTCAAGTTTTCTTATGGTAATTTGGTTAAGGATGATACGTAGATAATGTCCGGGTTAAAAAAAATCCAATAAAATAACCGTGATTTTGTATTTTTTTTAATAACTTCATGGAAAATAAAGACGATGGATAATGTAGAGGTTATTTAGGGATATGTTGGTCCTTGGAGGGAGAAGAAATAAAATGTATATAGCGGCTTTAGCTAGAAATTGGTCGGATATATTAGTATTCATAGGGCGAAAAGGTTACTACTACTACTACTACTACTACTACTACTTCTGGAGAATCAAATTGAAGGTTTTTAAGAGAAAACTCTTGGAGATACTGCGACGAGCCGAGCAGATGGTTGGAGTAGAGAAGTGAAGATATATTTTTTGGAGGTAAAATTCTGAGCTAGGGATTAAATATTACTTTTTTTAAAGGAGGGAATTTAATATTTTTTGGGGGGTAATTAGATTTTGGTGATAGATTTGTAGTCATGGTTTAATTAGTTTTACTTAAAGTGTAGAGGTATTATTTTTGGATGTAGATTTTGGAGGTAAATTTCTGGTTGTGTTTTAGGTGATGTTCTTTCGTGAGGTAATTTCACACACACACACACACACACACACACACACACCGCCACCTCTGGACCCCTTACACGACTCTCTTACGGCATAAACCGCTGATCTTACAGAGACTAAACTTTAGCAATTCTTGGCTGTGTTCCAAATGATATTCTTAAAGACGTAAAACTAACAACCATCGTTCTTAAATTTACCAACTTTAGAGAGGAAATTAACTCTTATAGAGAGAGAGAGAGAGAGAGAGAGAGAGAGAGAGAGAGAGAGAGAGAGAGAGAGAGAGATTGATACACAGGGAAGAAATGAAGAGTTTTATATAAAGGTCGTGACTGAGGAGGGAAAAAACCCATGCTAACTAACTTGTGATGTTCAGTGTTATTATTCCCGTGAGATATGATGGAGTCGGTCAGGTATTAGGTGTTATACGAAGTGGTGGTGAGGGATGATGATGGTCGTATGATGATGATGATGATGATGATGATGATGAGGATGATGATGATGATGATGATGATGATGATGATGATGGGATGATGATGATGGGGATGATGATGATGATGAGGATGATGATGATGATGATGAGGATGATGATGATGATGATGATGATGATGATGATGATGGGATGATGATGATGAGGATGATGATGATGATGATGAGGATGAGGGATGAGGATGAGGATGATAACAACAGTTTATTTACCCTTACTCGTTGGTTATCATGGTTATCGCCTCTCATGCCATCCTCCACATTCCCCACCTCCCCATCACCCACCTCCTCCCATCCCCACCCCCCACCCAGTCTTCCCCTCATCCTCCTCATCTCCCACCCTCTTCACCCCCCCTCCCCCCTTCCCCTTCACTCCCCACCCATCAGCCCCACTATCTCCTCACTCCCCACCTATCCTCCTCATCTCCCACCCTCCTCCCTCCCCCCCACCCCCCCTTCCCCACCCACTTCCCCCAGTCCTCCTCAGTCCTCCTCATCCCCCACCCTCCTCCTCTCCCCCACCCTCCTCCCATCTCCCACCCCATCACCCACCCCATCCTCCAGGTTTTCTACATATCTCTCCCGTCCGCTGTTTGTCCCTCTCGTCTTCCCACTGGCCTACGTCCCTCCACCGTCCCTCCACTGGCCTGCGTCCCTCCACTGCCTGCGTCCCTCCACTTCCACCCCTCCACTGGCCTGCGTCCCTCACATCCTCCACTGACCTCGTCCCTCCACCCTGTCCCTCCTGCCTCCACCCACCTCCACGTCCTCCTGCGTCCTCCACTAGCCCCCCTCCACCCAGCCTGCGTCCCTCACTGCCTGCATCTCCCTCTGACCTGCGTCCCTCTCCCACTGGCCCACACGTGCCCTCCGGTGGTCCCTCCACTGCCTGTCCCTCCACTGGCCCTGACCTGCGTCCCTCCACTGCCTGCGTCCCCTCCACTGCCTGCACCCTCCCACTGACCTGCCTCCCTCCACGCCTGACTCACACTGCTCCCTCGTCCACTGGCCCTCCACTGACCTGCGTCCCTCCACTGGCCTGCGTCCCTCCACTGACCTGCGTCCCTCCACTGGCCTGCGTCCCTCCACTGACCTGCGTCCCTCCACTGGCCTGCGTCCCTCCACTACACACCCAAGGCACCATATGTGACTTTCTAAACTCACTATTATGTCATTACCTTCATCTGTTCTCCTCCAGACCAAAGATGTCAGGGAATTGTTTTCAACTTCCTGGAATAACATTTTCAGAGATTATATATTGTCAGGTTAGGTTAGGTTAGGTTAGGTTAGGTTAGGTTAGGTTAGGTTAGGTTAGGTTAGGTTAGGTTAGGGAAGGAAATATCTCCAGGTGATATATCGAGCCTTCGTTCTCTTTTGGCCTACCAGCCCAAAGCGGCTCTCAAGACTTACCATAAACAACGAGGAATTAAGATTTAACTAAGAAACCTACTTTGGTGTGTGGTGAGGACAAGACACGAGGGCATAGTAAGCAAACCACCGCTATGCCCTGAGACTATCACTTACCCAAGCCAGGAGAAGCTTCCAGGGAGACGGAGGGAATGTGAGGCGAATATTCCCTGTATCTTTTTATGCGGGAAGAAGCCACCGGCGGACTGGGGATATTTCCCTAATGTATGTAAGAATTATGCAGACTATGAGGGAGGTTAAAACATAAATCATATCAGACGTAGTTTCGTAGTTTCACCGTTTATTATGGTAGATCTACAAGATGACTTAAGACTATCCTGTAGAACCTGTACAGTAGGTGTTTGTTGCCGCGGTGTACATATATAGGGCACTTATGTAGGTATTGGTATGTGTGTTTGTTTATTCTAGCCTCGACGACACAACGAGAGATAAACTAAAGATTCATTGTCTGGTCTCGTGAAGGAAAGACAAGCAAGAGATGATGCTTGAGTGCTTGTAGTTATTGACAACACAACTTGAGTCGTTTCTTAAAATGTGTTGGTAAAAATCTAACGCATTGTAGAGCAGCATTTTTTGTGGTTCATTGGTGATTATTTACATTGGACGGGGGAGAGAGAGAGAGAGAGAGAGAGAGAGAGAGAGAGAGAGATTCACTCATTGCTGCTTCCATCTCAACGAAACACCTAAAAAAAAAAGTCTAGATACAAAAAGTAATACGCCAATTACGATTACATGCTCTCTCTCTCGTTTATCGGAGGAGGTGGATAATATCAATGGGGGTATTAGAGGTGTGAGTGTGAGGTGGTGACACAGGCGCTATGGCTGCTCTGTCCCCGCCTGGCATCCGAGACATTTTAATGAAATTTTTCCAACCTTCGTTCCGTCTCGTCTTGCGGTCGACCCATCTTAGACAATATTGAATTAACAGACCAATTAAGTCACTGGCCATTCCTAGAAGATGAAACGACCATAACGACAGCTGTAGGAGACTAATTGTTGAGAGAGTCAGCGGTTATTGGTCATTCTGAAACGACTGAGGGTAAAAAAATAATTCGCCCCTATTTTATCCATGGAATATTTTCAGTCAACAGCTGGACTGGAATCGTCTAAAAAAAAGTATTTTTATGTTGGCTGAATACGGAAATTAAGTCTCTATTTGAGGGTTAAAATCATCCAGATAAACTGTTTTGTTGACAGATTAAATCGCATCTTCTTTTATATATTCAGTGACTTTAAGCCGACCGAACGATAGTTGACCTCTAAAGCAACAGGTGATCAGAGATGACCTTTTTAAATATTTAATCCGAATATTTGAAAGTAATACCTCAAGATGTTCCGAATACAATTATTACATTTAAAGGTACTTCAGACGATGTAAGGACAACGCTTATGATAAATATTTCAAGATTCACCAATAAACCTTCTCGAGTCTTCGATATCTTAAACCGGAGATAAAAACCTGACCACACACCGTATACAGCGACCATCATAACACCCAGAGCAGCTTTTACTTTACTGGAGGAAGCTGGTATCTGATATATCTATTATCATTCTTATCAAACATCTTCGAATCAGTGGACGATGGACACGACGATGATGTGGTGTACCTCGACTTCGGTAAACCCTTTGATAGCGTCCCTCATAAAAACCTCAACCCGATTCTGATACAGCAATTTATATTTTGTTCCTCCTGTCTCAGTTACTTACACCCGTCGCCTCCTGCAGAAGGGAAGACAGTGTTATCAATATCACCGAAAGCCGAGGATGAAAGCTTGAACACACCTCGCAGCGTCCATCATAACTTCCAGGGCAGTTTTTACGCTGTAGTTTGAGAGATATTAACTGGACAGAGTATAGACGAGTTTGTACCCGATGGTGAGCCCTGATTAAGACATTCCGGTGTCCTGAGAGATAGTTAGAGTACTTTGAGAATGTTCAGGTGATGCTGATGGTGAGAAACAAAGGGAACTAGTTGAGACATTTTCGATTATCCAAGTGGTGATGCTGCAAATGTGATAGACCTCTTAAGTGGATGTGAGGAGGCTGGTGATGACGACTGTGTAGGTAGTAGCATACATGACACAGGTGATGCATTTTGAACCTAATATCTGTATTATACCTGTCACCTATACCTGTGCTATTGACCTGACTCATAAGGCGAGATTAAATGAAAACAAAAGGACTTAGGGTTTCGTTCTGTGAGAGAAATGTTTGTATAAGTCCTGCTTAACGCATCCAGTGATCAATTGTGTGTCGTGTCGCCATTTGCTCACCTTTTAAAAATCATTTCCTGAGAATTGTAACTTTGCAAGATCTTCAACGACAGGAGATGATAGAGAGAAAGAGAGAGAGAGAGAGAGAGAGAGAGAGAGAGAGAGAGAGAGAGAGAGAGAGAGAGAGAGATAAATACACAGTGAACCTTTACCCAATACTCTAAGCCTTAATAACACCAGACACACACCATGGGCTGCAACACAACACCTGGAGAAGAGTATTGACAGTGGGGGTCTCGTGTCATCAACTGAGAGAGAGAGTGTGTGTGTGTCTGGAGGTGAACAAACAATCATATGAGATCATTTTAACACGGTCTGAGCTCTCTCCAGTTATGTAGGTTAGGTTAGGTTAGGTTAGGTTAGGTTAGGTTAGGTTAGGTTAGTAGGTTAGGTCAGGTTAGGTTAGGTTAGGTTAGGTTAGGTTAGGTTAATAGGTTAGGTTAGGTTAGGGTAGGTTAGTAATAGTAAATTTTCATATATAGTTTGTATAAAATTATCTGCCTTTAAAAAACATTATAGAAACGAATATATTACAACTTACAATAGAACAACACTTCCTTGACAATTGACAGGACTTTACAATATCATAAATTACCATGATGCAACAGGCTTCAATCCCACAATCAATCCATAATAACAATCCTACAAACAGACAAACCCACGACAGAAACTACAGTAACCAATAATCCTACAACCATAGTCC